>NC_060122.1:46252513-46558513 GCF_021461395.2 Schistocerca americana
CATTAGTGCAATGCATTTGCAATGTAATCACAGTGTCACACCACAACACTCCCTGCAATGTCTGATGTTCCAGTCGTTAGCAAGACTTTCTGCTGGAATAGCCCTACCTAAGCTAGATTCTCCTCTCTGGAGGGTACCTGTGTACATACAGACAGGTTAGTGTATGTAACAGACACAGGTCTCCACTCTGCAGCACCAGAAATAGAACCTGGAGCCTGAACTCCCATGTTGCAGTCACTACAGACCCTTCTGTTAGCAGAGCTACCATAGCTCCAGGTCACATAGCAATACAGGGGATATACAGTGCACTGTGCAGTCCAATTGGAAAAAGCCTGTCAGTAGGAAGACAAAGAGTTAATGATTACCGAGTTTTCCCAGTTACTGTAGCACAGTGCCTTAAATATAGGCCATGTCTTTTAGTTACAGACCCTGCTTCATATGAAAACAGAGGTCTACTACTGAAGGAGAGCTTTTGTGCCTAACCATTGCTTCCTATAGCTGGGGCATCTTTCAAGGTTGTAAAAGTTGTGCAGTAATCTTGCATGCATTAAGTGTTGTGGGCACCCTTTAACTGTCTGAAACTCCTTGGGTCTTTCCTGCCAAGTAAAAGCAATACCATCATGACAATTATAGGAAATGCAGCTCCTTCTGACAAGAGATAGCTAATTACCATATCAGACAAATAACGTTAACAGGTGACATCTTGCCGACCTTCACTCATACCTCACATTCACTGGAGGGTAGCAAGTTTTCATCTGATGTGCACAACTACTCTGGAGTAGTTATCTATGGAGTTCGTGGGGAAATGTTCATTGTTGCACAGTTTCTGATTGTCATATGACATTGAGCAGTATTTGTATATTTTCAGTGATGAGAATTTCATAATAATGGAAATGAGCTAATTCTCTCGGTGATTTATTCACTGAACTGATGTGGCACTGGACAAATACACAACATGACATTGAACCACTTCTGCAGCTGCAAAGATTTAAAAAATCCTCGAGTTCATACACCCCAAGAAATCAGCATTTTGGAACTAAGTATGTTGATTGCGGTGTTAAGAATATCTCACATGAAAGAACCTAGTGGCAGTCTTTTATATGCAAGTATTACGTGAACAGAGTGTCTTTGGAATTCATACATCAAGAGCTTTCATACACAACTAAAGCATTTGGCATAACACTATGATGTGTATCGCATCTGTATGTGAGCTCTCAGGAGCTGTGTACAATGTAATATAAAACTATGTTCATATGTGATCTTGCTTTCGTGTCCAGGATTACTATATCATTATTATTCATAACCAGGCTCCAGCCAGAACATAACGTCAGCCAAGAGGATCACCTGGCCGGCATCTTCAGGTGATTAATCTGGCACACTAACTCGTTCAAACAGAAATTAAAGCATATAGCAGCTCCTTTGTACACTATCTAGGTCTACTACACTTGCACCACTCTAACTGTCCACCTGTGCTAAGCGTGACAGTGCACCGGCAGTGAAAACTTGCAGAAATTGAATACCAAACACTTATTAAAAACCAAACAGAACAGGGTTCCACACCCTAGCTGAAGGATACCCCTGTAATTCTGTTTATAATGGACATAAGGGGTATCACTTAAGAGAGATCTGAAACCCTGTTTTGTTTGACACTAAAAACTACTATCTTTGTTTTGGGCATCAATTTTTAGCAAATTCAAGTTCTCACAGCTTTAAGTATCTTTTCCTCAGGAACTATTTGCATTACAGAGTGAACTGGGTGGTGTTTTACTTGTGACAATTGAAGAGAGCAGTTTTTCTCACTTTCCTTAGGAAAGTGAATAAGGAATTTGAAATGGAAGTTTTAGTCAGATTTTGTCATCTTTTTTGGTGCTATGATTACAAATTTTAAGAATGTCCTATTTACTCAACTGCTGATCATGTTTTGTTTACTTTACAATAATTTTTCTGTTCTCACCCACAAACTGTGTTTGAGTAACTGAGAATGAAAGTGATCTCAGCTTGTAGAATAGTGGTTTTCAGTAAACATCACACTCTCTATTCCAAAAGTTTGAGCCATGCACATTATCATTAGTATGAATGATTGTATGAATGTAACATGCAATTGTACACAGCTTGAAACAAAATGAAGAGAAAGTGAATTTTGGCGTTTTCAAAATGGGCATCTTCACTAGCCTGTGTCATTAATTTATAACATGGAAGTAATATCACATGTGATGGTGAATTTTGGGTTCAAGTTTAGTAAACCCAAAGAAATCACTTTCCAGTCACATCACTATTCTCCGGAAGACAAGAAAAAAAGGAAAAAGCCAGTGAGTGCAGAAGTTATGTCACAACACACATTCACTTTTCTCAGTAATCACATCCCACAACGACTGATGCAGCAGTGAAAAACACTCCTTTCCAGAAGCTCTGAATTCAGCAAATGAGAAGTTGCACGATTTACTAGTGGGCCAACTCAAGTCAATACAAACATTCCAGGTGACCTTCAATCAGATTGACAAATTTGATGAGCTGCTCACTGAATTACAACAACCACTATAAACTATTAACAATGGCGCAGATGATGATTTACAGTTATTGCATACTGCAAATAGGAATTAATTTCTCTCCCTACAGTAGATAGATTGAGGTAACTTCTAAACTTTGCACACAAGCAGACAATTCAATTCATATCCAGGAAAGGAGAATCTGAAGGTTTGTTGAACACAAAATATAAACATGAACATTTGAAAGCTGAATGTAGAGCAATATTGAAAATAATAAAATACTAGAATTTAAGAAGTTTGTGTAACATCCTTACACCTCTCACTGAAAGTTCTTCATATGACCACCCTATGTCAGTGTGCTGATTATGTAAGATAGCACTGGGCTCCAAATGTCAAATACATCCAACTGTGGGATATAGTGTACTGTATCACATTGATCTTTACCCGCATGTATACCATTATTGAGACACAGTGCAGTTGCAACTGTGTAGAAGTGCAGAATCCAAAATGAGAGGATTATTTTAATACCAGTAATGGTAGACTTGGCATTCAGAATAAATATTACAGTACTAACAAAGACCTGTTGGAGCATTTAAAAAAACACTGCCCCTGGAATTAGTCAGTTTTTAGTTTTGTTATTCCACATAATGACTGACCAACTCTGAAAATTTAAAATGCCCTCATAATCTGAAACTGCACATTAGGAAATATATTATAAGTTTAAAACAGAAAGAAACAAGTATTAGATTTAGGCACTGTGAACTTGTCTTTAAGAAGTGTAACTGACAGCATGCTGCTACCTGGGGTTTGTTTATCCAGTATTTGAGGATGTGACCTCTTAATGGAATCCAATTAACTTTTAGCACATAAGTGGAAAAAGTTTAGGTAAGGTTTGCTGTTGTACTTGAAGTCAAATATTTAACACACTAACTCACTGTGAAGCAATCAAACTCATTTTAAAGTAATTGGACTATTAAAGTTGCTTCACACATGGGATTTTGATTGTTTAATGGATCTGTAGTTTACTGGTACATTTGTACCTTGTCATCCATGTGCTACAAAATTTCCACAAGTAAATTAGACACGTTTGGAAATCCACTGCATTAACCTGTTTGTATTCAAGATATCTACATGATAACCATGCAAGCATGTTATAAATTTCTAACAAACTGTTGTCATGATATGTCCATAAAGTCGTTTGTTCATAACAATATTTGTCAATATATTAGAAATAGTAACATTAAGTAAGCATTAATCAAGTCAATATTCTGTCATTCATAGGTATTTATTTTTTAATTATTGTACAACAAGTTTCAGAGCTACATCTCCATTTTCACTGACTGTGTGAATGTAATGAGCATTACATTTGTTTCAATTTTTCACCTTACATCTAATGATACAATTGTATAGTTAACTTCCTTCAATTTAACATCAGCTGGGATGATGGCAGAGTGCAAAAGAGATGGAGAACTATGTCTACTAACATTACATACATCAGACCACAGAACTTCCTGTGTCTTGTGCATTGTTGAAATAGTTCCACATTTAGACTTACATTCTGAAACTATTTTTGAAATGTATATGACTATACTACATACTAATAACACATATTTAACCAATATTACAGTGATGTGATGTAGATTATAATCAATTTACAATTATTTCCATTCACATAATTGAAGAAATAAAATATGACATTAAAAGATTATTTAGGGAACTATACACTAGCCATTTTAGTTTATGTACTAACACACTGAGCATAAATTTTACATTCTAATTTAAATACAGAGTGACTTTATACTCAGTGCTGTTTGCCATTTGCTGCTTCTATTGCTATATGAGCAACAGAACAGGTCGAGGGGAAGGGGGTTTGGAGAGGGGGCTGACCATTAAACAGTCACTGTCGTTACCACATCCTGTTGAGGTGCGGGCTGCTGCTTGCATCTTGACTATATTTCTTTTCAGCTGGCTGCTTTCTGATTAGGTGTAAGTAATAGTCCACTGGTACTAAATATTACTATCAGCTGAAAACTCATCAGAATACCTTGATGTGCCACATCTACTACAGTGAAATGTGCCAGAGAATATACTACCTGTAGTTTGGGACAAACTGCCATTTACAACCTCAGCATCTATAATGCTGATGGCCGTCAGGGAAGGTGAGACATTTACAGTACCGGTGAAGCATGTTGTTGGGCAGGTAGTCCTCTTGAATTGCCAATTCTACCAATGTTCTGGAAGGCTGTTGCCCTACATGCAGTTGATGTCCTTTGCCCCAAGTGAAGTACTGCAGGTCCACATCTGGCTGGAACTGTTCATACGAGGGCAAAGATGGAGAATGATCATAAGCAACAAACAGTCACTGTCTTCATAGTAATAGTCACGGACAGTAGAAACATTGCACACATCTGTGAGCTCCAGGACAGAGACCTTCAGACATCGTACTACTTGAGAGGCCGTGCACTGAAGAGAGACTGCCTTGGGAAGAAGTAACTTTTGGCAGTGTTCCATCACAGCATAGTGTAATCATTTTCACTTTGGCCTCCTCTTCAGATCTGGCAGCCACAATTATGTTCTTCATCTGCTGCACACTGTCATTGGTATTATAGAACAGGAGTCTGCTCTGTCTCATCTGTATTTATTCAGTAACCATCAAGGTCACCTCATTGATATACACCACTCCAGTATTGTCCATGTAGTAGTAGCAGCAATGTGAGATTACGTGTTTCCAAAACACCTCATAACGCCTTTCAGTGGAATCACACCCAAACCCAGCAACCCTTCTACCATAGGTGCTTCCTTGTTCAGTAGGCTCATTTTTCCATCCCACTTACTTCATGCAAAGAACATCTCCAACTGTGGTCACATTTTGTTACAAAACCAGAGCTTAATCAGAGTGATATCATACGAACACTGCTCTCTACACACCCACAATAACCCTTTCCGACCTCACCGCCTCTTACTTCGCATTCGTATTTGAGGATGATTATTTTCAGGTGTGTGGGGACTTCTACATGGGTATGTTACCAGCCTTAAACACATAACCTGCAGCTTGGAGGACCAGGCTTAGTATTATGCGATTGCTCTACAAGGAATGCTGGCTTCACAACACCTGAGCATGCCCTCCTCCCCCCTTCCACATAATGATTAGAGAAAGAATATGAAAGACACCACCCGGCTTCACAACCTAATACCATTGGGGTCAAAAAATCAAGAGTTGGCCAAGGGAGGCTGACAGAAAAGGTATTAGTAGTCTGATAAATAAGTGGAATCAATGTCAGAATTAGGTAACAGCTTAGTCAGTCACGTGGTGGCATTTTCAAAGACTGTCAGAGAGTGCCTGATGAAAAAGGAGCATTGTTGTATGAAGGACAGAGTATTTCCATGGATTGTGAAATTTTGTACGTGATAGTTGCAGTCTAACTGCAATTTTATATCAGTGCAATGAAAAGGAATATAGTTGTTACTTATACAGTAATGGCACTGTTACTGAATGAATATAACTTTTAGAACAAAACTATTACAGACACTCCTTACAGGTTATCTTTTATTGCACATGGGAAGTTGTGTACATCTACACAACAAAAGCTACATTCAGGCTACAACTTAGCTATCAGTACCAGCTCTCTGAGTCAGAAAGTTAGCTGTTATTCTTGAAACAAAGTTGCTTCATCCCATCATAATATAAACAGTAAGTTATTTCTAACAAGCAAATTGTGCGACAATTTTTGTATCTACCATTTAACAAAGCATGCCCAATACAGATACATTTTTACAACAGTCTTCATTACAGTGCTTGAAAAAGTTAAATTAACTTAAGAATTTCAGTAAGATTAATGTGAAATACTTGCTTCCTTTAAAGGAGAGCAAATTCCAATGACATTAATCATACAAATGTCAGTGACACCAAACTTATGCATTACAAATATCAAAGAGTTTCTCTTTCACAGTCAGTACTCCAAGCACACCACAAATTCCATTTTCACAAAGTACTTTGCACTGATTTTCACATGAATTTCCCAGTGTTATTGAAAAGTAAATAAATATGAAAAATTATCTAATTTTACACAAACTCTTCAGCACACTGTCAGTCTGCAACAGTATTAACATACAAATTTCATACAAGGAAATTTATGTATCAAATGATAAATTTAACTGCAAAATCTAAAGTTTCTGTAACAGTTACTTCCTCAATCAGGAGAGGGTGGTATGTCAGGAGAAGTTAACAAATGAGGAGGAAGTCAATCCAACCCCACAATCTGAGTCACCCCTTGAGGAGATGGTGAGCATACAAAATCATCAGATGGTAGACAAAGATACTTTTGTGTTTAAATCTTCACACAAAGACATCCATGTGCACTGAGAGTCTGCCTAAAATTGTTAGATAACTATTGCCTTTGAGAAATGCATGACACTGCTGCTTCCTGAAACTTATAACACCTGCTTTCTGTCATTGACAATCCTCACAGTTTCATATAATTGACAAAACTGAAAATAAAGCAATGTAACAATGAAATAGTGTATTATAGTTGAAGTGTACTTTTAATATTTGCAGAAAAACATTTTGTCAATTGTCATACATTTCTCCACATAGGAAAAAAAATTGTCGCAATCAAAATGTAAGGAATGCAAATATACATATCCAGTGCTTCAGACTATACACTGTCTGTCAGGTACACATGTTTCATTTAAGAAGCCAACAAGGTAATACAAAGTAGATCATACAGATAAAGAGCATATATGTGGATAGCGTAGAGTGACAGTAAATGATCATTTTCAATGAATGTACTTCAAAATTTTTAAACTATTCACCCCATGACCAAACTGTATGTTCAGAGTGCACATACTGTATGTGTATATGCCACACAAGTATAATAAAAGAAACAGTGCACAAACCGCAATTTAAGTAAATGGCATACTTATCAAATGTCATGAGGAGTTCCATTATTAAGCCTACTTGAGTTCAGTTTAATGAAATCATCAAGCAATATTGTAACACATTTATGTACTATATTTCTGAAGTCTATAACACTAAGACGAGATTGGAATACATGAGTGATTAAATAATCATATTAAATATTGTATCATCTGGAAGTATATGGAAAATCACATTGAATAGCAAGACAACACATCAAAATATCCTGAGAGCTTCATAATGTAATCACACACTTGGGTTACTACTTTACTTAAGGGGCAGGGAGATCAATATGAATAGACCACTGGCACTCTAGGTACCTGCATGTTATTTTTCCGCATGCACAAAAACTAAAAGGAAATGGAAATATTCACAATTCAAGCATAATCATGGAAACAAAACATGTAGAGCAAAATACAGTACATAATGCCCAACAATTGGTGAGGAAGTACTCATAGAGAGAGAAGGATTGGGAAAGCTTTGAAAGCACTAGAGGAGTAATATGTTTTTCTGTACTTATACATCACGTTCAGATTACACTGAACCCATCATTACAATTATTAACACAAATCTACACTCAAACCACAATGTTGAGTAATTAAGCAAAAACTGTCATGTGATATAACAAAAGAACAGGAGTCCTAACACTACATGACTGTGTAAAGATAGAACATATGTTTATACTGTATACAATAAAAGCCATGAGTGGTCAGAAGTCTGAAATTCACAAAATCAGTAACGTAATCTAATTTTGTTGGCCCTTGTTAACTTCAAAGGCGTATGATGGGATTAGAAGACAAGCAATATGGTGGCCAAAGTGTGTGCTAAAACATAGCTTAAATTGGTAATGTAATTCTCAAGGGACTAAATGTATTACAACTCAAGTGCATGTTTAAAATACATTGAAAGGAGGCAAAATATAAACCACAGAAGAACCCTCCATCTGGAGAAGCAGTAATAGCAAATCTACATTAAACAGTGAACCTATGATATCTTAAGGAACCAAACACTCAAGTTTTTAAATTATTTGTAAAGCAATCAGATGCTCACAGCAGTTTAAATGTGTTAAATATCTGAATCACAGGTAAAAAAGAAAAAAATTTGATAACGTTTGAACTTATGTTTGAAGTCACCAAGTTTTCTCAGTATGAAGCACTGCAGTAATATAGTCTGTGTAATTTGCCAATCATGAGCTACACTGACTGAAAACACCATCATGTCCATATTACAGTCAAACTGTGTTAAACCTTTGACCTAACATTATACATGTTAATGAGTAAATCAAAACAGGTATTTAATTATTGACTGAATATAAAAATATATATGAAATGTTGAAATTCAAATTCTTGTTGCCCCTGGAAGCTGTTACATAGCCACCATGCATCTGGTGCTGGGTATCATGAACCAGGTTAGTCATTAGTTAGTATTGATGGAATACTGTTCGGGCATACAATAAATACTGACCTATATCCATTACTCTCTCTGATTTAGGCTAATGATGTACGTGCAGTTGTGAACAGTGCAGAGCAGTGGTTTCCAACCCAAGGTAAGTGGACTGCAGTGTGGCAATGGGCACCAGCTACTTGAAGTCAAACACCTAACACAATAATTCATTTTTAAAGTAATCAGACTATTGACACTGTTTTATGCAAGCGTGTTTGATTCTTTAAGGGATCAGATGTTTACTGGTACATTTTTAACATGTGGATGATGATGTGCAGAACATACATGAAGAAATTAGAAATTTATGGAAACTCCACTTCAGTGACTTGCTTGTATTTAAAATATTGATGTGATAACCATGCAATCAGGTTATTACTTTACAACAAACTGTTATGAATGAATGACTTTATGGACATCACATAACAAAAATTTTTGTGAACATGCAGTAACAAAAACAAATGTAGTGAGTCTTGAGTTGGTTGGTATTCTGTCATTCACAAATTGATCACTTATTTATTATTGTCAAATGAGGTTTGGAGCTACAACTCCATTTTCACCAACTGTATGGTTCTAAAGAGCATTAAATCTGATACAGTTTTTCACCCAACACACAAGAATGCAGTTGTTACATTTAAGGAGGTGAATTACACCTCATGTGGAATACTGGCAGAATGCAAGAGCAATGCCACAATAATGCCTATTAACATTACTTGCATTTGACCACACAACTTACATTTTCTGCATTGGTGAAATACTTCCACATTTTCACTTACATTTTGAAAAGACGTTATGACAATATAGCACAACTAACGGTGCACATTTGACCTATTTTAAAATGATGCGATGCAAGCTGCAATGGATACAATGTTATTTTCATTCACATAATATGTAAAAGTATTAAGAAATTAAAAAATTACTTGGATTAGTGGCCTGTAACAATAATATTTCAAGTGCTTACATCTTCAGCATGAAATTTTAAATGCTAATTTAGACACAGAGTAGCTCTCTCTCTCTCTCTCTCTCTCTCTCTCTCTCTCTGGCTATGAGTATAGAGTGTTCAAACTAACATTACTCGCTGACTCCTCATAAAAAATTGGGAAACAACTTACACATTTGAGGTGCCAGGCAACTGCTGGTATCTTGCACTGTATTTCTTGTAAGCTGTCTGCTTTCTAGTAAGTCTGAAGCAGTAGTCCATTAATACTTAATAATGTGCCATGAGTAACTACTCTGTTGAAGAGTGCCAGAGAATGCATGTGTGTAGATAGGCACCCAAACTTTTATTCATTACCCTGGCTATTATAATGCTGAAGGGCATGTTAGCAAAGCTGAGACACATACAGTACTGCATCAAGCACGCTACTTGGCAGGTAGAGCTTCTTATCTGTCACATTTCTATCACACTGTTATGGAAGGAAGTTGCCCTATAGGCAGCCGACATCTTTTCCCCAAGTGAAGGAGAGCAGGTATACATCTGGTTGAAACTCTTCATATTCCTGCTCGCAGGGATGCAGAACAACCTTCAGTGACAAACCGTTGTCATTCTCCAAGTAGTAGACATAAAAATGAGGATTGGTGCCGACATCATTGAGGTCTAGGATGACAGACCTTTGAATATGGTACCAATTGAGATGCTGTGTGCTGAAAAGAGATTGCCTTGGGAAGAAGTACATCAGTGTCTCATACTTTCAGTAGTGTTACTCCACATCATAGTGTACTCATATTCATGTTTGGTCTCTTTTTCACATCTCCCAGCCACAAATTACATTCTTCGTTAGTCATCTCCAGCCTGTTGCCCACTGTTACTGGTATTTTAGAACAGGAGCCTGCTCTGTCGCTTCTGTATTTAATCACTAGCGATCGAGGTCACTTCAGTGTTGTGCACCACTCCATCATTGACCATGTAGTATGGTGACAAAATTCCTCATTGTGGTTTTCAGTGGAAACACATACCAGCCCAGCAACAGTTAATATTTGATTTGTTTTACACCGTACTACCAAGTGTGCATACTTATGCAGTAGGCTCATTCTCCAGTCCGCTTACTTCATGCAGCCAAACATATCTACCTCTGGGCACATTTCATTCCAAAACCAGAGCTGAGTGAGACTGGTATCATATGAACACTGGTCTATGACCTGTTCCAACATCACCACCCCTTACTTGTAATTCATATCTGAGGATTATTATTTTCTGGATATTGAGGACAATTTTTACATGGTAATATTAACAGCCTTATATAACCCACAGCATTGAAGACTGAGCTTTGTGCTGTGCATTTGCTCCACAAGAAATGCTGGCTTCACCACACCTGAACATGCCCTCCTCCCCCCTTCCACATAATGATTAGAGAAAGAAAATGAAAGACACCCTCTGGCCTCGCAACCTAATACCATCGGTGTCGAAAAAACAAGAGTTGGCCAAGGGAGGCCGAGAGGAAAGGTGATAGTACAGTAGTCTGACAAATAAGTGGAAGCAATGTCAAACTTAGTTTACAGCTTAATAGCTGTCAGTCATGTGGTGGCATTTTCAAAGATTGTCAAGGACCATATGACAAAAAGAAACATTGTATGAGGCATTAGATATTCTCATGGATAGCAAAATTTCATGACTGAGTAACAGCACTGTTACTCATTAAACATAAATTTACAACATACTCTCACTGCTCACATGTTATCTTGTACTCCACAATGGAATTTATGTGCTTTTACACAATCACAGTTACATGCACATATATCATAGCTATAAACAGAAACTTCATTAAACAAAGGCCTGTAATATTTGAACCAATAATAATGAATGATGCTTGATCTGGTAAGAATATAAAAAAATAAGATTTTGTAACAACTCAACTGTAGGCCAATAATTTCATTATCTACCATTTACAAAGTTATTTTGAATACAGAGAAGTATTTTTAAAACTCACTATATTAGAATGCTAGAGAAGAGCATCACTAACATAAGAAACTTTTGTTTCCTTTCAAAGAGAGCATATTTCAATGACTTTGATAACAGAAAAAGGTAATGATGATTACATAACGTAATATGAACATCAAAAAATTTCTCTGAACACAGGAAAAATAATCTATTGTGGAATCGATATGAGTACTCAAACACACCACAGATTCAATTTTTATGAAGTACTTTGGAGAATTTATGTGAAAATTAGTGCAAGTTATTGAAAAGTAAATAAACATGAAATAATTATCAAATTTTACACAAACTGTCAAGTACACAGAAAAACTGTAACAGAGTATATACTAAAATAAAAATTCATACAAAGAATTTATGTATTAAATGAAAAAGTTAACTGTGAAAACTACAGCTTTTGTAGCAGTCATTTCCTCAGGATATGATGGTACATTGGGAGACAGTAAGAAAGGAAATACAAGCCCACAGTCTAAGGGACCCATCCATGGTGGTGGTAGTAGTCAGGGAAAAGGATAGATAATGATCAAATGGTATAACAGATACATTTGCGAGTGTGAGTGTGTGTGATAAAATGGTATAACAGATACTTTTGTGAGTGTGAGTGTTTGTGTATGTGTGTGTGTGTGTGTGTGTGTGTGTGTGTGTGTGTGTGTGTGTGCGCGTGTGTGTGTGTGTGTGTGTGTGTGCCTTCATACAAAGACATTGAGGTACACAGAGGCTCTGCCTAAAATTATTAAGCAAGTACTGTCTTTGAGAAATGCATGACACAGCTACTTTCTGAACTTATTACAGCTGGTTTCTGTCACTGACCATCTTCACAGTTCCATATAATTGACAAAACTGAAGAAAACTCAATGTAACAATGAAATAGTATATAACATCGGAAGGGTTCTTTTAATATTTGCAGAAAATTTTTTTATCAGTCATCATACATTTCTCCACGTTTGAAGAAAAACTGTGGAAATAAAATGTAAAGAACACAAACCGACATTTCCGGAGCTAAACACTATACGTTGTCTGTCAGGTACATATGTTTCATTTAAGAAGCCAACAAGGTAATACACAGAAGATCATTCAGATATGAGCATATATGTGGATAGCAACATGCAACTGTTTCCTCTAATATTATATATATGTAGTTCTAGATCAAGAGTGACAGTAAATGGTCAGTTTCAATGAATGTACTTTTTAAATTCTTGAAATATTTACTCAATGACCAAACTGTTTGTTCAGAGTGCATGTGTATATTACACACAAATGTAATAAAGGAAACAGTGCACAAACCGCAATTTAAGTAAATGTCATCAGGAGCTCCATCAGTAAGCCTACTCGAGTTCGATGGAATGAAATCATCAAGGAATTTAGTAACACATTTATGTCCTATATTTCTGAAGTTTATAGCACTAAGACGAGACTGCAATACAAGAGTCATTAAACGTTCATATTAAATAATGCATCATTCAAAAGCATATTGAAAAATACATAGCAAGACAACACACCACAATAACTTTAGAGCTTCATAATGTAATCACACACCTGGATTACTACTTCACTAAAGGGGCAGGGAGATCAATATGAGTAGACCACTGGCATTCCAGGTATCTGAATATTATATTTTCATATGCACAATAACTAAATGGAAAGAGAAATATTCACAATTTAACCATAATAGTGGAAAAAACATTTAGAGCAAAATACAGTACATAATGCCCATCAATTGGTGAGGAAGTACTCATAGAGAGTTAAGGACTGTGAAAGCTTTGAAAGCACTAGAGGAGTAATATGTTTTTTGTACTTACACATCACGTTCAG
Organism: Schistocerca americana; assembly: GCF_021461395.2. Lineage (NCBI taxonomy): Eukaryota > Metazoa > Arthropoda > Insecta > Orthoptera > Acrididae > Schistocerca > Schistocerca americana. Next base: position 46,266,099 of record NC_060122.1, read on the forward strand.
CTTACACTGAACCCATCATTACAATTATTAACACAAATCTACACTCAAACCACAATGTTGAGTAATTAAGTAAAAACTGTCATGTGATATAACAAAAGAACAGGAGTCCTAACACTACATGACTGTGTAAAGATAGAACAAATGTTTATACTGTATACAATAAAAGCCATGAGTGGTCAGAAGTCTGAAATTCACAAAATCAGGAATGTAATTTAATTTTGTTGGCCCTTGTTAACTTCAAAGGCATATGACGGGATTAGAAGACAAGCAATATGGTGGCCAAAGTGTGTGCTAAAACATAGCTTAAATTGGTAATGTAATTCTCAAGGGACTAAATGTATTACAACTCAAGTGCATGTTTAAAATACACTGAAAGGAGGCAAATTATAAACCACAGAAGAACCCTTCATCTGGAGAAGCAGTAATAGCAAATCAACATTAAACAGTGAACCTATGACATCTTAAGGAACCAAACACTCAAGTTTTTAATTTATTTGTAAAGCAATCAGATGTTTGCAGCAGTTTAAATGTGTTAAATACCTGAATCGCAGGTAAAAAAGAAAACTTATGTTTGAGGTCACCAAGTTTTCTCAGTATGAAGCACTGCAGTAATATAGTCTGTGTAATTTGCCAATCATGAGCTACACTGACTGAAAACACCATCATGTCCATATTACAGTCAAACTGTGTTAAACCTTTGACCTAACATTATACCTGTTAATGAGTAAATCAAAACAGGTATTTAATTATTGACTGAATATAAAAATATATATGAAATGTTGAAATTCAAATTCTTCTTGCCCCTGGAAGCTGTTACATAGCCACCATGCATCTGGTGCTGGGTATCATGAACCAGGTTAGTCATTAGTTAGTATTGATGGAATACTGTTTGGGCATACAATAAATACTGACCTATATCCATTACTCTCTCTGATTTAGGCTAATGACGTACGTGCAGTTGTGAACAGTGCAGAGCAGTGGTTCCCAACCCAAGGTAAGTGGACTGCAGTGTGGCAATGGGCACCAGCTACTTGAAGTCAGACATTTAACACAATAATTCATTTTTAAAGTAATCAGACTATTGACGCTGTTTTATGCAAGCATGTTTGTTTCTTTAAAGGATCAGATTACTTGGATTAGTGGCCTTTAACAATATTAGTTCAAGTGCTTACATCTTCAGCATGAAATTTTACAAGCTATTTTAGACACAGAGTAGCTCTCTCTCTCTCTCTCTCTCTCTCTCTCTCTCTCTCTCTCTCTCTCTCTCTGGCTATGAGTAATAAGTATTCAAACTAACATTACTCGCTGACTCCTCATAAAAAAACTGGGAAACAACTTACACATTTGAGGTGCCAGGCAACTGCTGGTATCTTGCACTGTATTTCTTGTAAGCTGTCTGCTTTCTAGTAAGTCTGAGGCAGTAGTCCATTAATACTTAATAATGTCCCATGAGAAACTACTCTGTTGAAGAGTGCCAGAGAATACATGTGTGTAGTTAGGCACCCAAACTTCTATTCATTACCCTGGCTATTATAATGCTGAAGGGCATGTTAGCAAAGCTGAGACACATACAGTACTGCATCAAGCACGCTACTTGGCAGGTAGAGGTTCTTATCTGTCACATTTCTATCACACTGTTATGGAAGGAAGTTGCCCTATAGGCAGTTGACATCTTTTCCCCAAGTGAAGGAGAGCAGGTATACATCTGGTTGAAACTCTTCATATTCCTGCTCGCAGGGATGCAGAAAAATCTTCAGTGACAAACAGTTGTCATTCTCCCAGTAGTAGACACCAATATAAAAATGAGGATTGGTGCCGACATCAGTGAGGTCTAGGATGACAGACCTTTGAATATGGTACCATTTGAGATGGTCTGTGGAAGATGATGTAGACAGATCAAGCACACTTCCATCTGACAGGATATGTCAATATGAAGAACTACCAAATATGGGCAAAGTAAAATCCACACTCAAATCAACCAATTCCCCTTCATCCTAAAAAGCTCATTGTGTGGTGTGGGGCTACAGCATCATTTACAAAGAGAAATGCTTTTGATCCTGTTACTTGTACCATCACTGCTAAGTGCTGTCAGTCTCTTTTGCACAACCACATCATTCCAGCTCTCCAACAGCTTTTATGTGTGGTTGGGATTATTTTTATACAAGATGGCGCACCTCCACACATTGCAAATCCAGTTAAGCAGTTGCTGAAGCGTCATTTTGGAAAAGCTAGAATAATCAGCTGCCATTTCCCTACATCTTGGCCATCCTGATCATTTGATCTTAATCCATGTTACTTCTGGCTGTGGGGCTACCTCAGGTACGTTGTGTTCAGTGTTCCGATTGCAAACTTAGCTGCACTGAGGTCATGTATTGTGCAAAACATTCTGAACATGACCCCAGAAACACTTCGATCTGTTGTGGAACATGCTGTTTTTTGATTTCAACTTGTTGCAAAAAACAGTGGGCAGGATATTGAACATATTTTGAGCCAATGACACAAATTAATAATCTGATCTGATTTGATCTTGATTGATTCTTTTTATGCGGTTTTTGGCCTCAGGACAATTAAAAATCAAAATTTGTCATTCAATGTGATATGAACCTGTTGTGGTTGGCGGGCTTAAATTACTAATGGTATCACACCTTTACACCCATGTACACTGAGTATCACAGTTTGTTTAATATGAAACACACATCTTAAGCATTGTTGTACAGTTCATTTCTGTTTTGTGGTTGAACACTATTACATTATGATGCTTGCAGTGCTATTGCTACATTTTGTAACTATTTATTTTTCTTCTGCCATACGTTTTCCCCATCTCTGATAATATTCCATTGCAGTTTGATGTCATTCGTACCAGTGGTGTTATTTCTACAATGATTTGAAAATTTAACTTTGATTATAATCACCCTATATATGGATAATCACAGTAAACGACAAGTCAACACATCAAAGTACCATGAGAGCTTCATAATGTCAGCACACAACAATTAGATTATTACTCTACTAATGAGGAAGGAGTTCAGTATGAATAGTCCACTGATACACTAGATAATTCTGAGTCAGCACATGATTATTCCATAGGCACAATAACTGTAAACAGAAATATTCTAAATTCAACAACAATAGCTTAAACAAAAATTTAATTTAATACATCATATAAACTGCTGAGCAAGCTATAACATAGATTGAGAAAATGGGAAAGGTTCAAAAGGACAAGAATCACAATATTTTTCTCTGTACCTGTAAAATATGGTTCAGATAAGACTGAAATCATCCTTACAACTATTAATAGAAATGTGTGCTCAAATCACTATGTTATGTATTTAACCAAAATTTACATCTGATATAACAAAAAAGTGAGAGTCCTGTCATCTTGACTGTGTAAAAACTGTACTAATTTTGTGCAGTATACAATGAAAGCCATGGATAATCAAAAAGCTGATTGACAGAAAAGCAGCAATGTAATCTGTTTGTGTCAGGCTTTGTTAACTTCAAAGGCATATTATCGGATTAGAAGACAAGCAATATGGTGGCTAAAGTGTTTGCTAAAATCTAGCTTAAATTGATAATATAATTCCCATGCAACATTGTGTTAAGGCTCAAGCAGATAAAAATATTATGATAGATGTCCTAGTATAATCCATAGAACAAACCTCAGCCAAGACAAGTAGCTATAGCTATTTGACACTAAACAGCAAACCTCCAGTTCCTTAAGGAATGAAACTCCCACATTTTTAAATTATTTCTAAAGCAATCAGAAGTTTCTAGCTATTTTAAGATCTAAATATCTGACAGATATGTGCATGAAAAAATTTGGAGAAGGTTAGAACCTACAGTTAAAGTCGTAAGTCATGAAATACTATCAGTATGGAATACTGCACGAATGTAGTCTGGGTAAGTTGCACATCACAAGCTACAGTGCCTCATTACATCTACTCAAGGCATTACATCTACAATCCGCAAATCACTGCGAGGTGCATGACAGAGGCTACTTTCCACTGTACCAGTTATTAGGCATTCTTCCTATTCAGTTCATGCATGGAGTGCAGTAAGAGTGAATGACTGAATGCCTCTGTGGTGACTGCCACACACATTGATTGCAGCTGACGCATAAAATTTGCGCCAACCACAGAGATTAATCTCCACAGTTCGCATGGGAGTCACAGTGAAGAGAGCTGTTGACTGTGATTCTCAAACCTACCTTTTTCTCTTTGTTGTCAATTCTCTTTTATGTATTCTCTTACTTGACAACCTGTTATATATGAAAGAAATAAAAAAAGATACTTGAGTTCACACTCATTAGTTTCCAATTTCTAACTGTGTTTGCTTGGGTACACACCTAGTTACACAACACTGGTGACCCCGACTGCAAAACAAACGGCAGATACGGATATGGACACACCAGCAGTGTCAAGACTAGCAGTTCGCTTACCACCCTTTTGGCCACACAACCCTATGCCGTGGTACACACAGCTGGAAGCGAGTTTCACGTACGCGGGAATAACTGCAGAAACAACTAAGATTCCCCTCGTAGTAAGCAAACTCGATCATCGTTACGCAACTGAAGTTCAGGATATCATAACAGCTCCTCCAACAGAGGATGCATATGAACGGTCAAAGACTGAACTGACATGATGCCTAGCCATTTGTCAAGAAGATAGAATCCGGCAAGTATTGACGCAAGAAGAAATTGGTGACAGGAAACCTTCACTGTTCCTGCACCATCTCCACAGCAAGGTGGACCCTGGCATGATTCCAGATAGCATTCTGCATATCCTGTAGAGTTCCCACCTGCCACCACAGGTAAAAGCAGGCATCGGCACGCAGAACAAGACGTCACTGGACACAGTAGCAGAACTTGCCGACTGCATACTGGAAGTGATCACACCGAACACACAGGTCAGTGTTGTAGACACAACTGTCAGTGCAGCAGCTGCATCTACTATGGTGTCTTGGGCAGATTATGATGCACTAACCGCCAAGGTCAATCTCCTATTCTCCTATGCACACAGCTCTCGAAACTAATGTCGAATGGCATCATTGTCAATCAGAGAAGCCGTAGCCGATGACGACATGGAAGTCGTTTCGCATCGCAATCTACAACCGAGAACAGACTGACCATTTGTTGGTATCATAGTCGGTATGGAGAGCAAGCACGTAAATGCATTAGCCCACGTTCTTTCTCCAAACGCTTGTTCACCCACTGCTTGAATACTGCTCAGCAGTGTGGGATCCATACCAGATAGGCTTGATAGAAGAGAGAGAGAAGATGCAATGGAGAGCAGCGCGCTTCATTACAGGATCATTTAGTAATCGCGAAAGTGTTACAGAGATGATAGATAAACTCCAGTGGAAGACTCTGCAGGAGAGACGCTCAGTGGCTTGGTACAGGCTTTTGTTGAAGTTTTGAGAACATACCTTCACTGAAGAGTCAAGCAGTATATTGCTCCCTCCTACGTATACCTCGCAAAGAGACCATGAGGATAAAATCAGAGAGATTAGAGCCCACACAGAGGCATACCGACAATCCTCCTTTCCATGAACAATATGAGACTGGAATGTAAGGGAGAACTGATAAAAGTACTCAAGGTACCCTCCGCCACACACCGTCAGGTGGCTTGTGGAGTATGGATGTAGATGTAGATGTAGAAATTGGAGGGGAAAGTGGCAGTAGATGCTACCTCCTATCTTCCTGTATCTTGACGCCTTTTTATAACAGATGGTGCGCCAGGCAGGAAATTTTTAATCGACACTGGTTCAGAGCTCAGTATACTATCAAGTCCTTGCATTGTTACCGGCCGCGCACTACATTTAACTTATCCACTGCCAACAATTCACAGATGTCAACATACGGATTACAACAAGAGAATCTGAACTTGGGACTCCCTAGAGATTTTAAATGGAATTTCACAGTAGCAGATGTCACAGAAGCAATACTAGGAGCTGATTTCTTATCACACTTCAGACTTTTGCCAGACTTGGCCAATGCTTGCCTGATTGACAGTCTCACCAACCTATCAACGGCTTGTTATTATCGTGACACAGATTGTACCAGTATTAAGTTAGTTCAAATGGCAGACACAGAGTACCGCGCAGTCTCTAGCAGATTTTCCTGAATTAATGAAACCACCTGGAGCCCTGCACAAAGTGTTGCATGATACAGTACACTACATAAAAATCACAGACTGTGTCATGTCAACCTAGGACACTAGCACCAGAATGCCTCACTATAGCTAAAGCGGAATTCGAGCTAATGCTTAAAGGAGGAATTATACGCCCGTCATCCAGTCCATGGGCGTCAGCCTTACACCTCTTACCAAAAAAAGGTGGAGCCTGGCGCCCGTGTGGCGACTACAGAGCACTGAATGCCAGAACTATTCCGGATTGTTATCCTGTACCTTTGTTAAGGGACTACAATCACGCGCTGCACGGTGCCACAGTCTTTAGTGTGCTAGACTGTGCAAAGGGCTATACAGAAATTCCTGTAGCGCCAGAAGGCGTACCAAACACTGCCACAACAACACCCTTTGGATTGTTTGAAAGTAATTTCATGACGTTTGGTCTGGGAAATGCTGCACGGACATGGCAACGTTTTCTGGATTCTGTATTACGAGGATTGACCTTCTGTTTTGCCTACCTGGATGACGTTCTCATATATTCTGCAAACAATTTACAGCACAAGCAGCATTTAAAAGAAGTACTCCTATGCTTAGAGAAGTTTGGAATAGTGTTAAATACAGCGAAATGCCCATTTTGCCAACCTGAAGTGGAATTTCTAGGTCATCGCATATCCGCTACAGGTTCAGCACCCTTACCCGGAAAAGCTGAGGCTATTCTACACATGCCCAAGCCTATTATGGTCAAAGAATTAAGAAGATACCTAGGCATGTTAAACTTTTACAGAAGGCATCTACCACAGGCAGCTGAACAGCAGGCACCGTTAAACTCGTTATTAGCTGGCCCAAAGGTTCGCAGCAATGCAACCATGCAATGGAATGAGGAATCTGATGCAGCATTCGAAGTGACACATCAAAGCCTGGCTCAGGCCGCACTGCTGGCACACAATAAACTAGAAGCACCTTTGGCACTGGTGGTGGACGCCAACCAGTTTGTTGTTGGTGCAGCCCTGCAACAATTGGTGGATGGCACATGGCAACCTCTAGCATACTATTCGCACAAGTTGTCACCAGCACAACAACGCTGGAGTGCTTACGATAGAAAACATTTGGCTGTATATTTAGTGATCAAACATTTCAGACAACAAGTAATTTTTACCGATCATAAGCCCTTGACTTACGCATTCAACAAGAACAGTGACAAATACTCCCCAAGGCAGTATTCTCAATTGAAGTTCATAAGCCAATTCACCACAGGCTTACACCACATCGCAGGTTTAACTAACGTGGTAGCTGATTGTTTGTCACAAGTATCCAGTATAGCACAGTCTGTAACTGTGGCCAAACTAGCACAAGCCCAGCAGGAAGATGATGAGCTAAACACCCTGTTGAGTGACGACAACACGGCATTGGAGTTACAGCTAGTTGATGTGCCCGGGGAATATGTACGACTACATTGTGACGTACAACATGATCAATCACGCCATTACGTTCCAATCACACATCACAGAAGAGTGTTCGATTGTCTCCACGGCCTATTTCACCCCGGTGTTCGAGAAACTACCAGACTGGTGTCCGAAAGATTTGTATAGCCAGGAATAGACCCCAATTGCCGTAACTGGACTAGATCTTGCCCACGCTGTCAGCTATTCAAAGTGAGCAGACACATGCGCCCTCCAATTGGACAATTCCCGGACGTCAAGGCATGCTTCTTGCACATTCATCTGGATGTCGTAGGACCTCTTCCACCATCAGGTGGTAATCGCTACCTGCTAACGATCATTGACAGGTATACATGCTGGCCGGAAGCAATACCTACCAATAACATCTTGGCGGAAACTCTGACAACTGCATTCATGTCAACCTGGATATCAAGGACCAGCTACCCACTCCATACAACAACTGATAGAGGATGACAGTTCGAATCAGAACTATTTGCTCAGTTAGCAAAATTCTGGGGATACTGCCATCACCGCAACACCGCCTACCATTTGGCAAGCAACGGAATGGTAGAAAAATGGCACTGTACCTTAAAAGCAGCCCTCATTTGCCACGGTACTAATTGGATGGAAGCATTACCCATTGTACTGTTAGGTCTTAGGACAATCTTTAAACCTGATATGGATGCCTCCCTGGCAGAGTTTGTCTACGGAGAAACAATACGTCTGCTCGGAGAGTTTTCTGACGACTCAGGGGTACCGAATGCAGATGTCCAGTCAGAATATTTACAAGGATAGAGACAAATGATCAAGAAAATCAAACCTGTGAAAGAGTCCAGACATGGAGCCCTGGTATCATTCATGCACAACGATTTAAAAATTTGCACGCATGTATTGTTACGCACAGATGGCGTCAAACCACCACTACACCCGCCATACACTGGACCTCATCGCGTGATATGCAGAGATGCACACACCCTAAACATAGTACTGAATGGGAAACAAGCCACCATATCACTAAGTATAGTGAAACCTGCTTATATACTTGAAGACACTCTGACAATGTCAGCATCGCACAGCGATCAGCACAAGACAACGATGCAGAACCCCACTCTGCTACCTCCACAGTCAGTAAAGCAGCAGCCTTGATGCACCATGCATTCAGGCAGGCAAGTGCACTTCCCTGCCCGCTACAGAGAGGAACATCTGAACTCCGCTCTCACCAAGGGGTCTCATGTGGTGACTACCGCACACGTCGATCGCAGCCGACGCGTAAAATTCGCGCCAATCACAGAGATTATTCCCCACAGTTCGCACGGGAGTCACAGAGAAGAGAGCCATCAACTGTGATTCTCATACCTACCTTTTTACTCTTTGTTATTGATTCTCTTTTATGTATTCTCTTATTTGACAACCTGTTATATGTGAAACAAATAAAAAATAAAGTTGAGTTCAGACTCTGTTAGTTTCTGATTTCTAACTGTGTTTGCGTGGGTACACACCTACTTTTGCAACACCTCTGTGCATGCAGTAATTATTCTTATATTATCCACATGATCCCTATGTGAGGAATACAGAGAGGACTACAGTACATTTGCAAAGTCATAATATAAAGCTGGTTCTTTTAACTTCATCAGCAGACTTTCTCAGAATCAATTGTGTCGATCTTCAAGAGGGTTCCAGGTCAGTTCCCTCAGTGAATTACAACCTCTGACCATTCATACTGCCCTGATCTGTATACATTCAATATGCCCTGCTAGACTTATTTGGTAAGGGTCCCACACACTTTAACAATATTCTAGAACTGTTCACACAAGTGATTTGTAAGCTATCACCTCTATAGACTGACTGTACTTCCGCAGTATTCTGCCAATAAACTGTAGTCTACCACCTTTACCCACAACTGAGCCTACGCGATCTTTCCTTTTCATATCCCTGAGAGGGATTACACCCAGGTATTTGTATGAGGTGCCAGATTCCAACAGTTCCCATTCAACATTTGACCTAAGATTATACCTCCTCATGAGTAGACCATGGCAGGAATTTGATTACTGGCTGAAATTGAAAGATATTTATGAAATTTTGAAAGTCAAATTTCATTGGTCCTGGAAGCCATTACATAGGCAACATCCAACTGGTGCTGGGTATCATGAACCAGGTTAGTCATTTAGTAATACCCGTGGATTAGTGTCTGGGAGAGAAATGCGTCCTGTCCTGGACCCTCTTCACCTTTATTTATGTTAATTATGTACCTACAGTTGTGAATGGTGTAGAGTACAAATTTGCTATGTTTTCAGATGCCAAGCATTGCAACATCTTTCAAACAGTTGGCAGTAACACTTTATCAAAAGTTTTAACTAGTTTATGTTAATGCCCTTATTGTGTTTTGTTATCAATAACTATACTGTGTCTGAATATGACACAGCAGTCCAGCTGCTTGGCAATGAATGTAATTTTGTGTATGAAAAAAGGCAGTAATTCTACGTGGCATACTGAGCAGTTCATTGACTGAAAACTTGAGTGTATTAGACGTCGATAAACATAATAGTATGGCAAGCATTTTCATTTAAGTACGATCTGTGCTTAGTAGCCGTTCAGGTTTTGGGAAATATGTTACCATAAACTTGCTAACATGAAAGAAAGGGTTTGTACATGACTGTGTTTGGATTAGCATGGGCTTGGCAGTGAATGTGTAAATTATCAAATTCCAGAATATATCAAAGTTTTGCCATTATTTCCACCTTTCATTCAAAATTAAGGCCTTTTCTGATGCTTGGAATAGTTACGTTGTATGCTGCCTGGTGCAAGTTTCAGTACAGTAGGTTTCTGCATAGCTTTCCTACCCGTGATCTGCCGTAGTGGATTCACAGCTAGGTCCAGGTAATGGAAGAAAGAAACCATGCTGCCACAGACAGTCGAACTGGAGATGAGTGATCTGCATTTAATGAAATATGTGCGTTCAGAGAAAATCCATTATTAATGATCATAAATATAATTTTTTACTGATAACTAATACAATTTGAATATCAAATAGCAAACAAATTAGGATTAAAAAATGTTGTAAGGTTGTATAATGCATACAGCTGTAATTTATGACAATGTATTCAATTAATTATTGATTAACACTAAAAATTTTGTTATCTGAAGACAGCTCATTTATTAGGAACTACGTATCAAAAATTATATTTATGGTCTTCACTAACAAAGAATTTTTATGAACCCCTATTTTTTTAAAGTGCCGTACAGCTAATGACATTAGCTGATGAACCAACCTGGGTACAGCTGTCAAGAACTGGGCACGTTCTCAAGCAGAGAACATTAAACACTGTACTGGCAATTTCTTTGATCAGTGACAAAATTTCATGAGTTTCATGAAAAAAAAAAAAAAAAGAAAAGACAACTGCATGTAAAAAGATACTGACACACTAAAACAACAGCTTCTTTCAATCTGCAGCTACATTTTCATTAAGCACTATTGAAAGTGGCACAATATTACTATACAATTCCCACACTTATTATCGACATCTAAAGTCTGTACTCATTTCACAAAAAAACACAAACTGAAATCAACTAATACAACACTGTCCTGTACTTTAAAATTATCCTGTCAAAAATTTCGGAACCCGATTTCCAAGAAAACTAAAGTTCTTCTTAAAATATGTTTAATTAGATTTACAAAAATATAAGAAGCTATACTTCAGTATCCATTTCTCATTTAAAGTAACCAAAGTTATTGGGTAAAGTTTTCTGTCTCTGTAGGCTAGATAATTGTTTATTTTCTTTAATAAGGAAGAAGTATTTTGACATAGGAATAGCTTAGGAAAAAGGCTAAACAGTTCGGAAGACAGACCACTTAGTTGATACTATAGCTGCCTAATTACAAGGCTGTTCAATTTTTTTTCCCCATTAAACATGTTGCATTTTGATATCACAAATCTGACTACTTATTACATACGTGTGGCATGTTCCATCAGACATGCCCAGCAGAACATACTTCTGTTCTCGATACAGTGACTGTAATTATCAATTTTTGGAGGAAGATACCAATATCAGCATCAATTGGACATTGAAACAATTCACCGGTGAAAGCTAAAAATTTGTGGTGGACTAGGATTTGAAACCAGATTTCCTGCTTTACATGAGCAGTCACCTAAAACATTCTGGCTACCTGAGCACACCCTTCATTTGATCCAAACTCTAAACCTATCCCACATACAAGATATGTATCCATTTAGCATATTGTTTGCAGCAATTTTCATATTCCCACTAGAGGTTTGAACCCTATCGTGCACATGCACTGAGGATGTTATCAGTTAGTGTGCTTGAAGTTGTGAATGTGGGTCAGATAGAGAGTGTGTTCAGATAGCTGAAACAGCTAAGGGAAACACTTATGTGAAGCAGGAAATCTGGCTTTGAGTCACAGTCTGGCACAAATTTTCACCTTTAGCCACTGAATTATTTTAATAGCTTATTGCAGCTAATGTTAGTACCCCCTCGAAGTAATTGTTGATCAAAAAGTGAAAATACACAACAGGTCAGTTCTATTTAAAGTGGTAGTCCAGCTTTTGGGACAAAATATGCATTTGAATGTAACACTAATCCCAGCTGGAAACCCTACCTCGAATGCTCAGCTTACTGACCATTAAATATGGGCAATAAGCTACAAAATTCCTTCAGAGAGCTGAATCATTCTATAGAGTGAGGGACAGGTGGCTGGATAAAAAGGATATCTATTAAGAACCAAATGTTTCCTGTGATGTCAGCAAGTGGGATGGGTACTATAGGGTAAGTTGCTGCAACAGCCTGTGGTGTAACAGACGACAAGTGGTCTGTTGCATGCGCCATCTGTCACCCCTGGCATAGCACAAATTCTAATTAAATGATAAAATTGAGTTGCGGGTCAGGATTTCTTAGTTATGTGCATAAATACTGTGGCAGTATTTGAATTTTATATGTGCAGATAATTCAAACACTGAGCCAGCAACTGGCGCGGACTTTCGTTGATGCGGCAAGTAGTGGGCCACTATGGAGCAAACACAGTGAGGCTGACAACGTTACTCGCTGGAGGTCCAGAGTCGCGGCAGCGGGATACTCCAACACAGTTGTTGGACTTCGGAGGAAAATAATGAAGAATGTATTATGAGGAACTTTGTGTATAGCAGTGAAAGTAGGAAGAAGCAATTTAATGGGCGGTAACGCAGTAGACGGTACCTCAAGAGCAGACTGTACATAGGTATCAGAAATAAATTGCTGTAACTATTGTAGAAAAGGAGTTCTGAATAAGAGTTATTACGAGAAGTAGTCAGACAGTGTCAGTTACTGGTGAATGATCGCCATAGGTGACATTTTCTTCATCAGCTGCACTGTTCCTTCTTTCACTCGATGAATTTAGTCAACATTAAGCTGGAGCTGAACTACGCAAATAATAAAACTCATTAGTAGGGCGGCGACAGCGCACTTGGTGACCCTGCAATTGGAAGACAATTTCGCATCCTTGAACCTTGAACCAACGAATTAATCTAATTAAAATAAAAATGTTCACATAAGAAAGTAGAACATATGAGAGAAGTGAAATCTTTTATTATTTGAAAGTGATCGAGTATAACGAAAATCACGAAGTAACAAAACGAATACAAACACATGATAAGACGGTTTAACCAGCACTTACAAACATCGAGAACAACCAACAAGTGAGCGATGCTACGAGTTACAGCTATATCACCAAAGAATTTAATTACATCAGAGCAGACAAAGCCAGCTGTGCTACAGCCGAGACACACCAGCAGACGATGCTAGCCAACAAGCCAACCACTACAATTCACATTTTGCGAGCTACAACTGTTTAAATATAATTGTTATATCCTAACCAGTAATGCCACCCGAGCCCGCTGCCAAAAGTTTGGCAGCATCGAAGTCTGGACGCAATCCACATAAGCAGCGCCAGCGAGACAGGAAATCGCCACAAGTCTGCGCGCGCCACCGCTGGCTTCTGGTTTCTTAAGCGCTGGAGTCGCGAGCGCTAGGACAGTTCTGTATTCACTGCTCAGTTGTATACTGGCCACCAAACTGTGTACTTGCTAGTCAGCTGTGTGTTCATCGCAGCAGAGTTGCTGTTTGTCGTCAGCCGACGCTGACCTATCCGCTCCGACTCGAACTAGACAGATTTCTGTAGACACGGAGTTCACTACTGTGTTGCTGTATCTTCGTTAATAAAGATAAGTACCGACTTTTATTTAATCAGAGTGTTTGGGTTTTCATCTTTCTGTTCACTGTTACAGCGGACCGGTCGGCCCGCTATTAAAAGTGTGGCGGTGACTTCGTAAGCCGTTTCTACAGCGAATTGCTTGTCGCTACGAACACCGCCACAGAAATAATTAACTACTATAATGTGATCAGTGATATTTGGAATAAACAGTGATTTCAATACAGTAACGTTTATTAGAAAACAGAGAGAAAAAGATATAATGATAGGCAGTGATTTCTGTACTGTGTATTGTTGTTGTTGTGGTCTTCAGTCCTGAGACTGGTTTGATGCAGCTCTCCATGCTACTCTATCCTGTGCAAGCTTCTTCATCTCCCAGTACCTACTGCAACCTACATCCTTCTGAATCTGCTTAGTGTATTCATCTCTTGGTCTTCCTCTACGATTTTTACCCTCCACGCTGCCCTCCAATGCTAAATTTGTGATCCCTTGATGCCTCAAAACATGTCCTACCAACCGATCCCTTCTTCTAGTCAAGTTGTGCCACAAACTTCTCTTCTTCCCAGTCCTATTCAATACCTCCTCATTAGTTACGTGATCTACCCACCTTATCTTCAGCATTCTTCTGTAGCACCACATTTCGAAAGCTTCTATTCTCTTCTTGTCCAAACTAGTTATCATCCATACATGGCTACACTCCATACAAATACTTTCAGAAACGGCTTCCTGACACCTAAATCTATACTCTATGTTAACAAATTTCTCTTCTTGAGAAACGCTTTCCTTGCCATTGCCAGTATACATTTTATATCCTCTCTACTTCGACCATCATTGGTTATTTTACTCCCTAAATAGCAAAACTCCTTTACTACTTTAAGAGTCTCATTTCCTAATCTAATTCCCTCAGCATCACCCGACTTAATTTGACTACATTCCATTATCCTCGTTTTGCTTTTGTTGATGTTCATCTTATATCCTCCTTTCAAGACACTGTCCATTCCATTTTGTATTTGTGTTATGAGTATAATATTACTATTACATGCCAATATTAACACGCAATATGAGTTCAAATATCGGGCAGCTATTACAACAAATGCAACAATTATTTGATCAGAACTTTCACGAACTTTACAAACACAGGCTCAGAATTTAAATTATTTAAAACAGGAACAGAAACAAGCTTTCACTGACTTTGCAGACAAACAAAACAAGAAATTTGACGACAGGCTGAAACTTTAAATGACTTAAAACAACATTTGGTTAAAAGACTTAATGACCAAACAGAAGCAAATACGAAAAATCTTGAATCTTTTAAAACTGACATTCAAGATTACATTACTCAACAAATTAATGAAAATAATAATAAGCTTTATACTAATTTAGATAAGTATAAAACAGAAATCAATCAAAACCTGGAAGAGTGGGATAAGGAAAACAGTTCTAACCTAGATACGATTAGAACTGAGTTGCTTACAGATATTCAAAAACCAGTAACGACCTTAACAAACATATGGGGTACTTTTAAGGTTGACATTGTGGATAAGGTGCATACTATCTCTACAGCAACTGCTGTAATGCAAAGTAAAATAACATAATTAACG
This sequence comes from Schistocerca americana, assembly GCF_021461395.2. NCBI lineage: Eukaryota > Metazoa > Arthropoda > Insecta > Orthoptera > Acrididae > Schistocerca > Schistocerca americana. The sequence goes on from NC_060122.1 coordinate 46,281,463, forward strand.
ACCAATGTTATGTCCCAGTTACCTGATTTTACACAGCTACAAAACGAGGTAGAGAATCAAGTATTGATAAACATTAGTGATAAGATAAATGAACTAGAACAGTTAAAAATGTCTAAATTAAACCAAGAATGTCACTTTATTGAGCACAACAATAATTTACTGAAACATTTTCCATACTTTAAATCTAATGGTAAGACCCATCCAATTGTGTTTTTAAATGCTTTGTCTAGTTCATTACCTGAGACCTGGACATTTGCATGTAAGATCGATTTTGTAATAGAATATATGGAATATGAAGCTCATGATTGGGGAATAACACACATGGAAGAATTTACTTCATGGTTAGACTTTGGAAATAAATTTAAGGAAAGGTTTTGGTCGAAGGGAGCTCAAGATAAGTTACGAAAGTACCTTCTGAATCCACCATTCTATAAGAGGCATAAGGGAATATTGAAAGCTTATGTGTAAAATCATTTAATGAAAAGAAGATACTTAGATAATCCTATACCTGAGGACCAACTGGCAGATATATTGTTAGCACGTTTGCCAGTACAGATACAAAAAGAAGTTTTTTTGTAAAGGTTGGGAAACATTAACACAGTTGTTGACAGTATTAGAACACCTGGATATGTTTGATAAAGAGCAAACAGACAGAGCAAATAGATATTTATATAATACTAGACAACACACTTCTAACGTACAAAATACGATACAGCAGCTACCGAATGGATATAATGCTTCATCTAATTCAAATCATAGGTCAGGAGAGAGAAATAGTAATAACAATAGATCACAAGAATGGGTTCAATGATCCAAGGGCTTTAAGGGTCAAAGAAATGATAATGATTACTATCAACAGACCACAAATTCGGAAAACGAGGTACGTTATGGGCAGAGGATCGCTTCGCAGAACGTGAAGTAAGTACTTCAGACCCAACTGATGTTCATTGTTGTGTAAATTTTTTACAACACAGTGGTATAAAGGTGATTTATTAATGGAACAAATTAAAAATACCACTACACACCAAATTGTATTACTGACAGCACAAGACTATGTGGAAAGTTATGCAATTTCATTAGCGCTGGACTTATTCGGTGATGTCAGTATAATATCACTAGAAGTTTTCACAGAATTGAGAAAACACATTAAATGTCTAGTATTACCAGTTACAGGAGACCACTTACTAGGAATAGATGGAAAGAAAAGTAAGGTAGTAACAGAAGAAACAAGGCTATGCTGTACTATTTTATCCGACACATTTCATCACACATTTTCTGTCACAAGAAATCTGATAATACAAATTTCTTTAGGGGCCGACTGGTTGTATAAACATGCAGTGTGTTTGCATTTTCTTAACAATACATTATTAATAAGGGATACTGGCAAATACCGTTATCGAAACATGCACATAAATACACAGCTTTCTTATTCAATGGATGAAGTTATCACTTCAAAGTATTACCTTTTGGACTCAATATTAGTGTAGCTGTTTTCATTAGGGCATTAGATAAAGTCTTGTGCCCAGTATTATTTAAACAAATAGTAGTGTATGTTGATGATTTAATGTTAGCATCAGCTTCCTGGAAAGAGCATTTGTGTTTATTACATAGTACTTTAGATACATTACTACAGAGAGAAATAACGATAAAACTATCAAAATCGTCATTTGTAAAATGATCTGTAAAGTTTCTTGGACATATTGTAGGACCAAATGGAATTTCGCTGAATCCAGATAGATTAAAAGTGGTAACAGAATGTCGATCACTGAAGAATTCAAAACAACTAAAGTCATTTTTAGGACTAGTAAGCTTTTATAGATGCTTCATAAAGGGACAATCCATAAATAATCCACACTTGTTATGATTACTAAAGGCTAGAATGGCATGGATACGGAGAAACAATCAGGAACAGGCTTTCCAAGATATCAAACAATCAATATTGACGTCTGAAATACTGCATCATCCTCATTCAGATTTAGAATTTTGTTTGTCAACGGATGCATCTGAGTACGGGTTGGGTGCAGAGTTGTTTCAAGGTGATTTCAACAACACAAATGGGACACATTACACATTGCCTTTCAAGAGTCGTGCATTAAATAAACATGAAATCAACTATAGTATGACTGAAAAAGAGTTACTTCCTTTGGTTTGGGCAATCCGTAAATTTCATTACCTTTTGGGCAGAACACACTTTCATATATACACAGACCATCAGGCTTTGCAATTTCGAATGGTGAGTAAGCAGCTCAACAGTAGATTGATGCGCTGGGCACTGTTTCTTCAGGAGTACGATATGTCAATACACTATGTCAAAGGACAATGCAATATTATTCCAGATGTTTAGTCAAGATTGCCATTAGGTATGTAAATAGAAGATCGAACAGAAGGACCGAGATCTACTTTTACAGTTTATTTTATAAGGTCAGCAAATAACATAGAGAATAGCTTACAGGGTAGGATCAAATTAGATATACATTAAGATGATTATTTTGGTCCAATAGTAAGATCTTTGGAAGGTGATAGAGTACCAACAACATCTAAGGAACATTGGTTATGGACTCAGGATGTTTTATTTTGGAGAAACAGAATACAAACAAATGATTGGAGATTATGCATCCCTCACACTGTAGTAAAAGCTCTAATATGGTACATACACAAGGGGTATGCACATTTTGGAGTTCAAACGTGTTTCAGACATTTAAATAGGTTTTATTATTTTAAAAATATGTCAAGGAAGGTAACAGTGGTAATTAGAAGTTGTGATTTATGCCAGGAAGCAAAAGATGGTAAATGGATACACCAATATAAGTTATTTCCTGTAATGCCTAAGGGCTTACTGGACATAGTGGCACTAGACTTTTATGGTCCATTACCAGCTAGTAGAGGAGGTGTAAAATACATTTTAGTAGCATTGGACTGTTGGTCTAAGTATGTGAAACTTTAGACTATAAAGGCAGCTTTGTTGCAGAAATACTTCGTCAATGTGGTAAAACCAAAATGTTTATCATCAAATAATGGCCCACAGTTTATTAGTAAAACATTGTGGAATTTCATAGTGTGGGAGTCAATTAAACATAAAAATTTCAAGGTACCATCCAGAATACAATCCAGCAGGAAGAGTTATGAAGGAACTAGGGCAATACTTTCGAATGTATTGTTACGATAAACATACTAAATGGGCATTACGATTACAGGAATTAGAAACAGTACTTAATGAATTGCCACACATATCAATGGGTTTAGTACCCATTGAAGTTTTACAGGGGACATTTGTGGGAGAACCATTACTAAAATGTTTCCCATGGCCACAACATACATTAAACAGACAATCTATTATTAATGAAGAAATCATGCAGAGGTTATTACCAAGTGCAGACAATAGACTTAAAAAAGTTAATAAGTGTTGACCTACATCTGCATTTGAAGTGGGTGATAAAGTACTACCAAGATCTTACCCACATCTTTCATCTTTAACTGGTTCTAAAGAGAAATTCTTTTTACGATTCCAAGGACCATACGAGATATTAAACATACCTTTTTCAAAGGCAGTATACCTAATAGATCATGCAACAGGTAAAGATATAGATTATAAAATGTGGAACATATAGATCATGCAACAGGTAAAGATATAGGATTATACAAATTGGAACATATAAAGCCATTCATTAAAGAAGACAATTGCTATTCATAGTAAACATGGATACATAGTTTTTTATTTTTTTTAAATTTTTCTAAGTTCTTTACTGACTGAGGAAGTGGGTATGTCTCTCTGTGTATTTTTATTTATTACTTGGGGATATAGGATTTACATGATCAAGCTTGTGCACACTGTTAATAATACACGTAATGATGTCTCCTTAACAGGAGGAGTATCAGGAGAGTAGATACTTAGACATCATTACGTAGTTGACTGGTAACAACCATAATTAAAAATTAAAGGAAAAGAGCTTGAGGCTAATGTTATTTAAAGATGGAGGCAGGTACAGGAATGTTTAAGTATAGAGATGAAGGGATATATGTAGATAAATTATAAATAAGGGGGAAACGTGGTTTGGGAAACGTAGTCTTACAAGGTTGGCAGTTTCGGTTATTATGTATTAGGAATATTGTAGAATGGAAGGGTCTTCCCTCAAAAGAGAGAAAAGAGAGATACCTACATATAGATATATTTAAGGAGATGTAACCTGACCCAAGAGGCAGGCTCTCCATTATTAAATGAGATGCTATCAGGACCCAGAAGGGCAGTGCTCTTGATCTGTTAGGGATATAATGCCAGGTGTAGAATGTTTATCCACCACCATGAATATATTAATAGATGAATTGCATTAACTGACAGGCAAATTAGCCTCCATATTAGCTGTGAAAGATGATTTACAGTAATAATGATGATACAATATATCTCGTTAGCAGAAATATTTTAAACAACTGTACCTATTCCTCAATGTCTACAGCAATTAATACAAAGCAACCTTTGTATAGAACAATTAAGCTTTGAAAACCAGTAGTAAAATTAGTAAAATTAATAATGAGTACAATGTATTGTTATAAGTTGACTGGTTACTAAAGTGTGTATAATAATCATAGGTGTATTGAAATGAGCTGAACAAACTAGGAACAAAGAAGAATGTAAAGTATAACCTCTGGTACCACAACTTTAGGTTGAAGTAATTATGACAATATTTTCATATTCAGAAGTAGAGCAAAGTTCACATGTGTGTGTAATTGTTATGATGAGAAAAGGGGTGTAAGGAAAAGTAAACAGTGTGATTAATAATTAAGGACTCTAGTTAATGACGCTATAATGACTTAGAATTTGAGACAATAATATGATAGACATTGTGCTGTAAGAATGATAATTGAAACAAATAATGAATAAATAGACTTTATATATTAAGTAGGTATGGTAAAGGTAAGAAATACTACATGGGAAATAATACATGGACATGCGGCAAGTAATCAAGATAGTCTATGCAAGGCAGAGTTTAAGGTTATATAAATATTATAATTTTGTATATAGTTAATGTCAAAGGATTTGTGTAGGCTGGGGCTACAGGAGGGATATGTGGTGTAACAGATGACAAGTGGTCTGTTGCATGCGCCATCTATCACCCCTGGCCTAGCACAAATTCTAATTAAATGATAAAATTGAGTTGCGGGTTAGGATTTCTTAGTTATGTGCATAAATACTGTGGAAGTATTTGGTTTTTATTTGTGCAGACAATTCAAACACCGAGCCAGCAACCGGAGCGGACTTTCGTTGATGCAGCAATTAGCGGGCCGCCATGGAGCAAACACAGTGAGGCTGATGACGTTGTTACAGGGAGGTCCAGAGTCGCGGCGGTGGGATGCTCCGACATCGTTGTTGGACTTCTAAGGGAAAAACGAAGAATGTATAATGAGGAACTTTGTGTATAACAGCAAAAGTAAGAAGAAGCAATTTAATGGCTGGTAACGCAGTAGGCAGTACCTCAAGAGCTGACTGTACATAGGTATCAGAAATAAATCGCTGTAACTATTGTAAAAAGGAGTTCTGAATAAGAGTTATTACGAGAAGCAGTCAGACAGCGTCAGTTACTGGTGAATGATCACCATAGGTGACATTTTCTTCATCAGCTGTGCTGTCCCCTCTTTCACTCGACAGATTTAGTCAACATTAAGACAGAGTCGAACTACGCAAATAATAAAACTCATCAATGGGGTGGGGACAGTGAAAGCCGGTCAACAACATGATGAATTAGTGACTATGGCATACGTCTTTCTGTGAAGAAGTAAGCTATAGATCATGTGTGCTTGTATTTTCACTTGCCTGTCTGTTATCAGCAGCTTTTGTCAACCACGACAAGACTAAAACACAAGGGACAGTCAGTTCTATCAAATACTACATGATCACAGTAGGACACTTTCTCACCTCATACTTCCACAGCTCACAAGCCACGGACACTGGTGCATTTGGTGCTTCAACACGAGTGACAGTGGGTGTTGATGACATCGTTCATTATAACAGTGCAATGGCTATTATATTATTCAACTTTACATTTGTATCACTGCATGTTGTTTTTGTTGTTGTTGTGGTCTTCAGTCCTGAGACTGGTTTGATGCAGCTCTCCATGCTACTCTATCCTGTGCAAGCTTCTACATCTCCCAGTACTTACTGCAACCTACATCCTTCTGAATCTGCATAATGTATTCATCTCTTGGTCTCCCTCTACGATTTTTACCCTCCACATTGCCCTCCAATACTAAAGTGGTGATCCCTTGATGCCTCTGAACATGTCCTACCAACCGATCCCTTATTCTAGTCAAGGTGTGCCACAAATTTCTCTTCTCCCTAATTCTATTTAGTACCTCCTCATTAGTTTATGGGATCTACCCATCTAATCTTCAGCATTCTTCCGTTTACCCTCCACATTGCCCTCCAATACTAAAGTGGTGATCCTATGATGCCTCAGAACATGTCCTACCAACCGATCCCTTATTCTAGTCAAGGTGTGCAACAAATTTCTCTTCTTCCTAATTCTATTTAGTGCCTCCTCATTAGTTATGGGATCTACCCATCTAATCTTCAGCATTCTTCCGTAGCACCACATTTCGAAAGCTTCTATTCTCTTCTTGTCCAAACTATTTATCGTCCACGTTTCACTTCCATACACGGCCACACTCCACACAAATACTTTCAGAAACGACTTCCTGACACCTAAATCTATACTCAATGTTAACAAATTCCTCTTCTTCAGAAATGCTTTCCTTCACATTGCCAGTCTACATTTTATATCCTCTCTAGTTTGACCATCATCAATTACTTTGCTCCCCAAATAACAAAATTCCTTTACTACTTTAGGTGTCTCATTTCCTAATCTAATTCCCTCAGCATCACCTGAATTAATTTGACTACATTCCATCATCCTCGTTTTGCTTTTGTTGATGTTCATCTTATATCCTCCTTTCAAGACACTGTCCATTCTGTTCAACTGCTCTTTCAGGTCCTTTGATGTCTCTGACAGAATTACAATGTCATTCGCGAGCCTCAAAATTTTTATTTCTTCTCCATGGATTTTAATTCATATTCTGAATTTTCCTTTGTTTCCTTTAATGCCTGCTCAATATACAGATTGAATAACATTGGGGATAAGCTACAAACCTGTCTCTCTCCCTTGCCAACCACTGCTTCCCTTTCATGTCCCTCAACTCTTATAACTGCCGTCTGGTTTCTGAACAAATTGTAAATAGCCTTTCGCTCCCTATATTTTACCCCTGCCACCTTCAGCATTTGAAAGAGTATTCCAGTCAACAATGTCAAAATCTTTCTCTTAGTCTAAAAATGCTAGAAATGTAGGTTTTCCTTTCGTTAATCTATTTTTCTAAGATAATTTGTAGGGTCATTATTGCCTCACGTGTTCCACCATCTCTACAGAATTCAAACCGATCTTCCCAGAGGTCAGCTTCTACCACTTTTTCCACTGATCTGTAAAGAATTTGTGTTAGTATTTTGCAGCCATGACTTATTGAACTGATAAATCGGTAATTTTCACATCCATCAACACCTGCTTTCTTTGGGATTAAGATTATTATATTCTTCTTGAAGTCTGAGGGTATTTCGCCTTTCTCATACATCTTGCTCACTAAATGGTAGAGTTTTGTTAGACCTGGCCCTCCCAAGGCTGTCATTAGTTCTAATGGGATGTTGTCTACTCCCGGGGTCTTATTTCAACTTAGATTTTTCAGTGCTGTGTCAAACTCTTCACGCAGTATCATATCTCCCATTTAATCTTCATCTACATTCTCTTCCACTTCTATAATATTGTCCTCGGGAACATCACCCTTGTATAGACCCTCTATGTACTCCTTCCACCTTTCTGCTTCCCCTTCCTTGTTTAGTACTGGGTTTCCATCTGAGCTCTTGATATTCATGCAAGTCATCCTCTATTCTCCAAAGGTCACTTTAATTTCCCTGTAGGCAGTATCTATCTTACCCTTAGTGACATGTGCCTCTACATCCTTACATTTTCCCTCTAGCCATCCCTTCTAAGCCATTTTGCACTTCCTGTTGATCTCATTTTTGAGACGTTGGTATTCCTTTTTGCCTGCTTCATTTACTGCATTATTCCTTTTTGCCTGCTTCATTTACTGCATTTTTTATTTTCTCCTTTCATAAATTAAATTCAGTATCTCTTCTGTTACCCAAGGATTTCTACTAGCCGTCGTCTTTTTACCTAGTTGATCCTCTGCTGCCTTCACTATTTCATCCCTCAAAGCTACCCGTACTACTTCTACTGTATTTCTTTCCCCCATTCCTGTCAATCATTCCCCAATGCTCTCCCTGAAACACTATACAACCTCTGGATCTGTCAGTTTATCCAGGACCCATCTCATTAAATTCCCACCTTTTTGCAGTTTCTTCAGTTTCAATCTACAGTTCATAACCAACAAATTGTGGTCTGATTCCACATCTGCCCCTGGAAATGTCTTACAACTTAAAACCTGGTTCCTAAATCTCTGTCTCATCATAATATAAACTATCTGAATCATTTTAGTATCTCCAGGGCTCTTCCATGTATACAACCTTCTTTTATGATTCTTGAACCAAGTGCTAGCTATGATTAAGTTATGCTATGTGCAAAATTCTACCAGGCAGCTTCCTCTTTCATTCATTGTCCCCATTCCATATTCACCTACTATGTTTCCTTCTCTTTCTTTTCCTACTACCAAATTCCAGTCACTCATGACCATTAAATTTTCGTCTCCCTTCACTATCTGAATAATTTATTTTATCTCATCATACATTTCATCAATCTCTTCGTCATCTGCGGAGCTAGTTGGCATATAAACTTGTACTACTGTAGTAGGCATGGGCTTCATGCCCGTCTTGGCCACTATAATGCATTCACTATGCTGTTTGTAGTAGCTTACCCACACTCCTATTTTTTTATTCATTATTAAACCTACTCCTGTATTACCCCTATTAGATTTTGTATTTATAACTCTGTATTCACCTGATCGTGTCTTGTTCCTCCTGCCACTGAACTTCACTAATTCCCACTATATCTAACTTTAACCTATCCATTTCCATTTTCAAACTTTCTAACTTACTTGCCCGATTAAGGGATCTGACATTCCATCTGCGACCCGTAAAACACCAGTTTTCTTTTTCCTGATAACGACGTCCTCCTGAGTCTGGTGATTCACAATGGCACACACAGGGACACATTGAATTTGTGTTAATGAGTGGTGGGTGAAGTACCAGAGTGATTGCTGCTGACTTCAATGTCCAGCATCCTGAGAGAAATGGTGTTTGACACACGACACTATTCAAGTTACTTGGCAAGCCATGTATTGGACATCGAAGAACAACCACTGATGACAAGACGGTAAGAAATTTTGTCGCTCTTTGTGGTAAGTCCACATCACTGCATGCACTGGTTATTAGTAACATCTGGTGTCAAGGTTTAAAGCTGTGTGTGTTGCACACACACTAGTGGCACCTGTATTAGCTACAGTCTCAGTATCATCTCTGATGGTGATTCTGATTGGCAGGTGCAATTTGTGGACTGGGCTTTTGATCAGTGTAATAGGAATCCAAACTTCATATGACAGGTGTTGTTGAGTGACAAAGTTCATTTTTATGTACAAGGAGAAGTAAATCATTTATACTTGTCAGATGCTAACACTCTGGTGCGTGGATCTCTAGACATGTGCTAATGGTCAAAAATTGATCATCTGTCATGGGATTTGGGCCAAGAATCGTGGGTCCAGTGTTTATTGGTGGAACCTTGAATGGTGTGAAGTATCTTAATATGATCCATGGTTATGTGCTTCCAACACTGATGAATCAGAGGGTGATTCCCCAACCACCTTCCAATGAGACTGTGCACCTCCCCAATAAGCCACTGAAGTCAGACTGTTTCTGGCTGAAATATTTTGGAGGTCACTGGATAAGTAGGACAGGTTTTATTGAATGGCCACCACAGGATCCTGATCTTACAGCTGGGGCCTCAGATCCTGTGATGTGTGCAGCATGACTCGCAAAACTGGACTGGCACAATGAACGTAATATTGAGCATATGCTGTAATGCTGACTTTGACAAGTGTCCCAAAATTTCATAGATCATAACTCCTACACAAATAAAGGTATCTTACAACAGTTTTCACATGTTTATTCCTGAGAAAGAAGCAGTTCAGAATGATGTCACACATAATCCTCTCCCCATCTGTTATTTTAAATTTTAACTGTTTAAAAATGCACCTGAATAGTAACAGGTTTTTCACATAGTATTTTTCATTGCTTCACATTTCAGAGCTTTGTAACATGATGAAAAAGGGAAACGCTGCTACTATGAACAAGTAACTTCCTGTTCTTCCGAAATGGTACCTGACTGTGATGTTAGTGGTAAGGAAGACAAATGGTCTGCTTTGGTTTACTGGGAGCATATTAAATAAGTGCGGTTCATCTGCAAAGAAGACTGCATGTAGAACAGTAGTGTTACCTACACTTTTGTACTGTTTAACTGAATGGGATTTGCACCAGATTGGACTGAAGTACAACATCGAAGCAATTCAGAGGCAGGCTGCTGGATTTGTTACTGGTGGGTCTGATCAGCATGCAAGAGTCATGGGTATGCTTTGGGAACTCAAATGGGAGTGCCTGAATGGAAGAAGACATGCACTTCTAACAACATGACAGTTAAGTGAACTGACATTTGAAGCTGACTGCAGAACTAGCCTACTGCTGCCAACAAATATTTAATGAAACAACATGTGAGAAACTAGGACTCATATGGAGAAATATACTCAGTTTTTTCCCCTCACTCCATCTGAGACTGGAACAAGAAAGGTAACTACTAGTAGTGGTACAATATACCCTCCACGAAGCACTGTGCGGTGGTTTTCTGAGGATGCAGATATACCTCCAACGATGCAGGTCATATGGAGTTCAAATAAACCTACTCTGTTTCTGCAGAAATGGAGTAATTATTCTTGCAAATCACCCTCTTAAATTCTTTTCTTCCAGAAAACCAAATTTAGTATTTGTATTGAGCATACCATTGTCATTTGATTCACAATCAGATATCAGTTTTTGTTTTCTGATTCTCACATCCATAGCGGATTTACATTTGCCTTGAAACACTGATATTCACTTATGTGTTTTTGCAAACAAATTACGTTATATTATTGCATTAGGTGAGCACTTGAAAATCATAAGTTTTTCAAAATTTGTATGTGGTAAGATTACAAATTATTTGACTACTGCAAATACAATAGCAGATTGGCTAGTGCAAATAATTTCTATTCATTTGCAAATTTTATAAATAAGAAGACTGGTCAATCAAAGGATACAATCTCACATGTCCACTTTTACCAGTGACTGAGTGTGATTATTTTTCAGCATTGTTACCAGAATTGATCAGCATCCTTTGTTTTGAAGCTGGGTGATGTGTTTCAACCAAAGCTTTTGTCACTGTGGCAATTGTAGCTTCTGATCTCTAAACCTGCATTATCAGATGGAGAGTTGCACTCCCCTTGATAGGAAGGGGTGCACTACTCAAAGTAAGTGGCTACTTGGTTAACCAAGCACTTGTGGAGTGTACATAAGGGTCTTAATCTAGGCGGTCATTTGAGGTCCTCTGGTGAGCACTTGGCAGTTGATTTGCAGATAGTCTAATCAGACTGCTTCCAGAGTAAGGATATTTTAAACTGCCAAAATTCAACCAGTGTGTTGTCGAAGTTAAGTTTCTGAATTTACTCCTCTCCAGAAATTTCTCACACTCAAATTATTCTTGGGATTGAGAGGTGAAAAACTTGCAGCAGAAAGGTCTGAAATATTTAATGACGCATGGAACATTTATTGCAAAGGCATTGGACACCATAGGAGGGAGTGTTCATTGATGTTCACAAAAGTATTAAACCATTTAGGATGGAAAGGTGTAGCTGAACTTACCTTGACATGAGTAGCAGGCCTATGTGATAAGTAATTTATCAGGTGTTTTTACTTGACAGCTGATTCCACCACAGTAGTTTTAGAAAAATTCAAGGAGGACTACACTCAGTAGCATAGGAAATTCATGTCTTTCATTGGCTGGAGGCAACTTTTGCTGTTTGAGAATAGACTGGGGCATCGATGGACTGACTGTAGTGGTTAGCAACAACCCAGCTTGTGAAGTGTTTTGAACATATTCCAGAAACTGTCTTGAGCAACTAGTTCAACAGCCAAGATACAATGGAAATATTTTAGACCTTTTCAACTTAAGATCAAACTGTTGAAGATATTTTCATTCACTATTGCATTACGATCTTATATTCAGGGGCCTCATTGATGATGAAAGTGTGTGCTGAATAGAAGCATGTAATAAAGGTAATGCATGGTTTTCACTCTAGAAACTTTTCCAAAAAGCTCTTGAAATTGAATGGGTGTGGTGTTGACAGCTTCCAACTTATTTACTTCCTTATAAGATTTGTCGGTAATGATCAATGACAGAAATAGCTGTGTGGTGGCTGCACCACAGAAACGCGTGAAGAGTGTGATTGCAGCACAGCTGACAAGTCACTGGTGCCCAGTTTTTCCATTATGTCAAAGTCTGGCAACAGTGTGTAACTTGCAGGTCGACAAGGCACAGAACAGGCGGGCAATGCGAGCTGGTCAATGTGACGTGACAGACGTTTCTGACATTTCTCGTCACAAACCATGTGGGTCAAACTAATGAGTCTCCCCACAAATGCATACATGAAGACTTGTGAATTCATTAATTTCATAGTGTGCATCCATTCATTTCCTGGTGTTTTTTCTATCTTCTGCAAAGGTCACAACACTCTGTGGGATGTGCTGAAAAGTGAACTTCCAGAGATGCAGCCTTTTACTCTCTCAGTTCACACAGTCAACCCATGGCTTGCCACTGGAGTGTAAAACCTTCTGAAACACTGATATGACCTAACTGCAAGTACAACATGGTTATATGAATGGACATTAATGACAGATGTTTGTACCAACTTGCGAGATATGGAAAAATGTGTCATTGACAAAAATGACTCATCATTTCCAGTCACCAAGTCTGTCCCACGAGCATCATGTACGGGCATGCCAGTAAAGCCGGTTCACTGCACACTTATGTGTAGGCACTGCTAACTACATACCCCATCACTGGTGACTCTGATGTGATCTGAGACTAAATGAGATGATAAATGATCATCGGTTCAAAATGGTCAAATGGATTTGAGCACTATGGGACTCAACAGCTCAGGTCATCAGTCCCCTAGAACTTATAACTACTTAAACCTAACTAACCTAAGGACATCACACACACCCATGCCCGAGGCAGGATTTGAACCTGCGACCGTATCGGTTACGCGGTTCCAGTCTGTAATGCCTAGAACCGTTCGGCCTATCCAGCTGGCTGATCATCGGTATGACTTGAGTAAGCTAAGATGGTGACAAGCCCTGCTCACAGACAACCACAGGCTGTAGAGGGAGATACAATCATGCCCTACACAAACCAGCATCGTGCAGCCGCAGACAGCCAAAGAAAATTTTGGAGCACAATACTCCACCACACTGATGCCTCCTACAATTGCAGGAGCACCCACAAGCACTGAATGGGTGTTGGGCAGGCTACATCCTTTTTGGCCCTGCAACCTTCTAATATGGTTTGGCCAAACAGAGGCTGTCTTCATTAACATCTGTGCAACCTGTTACCTTGCAAAATTTGAGCTTGTAATTAACCAACTGTACCAAAAATGCATGGCTTAAGTGCAGGATATAACACTGACCTACCAATGCATTCATCATATAAACAACTGCAGGAAGAGCTGATCCAGTGGATCTCACCACGGAAAAAGCAATGGGTGCACTTAGTGCTAGGACAAGAGAAATGCTCCAGCTCTGCCTGCCTCTGGCCAGCCCAGTACTCACAGTCTCAACTTATCACCATACTCTATCAGCTGCTGGAACACTCCCACATGCAGCCACAGTATACGCTGCCAATCTTCTGCAGGTGCAGTTTCTCCTGTGATTGGTGCATGTGCAGCAGCTTCCACACACCCCGCAGCTGCTGTGGGTGCCACCACTGCAGCTCCACTCACCTTTCCAATGGGCAATAATTGCTTGTCTTTCATCGAGAGCCGACAAGCTCAATTCAGAAAAAAGGGTAATCTGAGAATTTAAATGGAAAAAGAAAATGATGAATCATCAGATTCAGATAGCTCTCCAACAAAGAGGAGATGATGTGATGATACAGTGCCAGCCCATCATCAGGTGTCTGGCAGCTGCTCAACCTCTGCAGAGAGTTCAATTGGAGCAGATTCCCACTAGCCAGCTCTGGAGTTCCTCTCCTTGAGGGGGGATCTGGGTGGCAGCCACACCACAGAGACACTTAAAGAGCATAACTGCAGCACAGCCGACAAGCACAGAGTGCCAGCAATCACACTGCCCAAGTGCACAACTTTCCCATTATGCCAAATTTTGGCAATTGTGCATTGTGCTCCGGCTCTCACAGGATGAAGCATGTGGGCAGTGTGAGCTGGTCAACATTACACAAAATGTCTCTGATCGTCCTCAGTGCCAACCACATGGGTTAAAATGGCTCCCCACAAAAACATATGCAGTCTTGCACATTTGCTCAATTCATGGCATGCATCTGTTCATTTAGTGATGCATTTTTCCCACCCATGAAAGTCACAAGCCCCCGTCAGCTGCACTAAAAACTGTACTTTCAGAGACGCGGCCTTTTCGGTCCATGCGGTCATGCCACGGCTCACCACCGGAGCGTATAGCCTCTGCTATCATTGATCGAGCCATACTGTCAGTGCAATGCACCTGTACAGACAGATATTAATGACAAATGTTGTCTGTACCATCTTGTAAGGTATGGGAAAATAAATGGGTATCACTAATGAAAATGACTCATCATTTCCCCTCATGAAGCCTGTCCCTTGAGCATAGCAAGTGGGCGCAGCAGTGAAGCCAAATCATTGTATCTTTATGACTAAGTGATTATTACTTTGTCCTCACTTAAGTTGCACTAGAAGCAGTAATCACCAGCTGTCCTTCCATTGGCCTAAGTGTGGCATAGAAAAAAGTGACGTATTTTCATAAAAATGTATCACCTACGTATTGATGCAAAGAATTTAATAGGTAATAAAACTCAATACAAACAAAATGATATCTTATCTGCTTGACAAATAATTCTACTCTCTAGAACTAGTTAAGAATACAATTAGTCTTAAAGACCTCAACAGCGAGTGAGAATACAATTTCCTATCATGTGTGTGGGTGCCAACCTTCCTACCACTATATATGAGTGGTGCCTTTCTCTTATACTCTTATTCAGGCTTTTACAACTGGGTAGACACACAGCATGTCCTCCAGTTCCTATAATTGGTCATCTAGGAGTCTTGTCCAGAAGTTTATCACTTGGATGCAAATGACGCCACAAACCTGAGAGTAATGGATCCTCCCACAAGAAGAGGAAGCCATTTGTGGAAGGGCTATGTCCAGTGCACAGACTGGTAAGTAGAACCTGCTTCCAGCTTAGAGGGTGACATGAAGTCTAAAGTGTGTCATGAGTGTGCGATCAATTTGGGGAACCACAGTTTAAATGGCTGAAGGTGACGGACAGGTTTCCCACAGACACGTGATGAGACAGTTCGATAATGAGATGACAGCATGCCTAGGGATGGGACTCTGACAAACACCACCATTCCGAAATGCTTCCTTGGCTGCTCTGTTGGCCATGTCTATTCCCTGTATCCTGATGTGGCCAGGTATCCAGTTAAAGATCACGTCCTTGCAAAGCTGTTGGAGCCACTGTAAGGAGTCATTATGTGCTAGTTTGTCTTCTTTATTTTTTCATTTGTTGTCCTCTGTTTCGATGTACTAGCTGCAAAAATAGGGGGTGGAAATGCAGTACTGTCTGCTGTAAATGATGAAGCCCACAGCTACACATTTGCAATTAACAGTTGTTTACTTTCACTTCACACAACCTCCCATATACACATTTAATATGGCCAGTGCACTACTGTTTAACTTTCGATAACTCTCATTAATAGTTTTCAGGCAAACATCCACATACTGTTACAATAGTTTAGTGTTGAATATCTATGAGCAGTAAAAATGTAATTCACAGTTCTTCCACAATAATCAGGTACATATGGAATAGACATTGTCATTGTTTTAACACATGGCCTAATTTTGTTACACTTATTGCACAGTTAAGTTGATACATTGTTGTTGATCTAACCAACACGGATTTCTCTTCTTAAACTCAGCCATGGACTGACTGTCTTGGGACCTAAAATTGGGCCCTTTTATATCCTCACAATAATACGTGCTGAAGCTACACATTATTCGAAGTTAAATTTGCAGAAATTACAATTAACCCTTTAACTGTCATGGATGTGTTAACATGCGTGCCTTTGTACCTGACGCTGTGTGCTCTGAAGGTGTTTGCCGCTAGGTGACCTGTGGACTACTACTACTACTACTACTACTACTACTACTAATATTTTAAGGTACTCAATTACTATACCCGATGTTTCAAAGTGCAGTTTCTCACAGGGAGTGTTGAGATCTAGGTTACTATACTTTTGTGTAGGCGGTGCTAAATATTAAAGATAGTAGTTGTTATAAGAGAAGGAAAAACAGGAAATGGTATACTCCACAGTTAGGGCAAATGAAAGACACTGTTATGCTCTATTCTGGTATGTACAAGAACAGCAAATCTGAACTACATAAAGAATTATATTCCAGAGCTAAGTGTAACTATAGACAGGCTATTAATGATGCTAAGAAGCTATATAATACAGCCCTAATTGAAAAGTATAGAAATAAATGCAAAAAAGTCTGGAGTATAATTAACTTTGTGGCACACACTAAAGAAAAAGACGTTTTGGCATATCCCCAGATGAATTCAATAAATTCTGCATCCAATCTATTGGAGAAATATGCAGCTCAATAGACAAACCTCTAGAAAATGCCTATAACTTCATTGACAACTATTTTGAAAGGCCCCGCCAGAGCATTTTCAACTTCACAGAGGTGTGTACAAATAAAATTCTGAAAATAATTAAAAATTTCAAAGCCTCAGATAGCGTTGATTACTATGATTTATCATGTAACTTATTGAAAGATACAATAGACTGCGCAATTGATCCCTTAACCTACTGTGTAAAAAAAATGTCTAGCTGAAAACAAGTTTTCTGATGTACTAAAAATATCTAGAGTGGTCCCAGTATATAAGAAAGGTGATAAGAACTGTCCCGCTAGTTACAGACCAGTATCGTTAACTCCTGTTTTCTCAAAAATTCTCGAAACAATTATGTATAATCAAGTTAGTATGTATATCTAAAAACAAAGTTGTATCTAAAAACAAAGATGATGTGACTTACCAAAGGAAAGTGCTGGCAGGTCGACAGACACACAAACAAACACAAACATACACACAAAATTCAAGCTTTCGCAACAAACTGTTGCCTCATCAGGAAAGAGGGAAGGAGAGGGAAAGACGGAAGGAAGTGGGTTTTAAGGGTGAGGGTAAGGAGTCATTCCAATCCCGGGAACGGAAAGACTTACCTTAGGGGGAAAAAAGGACGGGTATACACTCGCACGCGCACACACACCACACACACCACACCACACACACCACACCACACACACCACACCACACACACCACACCACACACACACACATATTCACACATATACAGACACAAGCAGACATATTTAAAGAGAAAGAGTCTCCTCTCCTTCCCTCTTTCCTGATGAGGCAACAGTTTGTTGCGAAAGCTTGAATTTTGTGTGTGTGTGTTTGTGTGTGTTTGTTTGTGTGTCTATCGACCTGCCAGCGCTTTCGTTCGGTAAGTCACATCATCTTTGTTTTTAGATATATTTTTCCCACGTGGAGTGTTTCCCTCTATTATATTGATATCAAGTTAGTATCTATTTAGATAACTTAAACTTAATCAGTGACAAACTATATAGATTCATGAAAGGTAAATCCACAACAGATGCTATGGATTCTCTTGTAAAATTTGTTCTGGATGTGTTTGAGGCTAGGGGATTTACTCAGGCTACATTTTGTGATCTGAGCAGAGCGTTTGACTGTGTGGACCATGATACTTTACTGAATAAGCTATCCTATTATGGTTTTGCTAATAGCAGCATAAATATGATTAAATCCTTCCTTGAGAACCGCCAACAAGTAGTATGCATTAACAGGGAGAAGTCAGATCTGATTAATGTTAGGTCTGGCGTGCCCAGGGCTCAGTACTTTGAGCTCTATTGTTTTTACTTATGATTAATGACCTGCCATCTTTTGTAAACTCCAACACAATAAAGTATGCCAATGACAACTATTTTAAATAAAAGCTCAGATTCAAACACACTAAAAAATATAGTTGAAGATACCTTTGTTCAGAGTTCATTATGGTTTAGAGCAAATGGTTTTCTACTAAATGAAAGTAAGACCCAGGCACTTTCCTTCTGCTTAACAGAGAATCATGACTTAGAAAGTAGAAAATTTTTAGGTGTTATAGTAGAAAACAAGTTGACATGGGAACCACACATCAAACGTTTATCTGCCAGACTCTCAAGAGTTATCTATTTAATTAGAAACAAAAATACATGTCCGTAATAGTTATATAAGATCAGCATATTTTGCTTTCTTTCAAAGTATCATAGCATATAGAATCTTATTGTGGGGAAATAGCAGTCACATAAAGGGCATTCTACTTTTACAACAAAAATTAGTAAGAATAATAACCGACTCCGATAAGTTAGGACACTGTAAACCCTTGTTTGTTAAATTGCAATGCCTGACGGTAATAAACTTTTACATCTATAATGCTCTATTGTTGTAGGAACAATATTTCAAATATATCATTAAGAAGGGATGTACATAGCCATAACACCAGGAACAAATCATGTTTAGATGTACCATATCAAAGACTATTCAAGTCACAGAATTCATATTTAGTTCTTGGACTTAAGTTGTACAATAAGTTAACTATAGACTTAAAAGAGTTACCTGTCAATATCTTCAAAGCTAAGTTGTACAGAATACTAGTAAATAAACCTTTCTACACAGTAGATGAATTTTTTGAAACTGAAAATACTGTCTTTCAACACTGTATCTAGCAGATGGCCTTATGTAATCCAAACTAAATTGTATTTAGTAATTAATGTTAAAAATGAAAGTATTCTTGATGTTGTCTATTGCTTTATGAGCTGAACAACAATAAAATTTGATTGATTGATTGATTGACTGGGACAGGGACAGGGACAAAGGCGTGCATGTTAAAATGTCCAGAGCAGTTAAAGGGTTAAAACTTAGTCATCAAATTAATTGAATACATAAAAAATTGGTTCTTTTCAACAGTTTCTACTATGGTGAGGGTTAAGCCAATTTAGTTGTTTAAATCATGAAATTAACAAATACTGTTACATAAACAATACGTCTAACAAACTGTTAATTACTGTGGAATTAATTAAGGGGTGGCTTTAATAACTAGTTTTTGAATAGAGTGAAATAAATACGTAAGAATGCTAGTGTTTTGTCTTCCAAATGTTTAGATTATTACAGAATTTATATTTGTTTATATGTCAACAACAGAATTTAATTTACAAAACAATTACTGATTTCACCCTATGATGAAGGATACTAACTAGCAATAGTCAGAATAAATTTTCATACCAACTACATACATAACACTAAGCACAAAATTAGATCGGGTGTTAAATTTTTTTTAAACTGGGAGCCAACCTTTTTCTTATATGAAAATGCAGGTTATACTCGTGTATGCTAATGGTAATTAGTCAGAAGTGAAAAAATGAATTTTAATGAGCCACACTGCAAAACAAGAGGGGAAGAAAAATTATCCTGAATTGCTTCATCACATCATCACTCACTGGATTGAGTAGATAGATATTGCAAATAGCTAACTGGGCAATTTACTGACCACCAGTGACCCCAGACAGTGGGTTAAAATTCTACACACAAAAGAAAAAACATATGAAATTTTATCCAAACCACAGTACAAATTTTTTTTCAAATTTATACTTATGTGAACTGGCCATACAAAAACCCCATAAAAAATATTTACATACAGTGTAGTGTACATTTACAAAAGATATCTACAAATTATACTTCTAATAACAGTTAAGCATCTTCATCATACGTGATGTCTTTTTTTTGGCAAACAAAGGTTACATTCTAAGATACATATCACTTGATTCAAATAATAAATTCCCATGGGTTAAAACAAGTTAAATTGCACTGTGCATTCCAGTTCACTTTCAGGCAGAAAATTTCACTTGCTCAATGTTTGGTATTTTTCACAAGCACTTTCACACTTTTAATGAGCTGTTACGCACTTTCTCACCAAGTCGCCCATGCCCGCAATGGGTACAAGTGGCAGTTAGTATGGAAGTGGTTCTCCTCCACCACAGCACGTTAAAAAATGAGACAAAATACACTACTTTACTACACTTACGTTTTCTTGAAACTTAAGTCTAAAGAAAAAAAAAGTTTAACACTAATGGCAAATAATAGTCCTTAAATCATAAATAAGTACATCACATAGTTCTCATAACATTTTAACAATTAGCACTAAAATTAACTATAGTACGCAAGGTGTGGATTAGAATTTTTTTTAAATAAAGTGCACATTACACTACAAAACATTACTCTAAGTCATAACTGCCTGAAAATGGTTAAACTTGAAAGATGTGGGTCTCTTTCCCAACTGCAAAATAGCAAAAACTCAAGACATACAGTAGTATATATTTACTAATCCTTACATTATAAAAAGAAAAAGACTTATGTGATGATAACTTAATTATTATTCAAATCAAAATTTCTGGGGATGGAAGTTGCACCAAATCATTGCGCCACTTCTCTAATCAACTCTAAGCACTTGTCTCATTCAAACTGAAAATTAAATCCTCACAAAAATCACAAAATTTTACCTAATAGTTGACCTGTCAGAATATTCACATCAGTCTATCATCACAGTTATCAGCTAATCATCAAAATTACTTTTCTTCATTTCAATATCCACTTTAATCTCATAATTCCTCAGAAAACAAATAGATGTTTCCAGATAACATATAGATTGAATAATGGAGCCTTATATGACTTGTAAATATTACTCTTTCTTTTAATCTCTAATTCCCAGCTGCAGTGTCATGAATTGCACAATATAAACAGTACCAATGTTGCTTATATTACAGTTAGATCATTAATACATTTACACCATATTTGTTTGTATACATTTATCTTTTTCATTACTCAAGCATGTCTGTCAGCTGCATTCTCACTTAGTTAACTAGTGGAGCACATTCTTAAAAAATATACCAACTGCAGAGACAGGCTCCCTAACCCTTAAGTCAATAACATTATTCACTGTTTTATTATTTCATTATCTAATAAATAAACACCTGCTCTGCTTACCTAATGCAAAACTGACTCTACTGAAAAACACTCCAAAGTAACAGATTCTTATGCTATGGCAAACTTAATGCTCATTACCAACCAGACAAAATTATCACTTAGAACGTCTATTATTTCACTTTTCTCCATCAAATTACTTAACATTTTAGCTTGAAGTGTGGTATACATACAAATCTTGCTTATTATTTCCACACATTACTCTAGGCAACAATGTTTAAAGTTGTAATTTCCGTATGTTAGATGAGGCTGTACCATGACACAGTTCTATGGGTAAATTGTTATCTCAATATACTGATGCCATTGAAGACAAACACTTCTATTATACCACAATTAATATTAAGACCTGGCATCCAAGATGGTTCATACTGCATATTGCCTCCACTGCTGCACCAATCAGCGGATTACTTTAGATGTTAATTATCCTCCTCATATGTTCACACTTTTCATTTTCTGCTTACCTTACCTTTTAGACAGAAATTATATAACCAAGGTACCAATTTAAGCCCGCCTGGTTAGCCGTGCGGTCTAACACACTTCTTTCCGGGTGGGAAAGCATACCAGACCCTGGCACAAATTTACCCGGCAGTTTAATGTCGAGGTCCAGTGTGCCAGCCAGTCTGTGGATTGTTTTCCATCTGCCTTGGTGAATGCGGGCAGGTTCCCCTTATTCCGCCGCAGTTACATTATGTCGGTGATTGCAGTGCAAACACTTTCTCCACATACACATACACCATAATTACTGTACTATGAAAACATTGGGGATACACTTGTCTGGTGTGAGATAATGCACGAGACACAAAATTGGCTTTTCCTTTTACATACCTTACATCCAAATCACATTGTTGCAAATACGCAGCCCACACAGTGAAATTGGTGTGCTTAATCCTCCACCCTGCATTTATCAAAGCATTATGATCTATATACACTATGGTCTCAAGTCCAAGCAAATAGTACTCAAACTTTTGAAATCCAGGAGTAATTGCCAAAGCCTCTAATTCTGGAATGTAATAGTTCCTTTCATGTGGCTGTAATGTTCTGATAGCAAAAGCAATAGTTTTGTGTTCAACCCTCATCTCAGTAAGTATTAATTGGAAAATTTCTACCCCCAAACCATACAAACTTCCATCAGTACTCATACAAAAAGGCAGTGAAAAATTTGGATGTCCTAACTTCTTACTATTTACTAATTTTTTTTTCAAATTCTGAAATGCCTCTCCACACTACCCTGTCCAATTCTACACCACATCGTTTTTCAACTAATTACCAAGGCAAGGATGGTTAAATGACCAATCTGATATGAAGCCAAACATAGCTTTAAAATCCTTCTTGTTGCTTGGGGGGTGGGAAATCTGCAATAGCAGCAAACTTTTCTGGAACAGGCTGTATACTTTCCTTGTTAATCCTGTGTTCAAAAAAATGAAATTTCCTTCTTTACAAATTTAGATTTACTTAATATTAGTTTCATACCTCCTCTATACATAGTTGTCAGTATTTCATTCATAACCTTACAGTGCTTGTACCATTCTGCACTCACTACTAGGATATCATCTACATAGACTTATTTTATTGGTCAATAGCTCAGTCACGAGTCACATCAAAAGAAGTCAGAAATTTACATCCATGGAACTTTTGCTAAATTTCATCTACTTTAGCTGGTCTGTCACTCTCCTCTATTACAATTTCATTCAACTTCCTGGCATCCAGAACCAACCTGATACCACCATTCTTCTTCTTTACGACCGTAAGTGGGTTATTACACCTGCTGTTTGACCTTTCAATAATCCCCCATGAGACCATATTTTGAATTTGTTTTCTCACTGTTTCCTTTTTTGAAAGTGGAATAATATAAGACTTCTTGAAAAAACGGTTCATCATCCTTAAACTTTAATTTGCACTCAAATTCTTTTACCAAACCTGGCCTGTCAGAAAATGCCTTACAGTTGCTCGGGAGAATACCCATTAATTCCTCCCTTTGATTGTTTGTAATACCTTCAACATCTTCAACTCTCTTTATTCTCTCCAATCTCACTCTCTCCTCCTCTTATGCCTCAGTAACCCGCTCTGTAGTCGAAACTCTTAATGGCAAAACTGATTCAGTTTCCACACACTTGTTCACGTCTTCCAAAAATGATACTTCGTCCCTACTTCCGTTGAACTTAAAGCTAAACTCACTACTAGGAAAAATCTACATTTACACACCACTTCAACAAGGTATTGGTTCCATGTATTACATCAATGTTGAGATTTTGAATCACCAAGAAATTGCACTCCAACAGCTGCACTGCCAATTCCACTGTTCACAGTATCTCTTGTTTCACACTCTTTGATAGCTTGCCACAAGCACCAATAATTTTTTATTCCAGAAACGAGCATCACTACTATAACCTCTGTGTTCTTGATAGATTCAAAAAATGTCTGTGAAATGCCATTCAAATCATTACCACTGTCCAGTACACACTTAACTTGTATACCTTGTACCCTTGCTGTTATTACAGGGTGGCACACTCCCTTTTAACTTATCATGTGATCTTCTTCATACAACAAATCCTCATTAATCCTTTTCCTGGAAAAACTATCATCCTGCTTACAAAATTGATTATCAGACACAGTAAAATGACAGATAGCATCATCCTCTTCCTCATTACCTCTCTGAAACTCTGACTCTTCATTAGGCCTAATATCATCCTCCTCTACTCTTTCTTTACTTATGGCATGGGCATCATTATCAACTATAAATTGAAATACCTAACCCTCATCACTACTGGATTTGTCACTGCTATCATAATTAAAACTACTGTCAGAATTACACCCACTACCACTTATACTGTCCTCAAATACTTGGCAAATTGGTTGATCCTTGTTTTCCGTTTAGACCACAAAGCAGAACACCTGAATTCTTTATGTTCTCTTAAAAATTTAACATCCATTTTGACACTTTGGACATCCTGAGCAACAGCAACATGCTCTGTTTCGTCACTTGATTTTATTACAATAACTTCCTCCTCTCTTTTTTCAGAATGAACATTTGTTACCCACACCATCATTCAACATCTCATTAGAATTATGAATTACACTTGTCTTATTTCTATCATTTACATTACCCTTATGTGTGATCACAGCACAATTATACACAATTGGCTCTACATCACTACCTTCTCTAGTGCAATCCAAAACTGGAGCATTATCTAGTTTAAATGGTTTGATCCAGAATTAAAGCCATCTTCTCCATTTCTTTTACTTGAATTTCTCCTACCAATTCTGTGCCCATTCTGGCTATCCTCCACCCAACCATTCCTTGAATTTCTATTGTAATTAGTTCTGTCCATCCTATTTACCTGAAATTCTCTCCTTGATTGATTATAGTCATCAAAATTCTTCCTACCATCTTCCATTGATGGCTTCACCCTCTCCACTTCATCAACATAATTCAAGAAATCACTGATATTGCCCATAGGGGCAGGTACAAGCAATTATCTAAGTTTCTGAAGTTTCTAAACCCATAATTATTAATTCACTACCTAGCTCTTTGTCCAAATATTTCAGTTTGTATGTCCAAAACTGACAGAAGCCTTCACAGTATCATTCCTAGAGTCAAATCTCTCTCCTCCCCCAAAATTTACTAAAAATTCTCTTCTGCTTCTCTTTCAACCAATATTCATCTAAAAACGCTTTCTCAAAGCTTTGCCATGAAGTACAACTATCAGCTATGTGAGCTGCCCATCGATAAGCATCCCCTTTCAAAAAGCCCCTCACAAATTACATTTTCTCTTTACCATTTCACATTTCAGGCAAATCATTAAATTCCATAATGAAATCCAGTGGATGCCCTACCTCATAGGGTTCAAAATTATTAAATTTCTTAAAACTAACAAATGAAAGATTGTTTGGTATACTATATAATCTATGGTTTCAATTTTGTACCTCTTCCCTCTTTTTCTCCGTTTCAGCCAATTTGGAAACTATATTTTTATTTACTTTTTTTATTTATTATTTAACTCAGTTTTCCACACAAAATTTCTTGGCACCTCTGACTTCATCTTTGCATCGTTTTTCAGAAGCCTCCACCGTCCTACTACCTAGTTCCCATGGAAGAGGTGTTGGCCAACTTTTCCAGGATGAACTAGGATCAGAATACCAGGTCACCAATTTTGTTTTCAACCTAGTGCTGGTCTGGAGCAGGCGACAGAAGATTTAGAATTTAGGATCACTTTGCAAAGATTTCACTAAGGAAAACTCTGTGGTTACAGTTTTGGGGGCAGGTATTAGTATTGACAGAGATCCTGGGTACAGTATAGAGTGTGAACTGCCAAAGATTGCATCACCATTGAAGCATACTAGTGTTGAGTTTGATCTGTTCTTGGGTGTCATGACCGACCTTATTTGAACTCTTCTGTCAAGAGAGTTAATTTGGAGTTGGAACGGTTGCTTATGTCGGGTGCAGGATCACACACTGGTGTGGTTCCTGTTGATTCTCTCAATAGGTGGGATTATACTAGACATGGCCTTCACCTCAACAGGAAGGTGAAGGGTAAACTTGCTGCGAAAATAGCAAGAAAGTTAAAGGGGGGGAGGCATTGTCATGAGTGATAAAATACCACTGGTTATAGGGTTCAGAAAAGACCCTTTTTTAGGGTAGGGAGGACAGAAAGAAAGCAAATTTTAAGAGAGGTTAGGACTGAGACAAACCTTCAGTTTGAGAAAGAAACCAAGAAACATAATTCTAGCTTATTGCATCAGCATAAACAGCCATTGGTTAAGAATTTTCAACACTCAGCAGATATTCTAACTTTACCCAATGTTAACTCAGTCAATGTGAAATGTCAGCTATCTTTATTGCATCAAAATATTTGAGGACTGAGAAATAAAATTAATGAATTAATTATCTGCATAGATGAATCAGTCTTCAAACACAGCTGACATAATCTGCCTCTCTGAACATCATGTGACCACTGTTATAGAACTTTTAAGTGTTACAGGGTTTAGGTTAGCATCTCACTTTTGTAGATCAGAAATGGAGAAAAGTGGAGTTGCCAAAATTATCAGGAACTGTCATAAATTTAAGAACATAGACATTCATTCATAAATTTTGCCTAGAACAGCATATGGAAGCTGTGCAAACAGATGTAGAATTTCACAAAAAATCCTCCATAATATTAAGTGTATATCAAGCATCTGCTGGTAACTTTAATCTGTTCGTAAAACACCTTGAAGCTGTACTGGCCCATTTAACAACCAAAACCAAAGAAATATTGGTTGCTGGTGGTTTCAATGTAGATTTCCTTAAAGACTCTACCAATAAGAACTTATTTGGGTTAGTAACACTATCATTCAACTTAATTCCCACTGCAAAGTTTCCCACTAGGGTAGCCAATTGCTCACAAACAGCCATTGATAGTATCTTTATAGAAAAGTCCAACTAACAAAATTATATTACAAAACCAAGAATCAATGGCCTCTCAGATTGTGACATGCAGTCCCTTCTGTTAAATGTTAACACTGAACAGGATATAAAATCTGTTAAATCTGAGCTCAAGAGGGTAATCAATAAGCCAAAAATTGGTTATTTTAGGACACTCCTCAGAGACATTCACTGGACTGGTGTTTAGAGTGCTCATGGCATGAATGAAAAATATAACACTTTTGCTAATAAAGTGCTTACACTGTTTTCCTCAAAACGTACCAAGGTTAGAGCAATGTGTACAAAGAAGCCATGGATTACTCAAGGAATAGCGGTATCTTGTAAAACAAAACGAAAACTGTATCTGTCAATCCAAAACAGTTCTGATGTTGATGCTATAGCACATTACAAGAAATATTGCAAATATTAAAGACTTTAATATGGACATCAAAGCAAATATATTACAAGGAAAAGAAAGTCATATCATATAACAAAATAAAGACAATATGGGATATAGTGAAGGAGGAGACCAGTAGAACCAGACATGAAGAGGGACAAATAGCATTAAGAGTAAATGAAACATTGGTGACAGATGTGTATAGTGTTGCAGAACTATTTAACAAACATTTCATAACTGTTACTGAAAAGATGGAGTTTTCAGGTTCTGTAGATGCTGCTATGGAATACCTCAGACCAGACATTTCAAGTAACTTCCATAATATGAATTTGACCCTCACTACCCCAGCAGAAATAATGTCCATCATAAAATCTTTAAAATCTAAAACATCTAGGGGGTATGATGAAATATCAACAAAGCTAATTAAAAAATGTGATTCTGATTGTTGTTGTTGTTGTTGTTGTTGTTGTTGTTTTTTGGGGAAGGAGACCAGACAGCGAGGTCATCGGTCTCATCGGATTAGGAAAGGACGGGGAAGGAAGTCGGCCGTGCCCTTTGAAAGGAACCATCTTGGCATATGCCTGGAGCGATTTAGTGAAATCACGGAAAACCTAAATCAGGATGGCCGGACGCGGGATTGAACCGTCGTCCTCCCAAATGCGAGTCCAGTGTCTAACCACTGCGCCACCTCGCTCAGTAATGTGATTCTGAGTTAAGTAAAATATTGAGCTATCTGTGTAACCAGTTGTTTAACAGTGGAATATTTCCTGAATGGTTAAAATATGCTGATGTTAAGCCACTGTTTAAGAAGGGAGATAAAGAAATAGCATCAAATTTCCATCCAATTTCACTTTTGCCTGCATTCTCAAAAATTTTAGAAAATGTAATGTGCAATCAGCTTTATAACCATCTTAACTCAAATATCATACTGTCAAAGTCACAGTTCGGATTTCTAAATGGTTCTGATATTGAGAAGGCTATCTACACTCACAGTGAAAATGTGCTTAATTCATTAGACAAAAATTTCAGGCAACTGGTATATTTTGTGATCTGTCAAAGGCATTTGACTGCGTAAATCACAATATCCTTTTAAGTAAATTAGAATATTATAGTGTAACAGGAAATGTTGCAAAATGGTTCAAATCTTATACCTCTGGCAGGAAACAAAGGGTGATATTAGGAAAGAGACATGTATCAAGCATCATCCAACTGGACACTAATTACATTAGGGGTCCCACAAGGTTCCATTTTTGGGCCCTTACTTTTTCTTGTGTGTATCAATGACCATTCATCTGTAACATTACCAGATGCCAAGTTTATTTTGTTTGCCACTGATACAAACATTGCAATAAATAGCAAATCATGTGTAGTCTTAGAAAGATCAGCTAATAAAATATTTGTGGACATGAATCACTGGTTCCTAGCCAATTCTTTGTCACTAAATTTTGAAAAAACACATTATATGCAGTTCAGAACTTGTAAGGGGTGTCCCACAAGTATATGCCCAACATATGACGCGAAGCAGATAGAAGAAATGGACAGTGTTAAATTCTTGGGATTACAGCTTGATAATAAATTCAAGTGGGAAAAGCATACCACAGAACTGCTGAAGCATCTTAATAAATCTCTATTTGGGATATAAAAGTGAAAAAGCTGGCATATTATGCTTACTTTCATTCCATAATGTCATATGGAATAATTTTTTGGGGTAATTCATCAGCCCAAGCTAAAGTTATCTGGGCACAAAAACGTGCAGTCAGAGTTATATGTGGTGTGAACTCAAGAACATCCTGCAGAAGTGTGTTTAGGGAACTAGGGATACTAACTACTGCTTCCCAATATATTGATTCTTTAATGAAATTTGTCATTAAAAATGTATCACTTTTTCAAACCAACAGATCAATTCATGGAATCAATACTAGAAATAAGAATAATCTTCACAAGGATTTAAAGTCACTTAGTCTTGTGCAAAAAGGTGTGCATTATTCAGGAAAACACATTTTCAATAACTTGCCAGCAGCCATAAAAAGCTTAACAACCAATGAAATTCAGTTTAAGAGAAGCCTAAAGAAATTATCTGTGGCCAACTCCTCCGATTCCATTGCTGAATTTCTCAGTAGACCCAATTGATTTGTGTGTTCATTGTAAGTGTGTGTGTGTGTGTGTGTGTGTGTGTGTGTGTGTGTGTGTAAGTATAATCTAACTTTGCCATTTAAGTGCAGTAATGTGTTTATTGTAAATATTTTAGTAGTTGTATTACACGTTTATTACCTAATAAATAAATTTAATAAAAACTTTTTTATTTTAAATTCAGTGCATTAGTATTTGTAAAATGATTCTTTCATATAATGTTCATTAAAGAATGACGATCATTCCACTTGGGACCTGTGGAATGGACGTTAGCTTATTTGTTTGAGTTGTAAATATTTGTCGTGTATTGTTGTTTTTCTGACATGTTCTACACCCTGGAGTATCTCCTCACTATGGATCACTTGGAATGAAAGTAAATGTAATTTAATCCAATCTATAGTTATCACAAAGTTAGTTTCTCTCTTCTACACATTTACCACTCATCAATGTTAATTTCTCATTAATGATATGAATATAATAGAGGGAAACATTCCACGTGGGAAAAATATAGCTAAAAACACAGATGATGTGACTTACCGAACAAAAGTGCGGGCAGGTCGATAGACACACAAACATACACATGAAATTCAAGTTTTCGCAACTAACTGTTGCCTCATCAGGAAAGAGGGAAGGAGAGGGAAAGACGAAAGGATGTGGGTTTTAAGGGAGAGGGTAAGGAGTCGTTCCAATCCCGGGAGCGAAAAGACTTACCTTAGGGGGAAAGAAGTGTATACCCCGTCTTTCCCCCTAAGGTAAGTCTTTCCGCTCCCAGGATTGGAATGACTCCTTACCCTCTCCCTTAAAACCCACATCCTTTTGTCTTTCCCTCTCCTTCCCTCTTTCCTGATGAGGCAACAGTTTGTTGCGAAAACTTGAATTTCATGTGTATGTTTGTGTTTGTTTGTGTGTCTATCGACCTGCCAGCACTTTCGTTTGGTAAGTCACATCATCTGTGTTTTTAGATATATTAATTTCTCATTAGTGTTACAGACACAATCTTCAACTGACACCTCAAACTTCTTATTTAATTCTGGAAGATTAGAGTGGACTATCTTAATTTTTTAAATTTCTTTCTTTAGTTCATTCTTTAAACTAGTCATGTCTTCTTTCATACACATACCACTCAAACTACTCATAACTCACATTAACATCACTTCCACTTTTCCATCTGCCATAAACTTTTGCCCTTGTTGATTTTTGCTACTAGGTTCCTCCTTCTTAACCTTAATTATCTCATCCACTTTAGTAGTGTTCTTGTCCATTTCGCTCACATCACCATACAATCTACATGACACTTATAATTACGTCTACAATAGGACTTTTGTCCCCATCATTCAAAGTTACATTCATATCTGATTTATAATCACCACCATCTACAGTATCAGTCTCCTGTTGCCCCTTGTCCCCCATCACACTGTCTTGTTCATTAAGGACACTCCTTATTTATCACTTAACACAAAACAGATTTTGCTAAGGAATTACCTTACTTTTAATCACTTGAGTCCTGTTGTTGCTGTTGTCATCTCGACTTGTCGTCCAAATGGCTGTTGCTATTTTTAATTCTCTCAGAAAGGCATCTTTTTTTATTCCAGTCAGCTGTGTCCACCTGCGAGCTGATTGGCTGCTCCCGTGCTCAGTGGCTGCTTCCACAGAACCTGCTCGCCAATTGGCTGTTGCCCCATTGCATTGTACACTACTGTTAAGTTCGCTGTTCAAAATTTGGGAGTCCTCCTTTACAGTGGTTATGTACAAGTGTCATCGTTCCCAAGAGGTGCACATTGCGTTTCACAGTTGTTTCCTTTCTCTTTTCACCCCCCCCCCCCTCTCCCTCCCCATATCAATAATATACAGTTATGTATGGCCAGTGCACTATTGTTTAAACTTTCGATAAGCCTCATTAATAGTTTTGAGGCAAACATCCACATACTGCTACAATAGTTTAGTGTTGAATATCTATGAGCAGTAAAAATGTAATTCACAGTTCTTCCAGAATAATCAGGTACATAAGGAATAGACACTGTCACTGTTTTAACACATGGGTTAATTGTGTTACACTTATTTCACAGTGAAGTTGATACATTGTTGTTGATGTAAGCGACACCGGTTTCTCATCTGAAACTCTTCTGTGGACTGACTGTCTTGGGACCTAAAATTGGGCCCTTCTATATTCTCACAATAATAGGTGCTGAAACTACACATTGTTAAAAGTTAAATTTACAGAAATTACATTTGAAACTGAATACATTTAAAAATTATTTCTTTTTAACAGTTTCTTGTACTACGAGGGTTAAGCCAAATTATTTCTTTAAATCATGAAATTGAGAAATATTGTTAAACAAGCAATACTTTTGTCAAAACTGTTAATTACTTTGGAATTACTGAAAGGCTGACTTTACTAACATGTTTTCGAATAGGCCCAAATAAATACTTAATGAATGCTAGTATTTCATCTTCCAAATGTTTATAATTATTATAGAATTTATATTTGTTTATACATCAACAACAGGATTTAAGTTACAAAATAATTACTGATTTTGCCCTACAATGAAAGATAGTAACTAGTCAAAATAAATTAACACATCAATTACATACATAAAACAAAGCACAAAATTAGATGTGGTGCTAAATTCCTTAAAACTGAGGGCAAACCTTTCTCTTATATGAAAACACAGATTATACTCCCATATGTAATTAGTCAAAAGTGAAAAAATAAATTTTAAGGAAGCACATGGCAAAACAAGTGGGGAAGAAAAATTATCCTGGCTTGATTTGTCACAATGGATGAACTGAATCAATTGGTTCAGTGGTTACATTTGGTGGTATGTTTGTAGTGCTTAAGGATACATTCACTTGTTGATAGCTGCTCTTAATTGGCATCCTTGTTCATATAACAACCTCTGGGAACATCAATTTACTGGGGAGGAAGTTCAGAAATGCTGAATAATCAGCAAAATAAGCACATATTTGTAGGTTCTATAGTAAGCATATGGTCACACTAGTAGCTTCTTGTCAGCTGATCAGGACTGGACCTGATTGACAAAACTAGATGTGCAATGGGCTCATCCAACTGTTGATATTCGTGTAAAATTGTAAGCTGCAAAGCTTTCAGGCTACAAAAAAAAAAAAAACAGTGGAAAGGACAAGGAGACTGATACAACTGAGAAAACAACTACGTGGGGCAAGACACGGATGTCAAATCCTTGAGGTATCAACACATTGATTACATATGTTGCACAATACCACATCTACCCTGCACAGCTAACTGCTATGAGAAACTAAGTCCACTCCATCTCCTCCCCAAAACCAGAATAATGCAGGTCCAGCAACTGAGAAGAGCTGTTGTCTCAATCCGTCACACAGTCTGTTGCACTTCTGATATGGGGTCAAAACACAACACCCGCCTTATGACCTTGGCTCTTTCCATCCCAACTTCTGTTCCTCATTTCTACTCACATTACACCCCTCCCCTTTCACAGAAAATATATCCTTATAAGGCAACATACAGAATGCTGTAAGAGATGTAGCAATGCAGTAGGGAGATGGACTAAATTTGTTGTGTTAATATGACATAAACGAACACTTTCCTCAACACTCTCTTGTTATTATCTACAAGCACTTCATGAACAATAAGTATGTTGCTATGGACACAGTGGTAGTACAAGAATCCAGTTGAACATCCTGTAGATTTAAGTTTGCTTATAGGTTCTCATAGGAAGGGATCATCAGAATGATATTTGAACTCTGAAAAAAGAAAATCTTGAATGACTCCATATTCAATACACATGACAACTGCACTAATGGTTATTAAAAATATTCCTGAGATTGAAAATTTTGTTATTTTGCATTTTCAAACAAATGTCACAAACAAATGATAACTGAAGCACCTAAATTTGAATCACACATCAAACAGCTTCATAAAATGGTCTCTCCTTGTTACAAGCATGGCCAAAATCAATTCCAGAAATTTTATTTAAATATTTTCCTGGTTCTTAAACTGACATCACAGGCACTTCCCGTATGTCTTATTTATCTCTGGAATATCCCCAAATATGTCCCATTTAGTAGTTCAACAAGAACAACTTCCTTCAGCACGTGCTTCACAGCATTGTAATTATGTACATCATTCATTCTACACCTACAGCAATGAGACCCTCAGTTATATGGACCATGTCAGAAGAAATGCATTGTTTGCACTCAACACAAATAAAAGGAAAATAGAGACTAACCCAGTTATTTGAGAATTTTTTGGTTCCGGAGTAGTTGGGTGATACCTTTAGCCCAAACTGAACAGACCCACGAGTGATTGCCTAAAGAAAAACAACTGTAGGTAATTCCAGGATTTAGATAATGTCTGTTTTATGTTTTGTAGTATATTTCATTTTTAATAACATTAAAAGCTGTTCATGATTTTATAGTGAGTTTTCAGTTTTGTTTTTTCTTTTACATGTCTAGTTCTGTAGGACCGAATTTACAAGCAAACTTCCATGCTCATGGAACATATCAGCACATGAAATTACAACATAAAAGCAATAAATAAAATGTTGAATCCTAAGAGGACATCAAGCTGTAAGTTCATGTAAACACAATCAACAACATGACACAGGAATGAGCTTTTCTTTTCAAGGAACTCCTTGGCAGAATAGAAGAAGTGACCCATGAGGACACTCTTGAGTATTGATTTCAAAGTGTGTGCATTACTTAAGATTTTGGAATTCTTGTGGTAGCTTACTGAAAATGGATGCAGCAGAACACTGCACGCCTTTCTGCTTCCTAATATTAAGTGAAAGTTGCTAATCCTTTGGAATACTATTAACAAGAAATGACAGTAAAGAATATATGTAACTTACCACATATGCCCAAAACCACCGATTTCTGAGCTAAAAACACACTTCAAGAATGGGAAGAGTTATCCCAAAATATATCATGCATCATCAGTGAATGGGAACAAGCAATGTAGACTACTTTTCATGCCCAACTACCACTTACTTCAGATACTGTTCTAATAGTAAACATGGCAGGATTAGGTCTGAACGAGATGCTGCAAAGTGGTTTTCCATGACAGTTTACTATTTGGACATCTAGAAATTTGAACTGTTCAGTCTTACTACTCAAATGCCCATTCTGGATAATTAAAATGTTAGGTTTTGTTGAACCCTTTGTTAGAAACTAAAAACTGAGTCTTACTGTGATTTAGAGTTAAGTTTGTAGAAAATGAAGTGTGTCTTCAACTGCAGTGCTTGAAACAGTGCCAATCACTGACACAACATGTACATTAATGTATGAGGGTCACTCCAAAAGAAAGGCACACTACTTTTGTAAAAACACAGTTTTCATTCTGCATCTGTGAAAGTTATACAGTGTGTAGATACATTCTTCCCACTTGCTTTCAAACTGAGTTCAACCTGTTCCCGTGAGTGGAGCCCTCACACCATGTCTTCAAGATAGCTGCTACACTTGACGTTTGTCAGAAGCAATGTGCTCTCATAGAATTCTGGTGCTGTGAAAACAAGACAGTGGTAAACATCCACAAGAGGTTGAGAAAGGTGTATGGAAATGCTGCTGTCGATCGCAGTACGGTTAGTTGGATGGTAGGCAAGCAGGTTATGTGATGAAAGCAGGCACAGCAATATTGATGGTTGTCCTTGCAGTGGCAGGCCTTGTACCACACACACTCCAGACAATGTATAGAGTGTTAACGAATTGGTGACTGCTGACAGTCACATCACAGTGAACGAATTGTCACGCTACATTGGGATAGGGGAAGGAAGTGTTTGCAGAATATTGAAAGTGTTGGCGTTAAAAAAGGTTTGTGCCATGTGGGTTCCCAGGATGTCAACAGTGGCTCACAAAGAAACAGGAAAAATGGTATGAAGTGAACTTTTGGAACAGTACGAGAATGGTGGAGATCAATTTTTTGGAAGAATTGTGATTGGTGATGAAACATGGCTCCATCATGTTTTACCAGAGACGAAGAGGCAATTGATGGAGTGGCATCATGGAAATTCACCCAAGAAAAAAAAATTCAAACACACACCTTCTGCTCGAAAAGTTATGGCTACGGTGTTTTTCAACTCTGAAGGTCTCTTGCTTGTGGACATAATGCCAAGTGGAAGCACCATAAATTCTGATGTATATGTGATGACACTGAAGAAACTTCAAGCTCGACAGATTCATGTTTGACCACATCAGCAAAAGCAGGATGTTTTCCTATTGCATGACAATGCATGGTCACATGTCAGTCAAAAAGCCATGAAAGCGATCACAAAACTCAGATGGACAACACTGAAATACCTGCCTTAGAGTCCTGACCTGGCTCCATGTGATTATTATCTCCTTGGGAAACTGAAAGACTCTGTTTGTGGAACAAGGTTTGAAGATGATGACTCCCTTGCACATGCTGCCAAACAGTGGCTCCAACAGGTTGGTCCAGAATTTTACCATGTGAGTATACAGGCGCTGGTTCCAAGATGGCGTAAGGCAGTTGAGAGGGGTGGAAATTATGTGGAGTAATGAAAATATTGCTCCTAAAGGATGTATCTACACACTGTAAAACTTTCAAACATGTAGAATAAAAGATGGATTTTAAGAAAATAGTGTTCATTTCTTTTGGAGTGACCCACATATGAGTACCACTTACAATAATCAAGAAAGCTAAATATGCTGGGTATGCCTCCCAAAACAAACTGCTGACCCCGGACAAAACCTTCAAAATCGCCAGACATCTGTGTCAAATCACATTATTTTCCTAGGCACACACATTCTGTAGACATAATTTTACCCTGAACTCCAAAACAGTTACCAAAAACTACTTTAAGCAACACCAAATTTTAACATTTTGTTTGTGGAGGACCCCCAACTCTCCTTTTGTTAAGCGATATTCCATTCCCCCAAACCCCTTACTCCCTTCCCACCACATCATTTGTCCACTGCTTGACTGACCCAGAATTGCCTCTGATCTCTAGTGCTACAAGGCACATCATTTATATAAATAAGGAGCAGGAGTGGCCCCAGAACTGACCCTACGTCGCCCCCCATTTAACTGTGCCTCACTCTGATTCCACATCGTAGCCATTCTCAGTGCTATGAAGAACGACCTTTTGTTCTGTTCTTAAAGAGATCAACAAATTGTGAGCCACTCCCCACATTCCATAATGGTCCAACTTCTGGAGCAAAATTTTGTGATTGACACTATCAAATGCCTTAATTAAGTAAGGTGACTAGTGTTTGAAACCTTTTGTTTTATCCATCCAGTACCCCAAAGAGGAAATACACCAAAGAGCCAAAGAAAGAGGTACACCTGCCTAATATCCTGCAGGGCCCTTGCATGCACACAGAAGTGCTGCAACAGGATGTGGCAAGAACTCAACAAATATCTGAAGTATTGCTGGAGGGAACTGATACCAAGAATCTGTAAGAGTACGATGGGATGGAGATCTTTTCTTAACAGCACGTTGCAAGGCATCCCAGATATCCTCATATCTGGGGAGTTTGGTGGCCAGCGGAAGTGTTTAAGCCCAGAAGAGTGTTCCTGGGATCACTCTGTAGCAATTCTGGAAACGTGGTGTGTCGCATTGTCCTGCTGGAATTGCTCAAGTCTGTCATAATGCACAATGGGCATGAATGAGTGCAGGTGGTCAGACAGAGTCATATCTAGACACGTCAGGGGTCACATATCACTCCAATAGAAAATTTCCCAAACCATTAAAGAGTGTCCACCAGCTTCAACAGCCCCCTGCTGACAAGGAGGGTCCATAGGTTCATGAGTTTGTCTCCATACCCGTACATGTCCATCTGCTCGGTACAATTTGAAACAATACTCATGTGACAAGGGAACATGTATCCAGTATCAACAGTCCAATGTCAGTTATGACAGGCCCATGCGAGGCATAAATATTTGTGTCATGCAATGAACGGTTCAAGAGTGAGCCTTCAGCTCTGAAAGTCCATACTGATGATGTTTCATTGAATGTTTCACATGCTGACACTTGTTGATGGTACACCATTGAAAACTGCAGCAATTTGTGGAAGGGTTGCACTTCTGTCATGTTGAATGATTCTCTTCAGTTGTTGTTGGTCCTTTTCTTGCAGGATATTTTTACGGGTGCAACTGTCAGAGTTGATGTTTTACTGGATTCCTGATAATCACGATACACCTGTGGAATGATCATATAGGAAAATCCCCACTTCATCAGTACATAGGAGACGCTGCGTCCCATCGCTCGTGCACCGACTATAACATCACGTTCAAACACAGATCTCGATAACCTGACATAGCAGCAGTAACTGATCTAATAATTGCTCCAGACACTTCTTTTATATAGGTAGCACCAACCAAAGTGTCATAGTCTGCCTGTTTACATATAATTGTATTTGAATACATATGCCTGTACCAGTTTCTTTGGCACTTAAGTGTAATATAGCATTGTAGAGTTTTCAGTTGTTAGCACAGTTCTGAAATCGAACTGTACATTTGACAGCAAATTATGTGAAAGGAAATGATCAATTATCCTTGCATACTCAGCACTTTCAAGAAATTAAACACTGATAGCATAGAAATACACAAGTTGTAATGTAGGCCCCCAAAATATTAAAACTGCAAAAACAGTAAAGACAAAATCATCAAACATTTTACAGTAAATGTTGAAATAACCTGAAAATACAGGTATAATGATGTTTAATGAAGAAGGCAAAGCACCTTTCCTTCATTTAATTTGTCAAGCGAATGCTGAGTGGTAATTCGTCAAAAAGAGATTGTCAGTTTCAGTGAGTGAGCGGTTCTGATTGTATCCCTAATAAGAATTGTTTTGTACATCTGTTCTCCACTGGCACAACTGCCAGAACTACTGAACACCCCAGTTAGTATATCCATCATATCCTTCCATGTGTCCACCTACCTGTCACTATCTCTGCTACCCTTCTCTTTATATATTCAATATTCCTGTTACTCATTTCTGTTACAGCTTCCACATGCCTGATGTGAGTTCTGCAAGCAGTCTCTTATATAGACTTACTCAGTTCTCTAGTAACTTGTGAAAAAGTCTGCCACTCGATTCACTGATGAATATGCTTATGTAATCATTCCACAAACTGCTATACCCAAGTATCTGTACATGTTGACCAATTCAGATCACAACTCACTGACAGCGTAATCACAGGACACTACGTTTCTCCATAATGTGAAGTGCTCAGTTTTAAATTTCTAGACATTTAAAGCAATATACAAATGTGACATGTTTAAAAAGTTGAAGAAAGGATTTAATATTTGCTCACTTCTTATACGACAATGTACAGCAATGAGGTGTGTCACTTTAGTTTTACGTGGTGAGAGAAACTGATTCTCGAAAGAAATCACCAAGCTGCTTCACATTCATAGAAGTACAAATACAAATTCAGTTTAATTGTATAAGTTTGTTTGGATGAACAGAAAGTATTTCTGAAGCAGATTATAATAATTTTAGTTCATCATAAGAGAATACTTGTACTTAAGGTTGTTCATCTTCTAATGAATGACAGCAAACTGATACAGAAAATGGCTGTGTACTTCCATATAATTATCACAACGCACCATGCAAATCAGAAGGGTGACAAAGATTTTTTAAATTGTGCATGCATAGCGTCCGAGTCTTTAACAACTTTGAGTAGTATCACTAATATCATAAATCTTGACAGTATGTTACACAATGTTAGCACTATTAAAACTTAGCAACATTTCACTGAAGACGGAAGGTG
Organism: Schistocerca americana; assembly: GCF_021461395.2. Lineage (NCBI taxonomy): Eukaryota > Metazoa > Arthropoda > Insecta > Orthoptera > Acrididae > Schistocerca > Schistocerca americana. The sequence goes on from NC_060122.1 coordinate 46,320,548, forward strand.
TGTGGGAAAAGCAATAAGACTGACAACACTGCAAGTGATCTACCAATGCTGTGTTGTTGTTCTTGTGTGTATTGGTGTAATCATACCTTCCAGATGCTCAGTCCAAGTTACAGATCTGTATAGCTGTCACATTATCTTTGAGAGTGCTATCAGCAAAGTCGGGTTTTTGTTGTGTGTTATGAATATGGAACAGCACAGTTTAATGAGTGGAATGCAGAAATGTGACATTTGAAAAGTTGAAACAGGCCTAAGGGGAACATTTCTTATCAAGAGCACCCCTTTTTCACTGGCACAAATCATTTCTGGAATGCTGAGAACAACTTGAAGATAAACTTCACTCAGTGAGACTTTCAGCTTCAAAGACTAACAAAAAGTCTAATGTTTGTACACTCGTGAGAAATCAAATTGACGTTTAACAATAAGGATGGTGGGCAACTTGTTGAACACTTTCACCATACATCAAATTTTGACTGATGTTTTGTACATGTAGAAGGTTTGCACCAAAATGGTGCTAAAAACTCCAATTCAGCAGAAGAAATATGTGCACTGATTTTTAGAGGACTACCAATGACCACAAATGATACAGTTACGTGATCACAGGTGATGAATCCTAGATTTTGGAGTATGATCCTGAGACAAAGCAGCAAAGTGAGGAGTGGCACAGAGATTTCCACAACCTTTCTGTTGTGATTCACTAATCTTTCAAAGTGCCGCTGCGCAGTTACGCGTGTCCTCCACATGCGGCGCTGTCTGCCAGCCATGCAGCACCAGCGCCACCTAAGCGGCCAGCCAGCCAGCGGCCGCTAGACTCGGACACCATTCCAATTTGACTGTTAAAGTGTACACACATCTTACTTTGTTTACTTGATCTATGACTTACATATATTGTGTCATCCTTGAAATATATTTGTTCAACTTGAAGTTATAATAATTGGCGGCGAGGTAGTGAATTTTTCTTTTTCATGGTTGACCCACAGGTTTCCATAGCTAATTAAGTCAACTATTGCAAGGTCTCATTGAACAGCAAACACTTCTCACAAATGCGATTCGTAATTTTGTCGTGGCATCTAATGCGGGGTGTCTCTTGTCATGGTCTCTCCCTCCTTTTCCTCCTTACGACGAGACGGCGGAAGACTGGTCTGATTACGAAAAACGTCTTCGACAGCACTTCTTGGCATTTCATGTCTTGGACGACCAAACATGTAAGTCTCTTTTCCTTTCACGAATTTCACCTCAAATGTATCGGTTGTTGTCGCAATTGTCTCCTTTGAAAGATCTTGCGTCTTTGTCCTTTGCTGAAATGTGCTCACTTCCGTCCGTATATTTTCAAAAGCATACGCATATGGTAGCCTATCGTGTTGCCTTTTATCATTGTCAAAAACAACCGAATCAGTCCTATCGTGCTTGGGCTGCTGAACTTCACGGCCTTAGTTGAAAGTGTTGATATGTTACTGACATTCACAAAGAATCCTACGCCGATTCCATGGTACGGGATGCTATTATCTGGTAGGCGCCCGACAAAGAAGTCAGGCAACGTGCCCTTCAGTTGGCAAATCCGACTCTAGATGAAGTCCTATCCATTGCTCAGTCTTTTGAAATTTTTCGCGCCGCATGAGCACAAATAGAGGCATAGAGTGACATCGGGGATGTACAATCTCTGTGAGCTGTTGACGAAGCATGCTGTTTGTCCCCGCCAGCCCACGTGGCCGCAGTATGCTCCCAAGTGCAGCTTCAGCCTAGCCGTAAACAAACCTCTAAGAAACTGCAGGAAACCCCACGGCAACTTCCTTCATGTACGCAGTGTTTTACGAAACATTCACGAGAGGATTGTCCACAATGTTGGGCCGTGTGTCACAAATGCACAAAGAAGGGTCATGTGTCATCTGTTTGCAAATCTGACCGCATACATGATGTTCATGAATATGATGCTGATTCTGCTTCTTTGTTGTCTGTCAATAGTACTTCTTCCCTTTCAGGGAAGTTATTCCTCACTGTCCAAATACTGGGTCGGTATGTTCGCATGCAGGTGGATATTGGTTCTGCTGCCACTATCATCAATTCTCAGACGTATCTTCAGTTGGGTTCTCCAATCCTGCTACCTGTCACTAGGCAATTATGGACTTACAATAAACAGAAGATTTTTCTCTTGGGACAACTTGGTGCTGAGGTATCTTACAAATCTGTAGTTTGTATTATTCCCATATTTGTGGTCGAACATAGTAATGCGGAGAATCTTTTTGGTTTCGATGCCTTTTGTGTTTTTGGGTTCTCCATAGATGACTGTCAATATCGTCTCTGATGCTATTCCTTATGCTCAATTGGATTCCTTGTCAATGACATTTTGGTCCCTTTTTTTGTCCTGGGTTAGGCTGTGCAAACGACTTTGAAGCTCATATCACGCTCAAATCCACTGCTCAGCCTAAGTTTTTTCAGGCTTGGCCCATTCCTGTGGCCCTTCGTGATCGGGTCAGACGGGAGCTGGATTGTCTCACTGCTTCAGGGGTCTTGCTTCCTGTCACTTCCAGTAAGTGGTACTCTGCTGTCATTGTCGTTGCTAAGCCCAATGGTGATATTAATCTTTGTGGCAATTTCAAAGCCACTGTAAATATTAAATGCCTCATCGACACTTACCCTAAGCCTCGACCTGAAGAACTGTTCACTAAACTTGCTGGAGGCCAGTATTTTTCTAAACTTGACCTGTCAGAAGCCTATCATCAGCTTCCCCACAATGCTGCTTCCCGGCAGTTTCTGGTCCTTAACATGCCTTTTGGCCTCTATCAATACCAACGATTGCCATTCGGGATTGCCAGCACCTCTGCTCTCTTTCAGCGATTCTTGGAACAATTATTGCTCACTGTCCCTGGGTGTATAAATTACATAGACTACATTGTTGTCAATGTCTCCACCACTGAAGAACACCTTCAGAATCTCTGCACACTTTTTGTGGTGTCACCACCAGACACCACACTTGCTGGGTGGTAGGCTTTAAATCAGCCGCGGTCCGTTAGTATATGTGGGACCGGCATGTTGCCACTATCAGTGATTGCAGACAGAGTGCCGCCACACAGCAGGTCTAGTCTAGAGAGACGCCCTAGCACATGCCACAGTTGTACAGCCGACTTAGCTAGCATTTTCAGAGACGACAGTTTAGCATAGCCTTCAGCTACATCATTCGCTACGACCTAACAAGGCGCCATATTCAGTTACTATATCTTCTGAACAGATAATATTGTGACGCATGTACTGTCAAGAGCAACGTTCATCATTAATGGATTAAAGTTAAATATGAAACTAATTACATCCGCTTTCTGAATTCTAATTCCTTGTCATGTTCCAGACCTCATGTCAGTATAGTTCTTCTCTCCTCACGGCAGCCTGCGTGAGCTAAGATGCGTGGATTTCGGGCTCCTCAAGTAACAAGGTGTTGGCTCTTCTGCCAACACGACATTTTTTCATGTCTTAGAGACTGCTGGCCTTAAGTGTAATTTGCAGAAATCAAAATTTTTTCCAGCCTCTATCACGTACTTGGGGTTTCAACTCTCTCGGTATGGTATTTGTCCACTTCAGCAAACTGTCGCTGCAATCAATGCCCTTCCCCCCCTACATCTGTTAAGGAACTGCATGCCTTCTTGGGGAAAATAGCATACTATCACAAGTTTCTACCGTCTACTGCTTCGGTGGCTCAGCCGTTGCATCGCCTGTTGCATAAAAACATGCCTTTTCACTGGTCCATGTCATGCGATGTGGCTTTCCAGAAATTGGAGACTATGCTGAAACAGGACCCGTGCCTGGCTACTTATCAACCTGGCCAATATCTTGTTCTTGCCATGGACGCCTCTCAATACAGAATTGGTGCAGTCCTTGCCCACCATTTTTCTGACGGATCTGAACAACCTATTGCTTATGCCTCCAAAACGCTAACAGATGGCCAACGAAAGTATTCTCAAATTGAAAAAGAAGCTTTGGCCATTATTTATGCTCTTCATAAGTTTGGTGTTTTCCTCAATGGATCCAAATTTCATCTTGTTACGGACCACAAACCACTTGTTTCCTTGTTTCATCTATCAACGTCGCTTCCTGACAAGGCTGCACACCGCCTCCAGCGTTGGGCTCTCTACTTGTCTCGTTTCAATTATGAGATTCATTTCCGGCCAACGGCTCAACATGCGAATGCTGATGCACTGTCTCGCCTTCCCATGGGTCCTGATCTGGCATTCGATAGGGATGAACTCTTGTGTTTCCACCTGGATGGGCCCGAGCAGCGGGTTGTGGACGGGTTCCCCTTCACTGAGGACTGGCTGGTGGCTGCTACAGCTTCTGACCCTACCGTCTCCCAGGTTTTACGCTGTATTCAAAAGGGTTGGCCAGATCATCTGTCCGCTAAGACCTCTGATCCATTGCGGAACTACTACGCTTTGTGTTACCACCTCACACATAGGGATGGTGTTATCCTCCTTTCCACCGAAAATGCTTCACTGCGTGTTGTGGTACCTGCATCTTTGCGTGCTTCGGTATTGCGTCTCCTTCACCAAGGGCACTGGGGTGTCTCTCGCACAAAATCTCTGGTGCGCTGTCATGTGTACTGGCCCAGAATTGTCTCAGAAATCGCACATATGATCACTACCTGCAGCCCTTGTGCGTCACAGGCCACTGCACCGAAGTCATCTTTGTCACCATGGCCTTCGCCTGAGAAGCCCTGGAAGCGTATTCATGCTGACTTCGTGGGACCTTTTTTAGGTGCTTATTGGCTTCTCACTATTGACACCTACTCTAACTTTCCTTTCATTGTCCGTTGCCCATCGCCTACCACCGCGGCAACCACAAATGCTCTAGCTCGCATTTTCTCTTTGGAAGGCCTTCCCTCTACTCTTGTTACTGATAATGGTCCACAATTTGCCTCTTCTGATTTTGCTGATTTTTGTGCCCGTCACAGCGTCATGCACATCATGGCCCCTCCATTCCATCCACAGTCAAATGGTGAGGCTGAACGTCTGGTCTGCACATTTAAGACTCAAATGAGGAAACTGCTGACTTCTTCTGCTGCTGATGATGTGCTTTTCCAATTTCTGGCTTCTTACCATTTCACCCCCATTGGTGACCACAGCCCGGCTGAGCACTTACATGGCCGACTGCCCTGCACGCTACTTCCTCTTCTGCAGCCTCCCACCTCACGGCCGCGGATGCCTTTGCTTGGCCAGTTCACCGCCGGCGACCGTGTATGGGTACGGGGATATGGCAGGCAGCCAAAATGGAGTCCTGGCCGCATCTTACAACACTGTAGCCGACGCCTGTATGAAATCCAGATAGACACAGGTGTTGCAGTGCGTCATTCGGACCAGGTTCAGCCTCGTGTGCCGGCAACACCTGTTCCGGATGCCGCTACACCACCTTCGGCTCTACCTGACACTCAGGATCCTGGAATATCTCATTACTCACAACACAGTCCTCTCACCATCATATCGGTGCCACCACAAGAACTGACGCCAACAGGAGATGTGCCCATGCAGGAACCAGATGACCACCACCTGTCAGAACAACTCTACTTGCCTCCTTCTCCTACGGACGCGGACACATCGCCCTTGTCTCCTGTTATAACAACCGGACTTGCCGCAATGGGCAGATTGGTGCATGGGGCCCCAGCAGATGCAACCCCCACGTCTCCTGTCATTTCAACCCGTTATCATCGGGGACACATCCGTCCATACGGGAAGCCTCCTCCTCAAGGCTTTATGGCCAGTCCAACGACACCTATGGATGTTAGCAATCTACAGGCCACCTCCATCAAGATCTGTGCAAAAATTGTAAGAGGGGGGAAAAGTGTTGTGAATCGCCAATCTTTCAAAGTGCCGCCGCGGCAAGGCCACCTAAGCGGCCAGCCGCGAGCAGCCGCTAGACTCGGACTCGGTTCTGATTTGACTGTTAAAGTGTACACACGTCTTACTTTGTTTACTTGATCTGCGAATTACATGTATTGTGTCGTCCTTGAAATATATTAATTCAACTCGAAGTTATAACACTCTCTCCAGGAAAAACTGCCTGTCAATTATTTTTCAAAGATGAAAGGCCCAGGAAAAGTGTGAATCAAGGGAGACTAGACACTGATTACAAATGAATGCTTCGTCATGACAATGCCCCATGTCACACAACCCCTTCCATCATGAAATGTTTGATCTGAAGAGGCATTCCTAGTATTCTACAGCCCCCCATTCTCCTGATTAGATTCCTTGTGACTTTTCTCTTTCCTGAAACTGCAAAATGTTTCAAAAGGAAATCATTTTGGGACTTTGCAGATCATTCAAAAGAACATGACTGATCACATTAAAAGCTGTAACAGTTAAAGCCTTTCAGTGCCACTATCAAGACTGGCAGTGATGACTCCACCAGGGTACAGCTGTCAAAGGGAGCTACTTTGAAAGGGACAGTATTATTGTTCAAGAAATATAAAAACTTGGTAGATATATAATCAGTATCATTGCTTTTTTTCACACACCTTGTTTGTGCATCTTTCATCATGTACTACTTTATTATCAGTAATTGCAACACCTGCAAAAATACTGAGGTTACTGTTAATACTATTTCCCTGTCCATTAATATACCACATTAACAACAGGAGCCCCGACATATATCCCTGGATGAGCCTGAAGATACATCTACATCTGGCGATGACTAACTACTTGAAATAATGTGCTGCATCCAGCCTAATGAGAAATCTTCCATCTGCTCACAATCTTCAATGGATACCATATATCAGTGATAGTCGATCAGATCACTACCACCCACTAACAGGTACTCTATTAGGTTTTCATAAAATTCTTAGAAAGTATTTGTTAAGTAATTATTATTACATAATTGTTACTTTCTTAGTTTATAAGTCACCATTACTGTAGAACTGATGGGTGGGTAAAAAATTTTACTACCAACAGGAGATAAAAAATTCAACAGAACGTAAAAACAGGTTGACTAGCCTTGCCATATATGGTCATTGTTTCATTTTTTTGTCAAATGCTTTCACAAGTCTAGAAATATTGCACCAACCTGACAGACTTGAGCCATGGCTTTCAGGGTAGTGTGCAAGAAACACAAAACTTGCATTCTGTAGGACTGATACTTTTGGAATCCTTACCTGTTGCCATTGGGGGGGGGGGGGGGGGGGGGGGGGGAGGTTCATTCAGTACAAGTTATCTCAAGGTATCTTACAGTGATTGTGTTTGTGTTTTCTGGATCTCTTCTGCTACCCTTCCTGGAGATCAGTGTAAAATTGGGACACTACTCCTGGATTTTCTTTAGTAAAGAAACATTCTGAAACACTGCACATCATTTCTGCTATTCATGTGCCACACTCCACTCCATTTCCTGTGTCGTCCATAAGTGCCTGGACTAACTTTTGTGCCACTTACTGCCTTTACAACTGACTGGAATTTCTTTGTGTTTTGTGAGATGTCTTTGAATAATATTCTGTTACAGTAATAAGTGAAGGCATCCCATTACTCTCAACAGCCACCCAGATTAATTTAACATCCCTGTCTATAATACTACGCTTTGTTTTATGTGTAATACATAGAATGTTAGTCTCTTTTGGAGTTTCTTAAAGAGACCACAAACTGTGCACAGTTCCTCCCATCACAAACTATTCTATCTATCCAGTACTAGTTCAACTATCCTAAGCTTCAGCTACAGTTCCACTACATCCTCCTCCCCAGAGTTATATGTTTCCAGGTCCCCATTTAAAATAATAATACTACCTATATATGTAGTTTACTGAACATGTAAATCATTATACTAATTTTTGTTGCCCTTATACCTTCAGTAATTATTATAGGTACAAGTGTCTCACTATCAATGACCTGAGTTTCAATGTGAACATGACATGAAGCAACGTCTAATGAGAGACACTTAATCACTATAACAGTACAAATTATGCAATGATTTCCAAACTCATCATTATATTGGTACAACTTACAAACATGAAACTTGCTGGCAGATCAGAACTACGTGCCAGATCAGGACTCTAAGCTGGGACCTTTACCTTTCCCAAGCAAGTGCCACTGACTGAGGAATCCATGCCCATCTTATGGCTTGCCCTCACAGCTTTATTTCCACTAGTATCTCATCTCCTACCTTCCAAACTTCACAGAACTTATCATTACATCACTGTTAGATTTCTTCTTCTTCTTCTTCTTCTTCTTCTTCTTCTTCTTCTTCTTCTTCTATTACAACTGCCCTTTTATGGACACCCAACAAGTGAAGGATTCAACAGATTCAGTGTTGCACAAACAGCTTCCATGAATTCAAACTGTCCCATCTGCCATCTTCAGTGTTCCCAAGGCAACAAGACCTGTATTTGGCAATTTTTCATGTCATAAAAGTCAAAGTAACATTTCACATATCGATGTTAGGCCTCCTAACGGCATCTGTCTGTGAAAACTAACTTCCAGTAACAAGTAACTCCATAATCAAAGAGTGTTTTGAAACAGCATGGATTTCTTTAATCTGTCAATAACTAGGCTTCTCTTATATATTTACACATTTAGCAACTTCCTGTATTACATTATAGTATTCTTTTCAGAAACTATTTTTGCTTCAACTGCAAAATTTAACAAAATGTATTTATGAGGTTTTCATTGCCTGCCACCAATATTTCATTTTTTCTTTGTATATTATCTTTCCAGCTCAAGATATTTGTTCTTCAAATCCTAGAAGAACAGCTTGTGATAGGATGGATGCTCCGCCATACACAATCACTGTGCAGCAGCTTTGATGGAAGCAGGGACTACTCCATAGCAGGTACAAAATAAAGTATAGGGTTGTAGATAGAGAGCTACTGAAGAAATCACGTTTCACTCTCAAAAGGTCGGAACATGAAACCTTGAAATGACTGTTTCCATTGTTGTTGTTGTTGTTGTTGTTGTTGTTCCTGTCTTCAAGACTAGTTTGATGCAGCTCTCCTTGTAAGTCCAACCTGTTCAAGCCTCTTCATTTCTGCAAAACTACCACATACATGCATCTGAACCCACTTCTTTACCGAAGCCTTAATGTCCCTCTGTCATATTTACACCTCACATTGCCCTGCATTACCAAACTGACAATTCCTTGATAGCTCTCATTGGGTTCTTTCAACTGAACCCATCTTTCAATGAAGTTATTCAATAAATTTTCTTTTTACCCAGTTCATTTGATTATCTGCTAATTTGTTATTTGATCAACACCATTCTTACATACACATCAAAAGCTTTTATTCTCTTGTCGTCTGAAATGCTGATCACACACGTCATTTACTACAGTAAAACAATTTTAGAAACGTTCCTGGCATTTAAACTGAAATTGGATGTTAACCTGCCCTCTTTTTCATAAACTGCTATTGCCAGTCTGCATTTAATTGCCCATCTGCTTTGAAAACCATTTCACTGCCCAAATAGCAAAATTCACAATACTTGTAGTGTCTCATTTCCTAACATAATTCCCTGATTTAATTTGCCTCTGTACCATTACATTGTATTGCTTTGTTGATATTCATCTTCTCAACAAACTGTCCACTGCACTCAAGTGAAAGCCTTGGGTCAGTGACGTCATGTAGATTCAGTATTTCTACATTTCCGAAATGCATAAGTCTCTGTTCCACTTATGGTTATTATCGAAAGTAGGACCATTTGAGGGTAAGGAAAAATTTATGACTGGGCTGAGGATTCTTTGATAGGAAGCACACAGCAAGTGTGCTAACTCTGGCATAGAGTTATTGACAGATGTAGAAGTGAAATCTGGTGTGCACTAGGAAAATGTGTCAGGACTGTCATCGTTTGTATTGTACATTTGTGGCCTCATCTACATTATTAACCTCTGGCTTCTTGTGGATGATACAGTTATCTGTAATGAAGTATTGTCCAAAAGAAGCTGCCCAAATATTCAGTCAGACCTTTAGAATATTTAAAAGTGGTATATAGCTTGGCAACTTGTTTTTAAATGTTTGCAATGTAAAATTGTGCACTTCACAAAACAAAAATATGTACTACCCTATAACTGAAGTACCATGAGTGACAGTCAGAATCTGTGCAGATAAATGGATGTACCGATACAAAATATGAGGGTGATTGAAAGGGAAGCCTTAGAAGTTCAACAAAATTTCGGAAAGTTGTGCTCTGGGGTTGGTAGGTGGCAGTAGTGTTCCTTGGGGTTCAGAACGACAGACAGAAGACAGCACCATCCACAACAATATGGCTGCTTCCCTGTCAACATGCACTGCAAATGAGCAAGACTGCGATGCATTTTTTCTGTAGTGTGGTATCAAAATTCATAACAGAAAGACAGTGCAGTATGATGGTTTGCGTTTGTCATTGCACCAAGGGTATGAGTGGTGTAGGATGTTTGAAAGTGGTCTAATTTCTGTTAAGGATGCCCCAAGACCAGTGCAGGCTCACTGTGTAGTAATGGATGAGAACACTGGGTTAGAGGAGCAGCTTGCAAAAGATAATAGATGCCTGACTCTGAACAAAATAGCTACAAGTTTGAAGATTAATATTGGTTCAGCACAGAATATTGTTCACAATGTACTGCAGTTCAATAAGATGTTTTTGAGTTGGATACCATGTCAGCTGACTGTCGAATCAAAAGAGCATCACGTCAGTGCCTGTGAAGGTGCATTTCTGAGAAAAATTGTTATAATCAATGAGACTTGGGTCCACTTTCACCAATGAGAAATGAAAAATTCAAGCGACGAATGGCAACACACTTCATTTCCGAAACCAAAAAAATCCACACTCAGGTGTTTGCTGGAAAAGTCATGCTCATTCTCTACTAGAATGCAAATGGAGTAATTCTGGAGCATTATGTATGTTGTGGAGTGATGGTAACTAGAACTACTTCTTCAGAAATGTTGAGAAATCAGCAGTAAATGATGAGGACTCTTGACTTTAAGAATACTGCTACAGCAAGACAATGCCAAATTGCACACAGTCCTTAAGAGATTGAGATTATTCAGGAAATTAAATTTGAATGTCTGATACATCTTCCTCATTCACCAGACCACACTCCTAGTGAATCACCTGCTAAATGCACACTCACAAGCAACAGTACATAAGCATTTCAGAAGTGATGAAGAGGTGAAAACCACAGTGCACGACTGGCTACACACATGACCAAAATAATTCTTTCATCTTGGTATCTATGCACTTCCAAATTTGTGGAATACATGCATTCAGCATCAGGGAGACTACATTGAAAAATGACATGTAAGTGTTTTGTCCACTGTTCCAATTAAAAATATTACTACACTTTTAAGATTTTCATTTGAATCACCCTCTTAGAACAATGACAGAGTCTCAATCATATGTAAAGTAGAGTGACAGAATGAGGTTCATTGGCAGATAACGAGGGAAATGCAGTCAGTCTATGAATGACGCTGCATACATTGTGTGGGAACTGTGGCAAATAATTGACATATACAGAAAAGGGAAGCATGAATGGTCACAGATTTGTTTGACCTCTGGGAGAGTGCCATGAATATTCAGAAAGTACTTAACTGATAAATGCTTTAATATTGACAAAAACTCCCCTGTGAAAACCTACTTATTATGTTGGTAGAATGAGCTTCAAGTGATAAATCTGGGAATATACTACAACCCACTATGTACCATTTCCACAGCAGTCACAAAGATGAGGTTAGACTAATTCAGTGTGTAAACAGGATTTAAACAATCATTCTTCCCACTATGCATATGTGAATGGAATGCACGAAAACTGTAACAACGTGCAGTGGAAAATATCTTCTGCCATCCACTGCACAGTGGTTTGCACACCATAAAAGTAACTGTAGAATGAATAAAACTGTAGATCAACTACCTTCCTGTCCCACTCTCTTCTCGACCACAACTGTCTTTTATGTCATTAAGCTCTTGTAACTGCAGTCTGATTTCTGAAGTCATAAATAACTTTTCACTCACTGCATGTCACACCCACTACCTTGGAAATTTCAATAAGGGTTGTAAAGACAATTCTATTAAAAGCTTTCTCTGAATCTACAAATGTTTGGAACACATGTTTGCTTTTCTTCAGCCCTTCTGGGGTAAGTTGTTAGTTTGGTATTGTTGTTCCAGAACTGACACTATTGCTCTCCAAGATATAGTTGTAATGCTTTTTCCATGTAAGAAATTCATTCTTTATTTTGTAGCCATAGCTTATCAGGCTCACAGTTTAGTATTATTCACATGTGTCAGCACCTACCTACTTTGAAACTGGAATTTTTACATGCTTCCTGACATACAAGGATATTTTGCCCATCTCACATATGGCACTTGAGGATCAATAATTTTTTCGTTGCTGAATATCCCACTGATGTCCGTACTTCAGATGTAATGTCACCTACTCCATGGACATTATTTCCTCTTAGGTTTTTCAGTGCTCCATCATACTCCCCTTGCATTATCATATCTCTCATCTCATCTTCACCTACTATTTCTATTGCTGTAATATTGTCCTCAAGTTTGTTTCCCTTTATACAAATTCTCTATATTTTCTTTCCACCTTTCAGCGTCCCCTTCTTTGCTTGGTACTGGCCAGCCATCAGAGCTCTGGATATTCCTTCAGCTGCTTCTCTTTTCTCCAACGGTCTCTAATTTTCCCCATAGAAGCAACTCATCTTTATCCAAATTATGCATGGCTCTAAGGCCTAGGCCTAGCCATTGTCTTGCAGCCATTTGTGCTTACCCATTTCACAATTCGTCAATTTTATTTTCCAGATATCTGTATTCACTTCTGACTGCCTCATTTGCTTCATATTTTATATTTTCTCCTTTCGTCAATCAAATCTCTTTTTTATTATTATTTTATTTTTACATGTGTGACATTCTGCTGCTTTCCCTATTTCATCTCTCAAACCTAACTCTTCATCATTTAGTGTATTAATTTCCCTGGTTTAGTTCAATGTTACCTAACACTCCTTCAAACTCTCAAAGATCTCTGGTTTATACAATGTATCCAAGTCCCACCTACTGAATTTCGTACTTTCCCCCACATGAGACACATGAAACTAGTACCTTTTGTCTGCTCACATAATCCCTGTAACACCAAAGATACATTTGCTAACAGCTTACTCACTTTCTGTGAGGGTTCATGATCTACAAGAGTAAACTGCAGCAATGGGAGTGGGCAGGTACAGTTTGCCTAATGTCTGCAGTGGAAGGACAGCAAAGCAACGTCAAGATGCTTTAAGTGTGCATTTTAGTTCATTTATTCTCATGCTAATTACATTCAGCAGATGCCATTTTATTGTCAACAGAATATTAGCCCCATGTAGCACAAAAATACTCTTTCCACTACTTTGTTGCACAAGTTTCACATGTGTGATATACATTACACTGGATTTGTACCTTGTAGAAATGTTTCTTCAACTGCAAACATTCTGCAGTAATTCTTTATCAGTTTTGGAACATTTTGATATTTTTGACTGTTAATGTGTGAATTAGCTATAACAACAACAACACCAACAACACCAACAACAAAGGAATAATGACTTTATTGATGGAAAAATAAGTAAATATTTATCCTTAGTGACAAGAGATAAGATGTCACGAGCTGGAGAAGCCATTTGACTTTGATGGAAATCTACCAAAGCCTGACGAAATGTCAAGCGATGATGAGACTTTTGTCCAACTTACTGACCTAAGATCTGTAATTTTTGTTGTAACTGCAACCGAGACAGACACGGGGTTGAAATGACGGAAAGTGCAGCGGAATACCTGAAGAGGACATGACTATTTTACCTACAGAATATTTTATCAATGGGCTACCCTATCATTAAGTCATGCAGTAGACCTGAATGCTCACTGGAAAAGTGTTGGCTCTAATTTCCCCTTGCTTTCAGAAACTTGCAGGGCAACAGCCTCAACGGGTGCGGGGCAAAGTCAGGACATGCGGGGACCAAGCAGCAATCGGTATTGTAATTGTCAACTGTCGAAGCTGCGTTGGTAAAGTACCGGAACTTCAAGCGCTGATAGAAAGCACCGAAGCTGAAATCGTTATAGGTACAGAAAGCTGGCTTAAGCCAGAGGTGAATTCTGCCGAAATTTTTACAAAGGTACAGATGGTGTTTAGAAAGGATAGATTGCATGCAACCGGTGGTGGAGTGTTCATCACTGTTAGTAGTAGTTTATCCTGTAGTGAAGTAGAAGTGGATAGTTCCTGTGAATTATTATGGGTGGAGGTTACACTAAACAACCGAACTAGGTTAATAATTGGCTCCTTTTACCGACCTCCCAACTCAGCAGCATTAGTGGCAGAACAACTGAGAGAAAATTTGGAATACATTTCACATAAATTTTCCCAGCATGTTATAGTCTTAGGTGGAGATTTCAATTTACCAGATATAGACTGGGACACTCAGATGTTTAGGACGGGTGGTAGGGACAGAGCATCGAGTGACATTATACTGAGTGCACTATCCGAAAATTACCTCGAGCAATTAAACAGAGAACCGACTCGTGGAGATAACATCTTGGACCTACTGATAACAAACAGACCCGAACTTTTCGACTCTGTATGTACAGAACAGGGAATCGGTGATTATAAGGCCGTTGCAGCATCCCTGAATATGGAAGTTAATAGGAATATAAGAAAAAGGGAGGAAGGTTTATCTGTTTAGCAAGAGTAATAGAAGGCAGATTTCAGACTACCTAACAGATCAAAACGAAAATTTCTGTTCCGACACTGACAATGTTGAGTGTTTATGGAAAAAGTTCAAGGCAATCGTAAAATGCGTTTTAGACAGGTATGTGCCGAGTAAAACTGTGAGGGACGGGAAAAACCCACCGTGGTACAACAACAATGTTAGGAAACTACTGCGAAAGCAAAGAGAGCTTCACTCTAAGTTTAAACGCAGCCAAAACCTCTCAGACAAACAGAAGCTAAACGATGTCAAAGTTAGTGTAAGGAGGGCTATGCGTGAAGCGTTCAGTGAATTCGAAAGTAAAATTCTATGTACCAACTTGACAGAAAATCCTAGGAAGTTCTGGTCTTATGTGAAATCAGTAAGTGGCTCGAAACAGCATATCCAGACACTCCAGGATGATGATGGAATTGAAACAGAGGATGACACGTGTAAAGCTGAAATACTAAACACCTTTTTCCAAAGCTGTTTCACAGAGGAAGACCGCACTGCAGTTCCTTCTCTAAATCCTCGCACAAATGAAAAAATGGCTGACATTGAAATAAGTGTCCAAGGAATAGAAAAGCAACTGGAATCACTCAACAGAGGAAAGTCCACTGGAGCTGACGGGATACCAATTCGATTCTACACAGAGTACGCGAAAGAACTTGCCCCCCTTCTAACAGCTGTGTACCGCAAGTCTCTAGAGGAACGGAAGGTTCCAAATGATTGGAAAAGAGCACAGATAGTCCCAGTCTTCAAGAAGGGTTGTCGAGCAGATGCGCAAAACTATAGACCTATATCTCTGACGTCGGTCTGTTGTAGAGTTTTAGAACATGTTTTTTGCTCGAGTATCATGTCGTTTTTGGAAACCCAGAATCTACTCTTTAGGAATCAACATGGATTCCGCAAACAGCGATCGTGTGAGACCCAACTCGCTTTATTTGTTCATGAGACCCAGAAAATATTAGATACAGGCTCCCAGGTAGATGCTATTTTTCTTGACTTCCGGAAGGCATTCGATACAGTTCCGCACTGTCGCCTGATAAACAAAGTAAGAGCCTACGGAATATCAGACCAGCTGTGTGGCTGGATTGAAGAGTTTTTAGCAAACAGAACACAGCATGTTGTTATCAATGGAGAGACGTCTACAGACGTCAAAGTAACCTCTGGCATGCCACAGGGGAGTGTTATGGGACCATTGCTTTTCACAATATATATAAATGACTTAGTATATAGTGTCGGAAGTTCCATGCAGCTTTTCGCGGATGATGCTGTAGTATACAGAGAAGTTGCAGCATTAGAAAATTGTAGCGAAATGCAGGAAGATCTGCAGCGGATAGGCACTTGGTGCAGGGAGTGGCAACTGACCCTTAACATAGACAAATGTAATGTATTGCGAATACATAGAAAGAAGGATCCTTTATTGTATGATTATATGATAGCGGAACAAACACTGGTAGCAGTTACTTCTGTAAAATATCTGGGAGTATGCATGCGGAACGATTTGAAGTGGAATGATCATATAAAATTAATTGTTGGTAAGGCGGGTACCAGGTTGAGATTCATTGGGAGAGTCCTTAGAAAATGTAGTCCATCAACAAAGGAGGTGGCTTACAAAACACTCGTTCGACCTATACTTGAGTATTGCTCATCAGTGTGGGATCCGTACCA
This sequence comes from Schistocerca americana, assembly GCF_021461395.2. Classification (NCBI taxonomy): domain Eukaryota; kingdom Metazoa; phylum Arthropoda; class Insecta; order Orthoptera; family Acrididae; genus Schistocerca; species Schistocerca americana. The sequence continues at coordinate 46,336,854 of NC_060122.1, forward strand.
AATCGGTCTGACGGAGGAGATAGAGAAGATCCAAAGAAGAGCGGTGCGTTTCGTCACAGGGTTATTTGGTAACCGTGAAAGCATTACGGAGATGTTTAATAAACTCAAGTGGCAGACTCTGCAAGAGAGGCGCTCTGCATTGCGGTGTAGATTGCTCGCCAGGTTTCGAGAGGGTGCGTTTCTGGATGAGGTATCGAATATATTGCTTCCCCCTACTTATACCTCCCGAGGAGATCACGAATATAAAATTAGAGAGATTAGAGCGCGCACGGAGGCTTTTAGACAGTCGTTCTTCCCGCGAACCATACGCGACTGGAACAGGAAAGGGAGGTAATGACAGTGGCACGTAAAGTGCCCTCCGCCACACACCGTTGGGTGGCTTGCAGAGTATCAATGTAGATGTAGATGTAGATGTATCAGAATGCCAAGGGCATGCAGGCTGATTTTACAAGACCTCATCATTCAATCATGCTGACTGCTGTTCCTGCAACTACTTGATGGCACTGTCCTCATTCAGCAACCCACCTAAGTCACACAGCCTAGCCAAGGACCATGGTTAGTGGCATGGGGGACCTTCAGTGACCACTGTAGCAGAACATAATTAATGATTTCTCATGAAGAGACAAATTCTGGTCATATGGTAATGACAACAGTGGCAACATAGTTAGCACACATACATTAGTGGATTACACAGAAATGATATTTGAGGGTATAGTCCAGTCACCAAAGTAAAAATAGGGGAAAATTTGTGCACTCACAAAATTTCCTACAATGCTAGAAGAGTGTGTTTATAAACAGCATCTATACTAAAAATTCCCACCAGTGATGGTGGGGGGTACTGAAAAGTTTAGTTTCCTATATTCTTCTTACATAACTCTACTTCTAGTGAACATACTTTCAAAAAAACTACATTAAATTTGCTAAAAACAAATGTCCTTTTCATTTTTGTCTAGGATTAACATTTTCCACATAGTGGGGGATCGAAAAGTTCCAGATAATTGATGTTAGTAAGGTATTTTTTTTATTTTCAGCAGAATCACTTTATGAAACAACTGTAACTGCTTTCAGACTTGAAAGGCCATCTTCAGATGTTGCAAAGGATGACAAAAAAATCTTAAATTAAGACTTGAAACAGGTGCAATTATCTTCAGTTGATTTACTTGTGAACTCAGTACAAGGTTCTGATGGTAAAAAATTAATGTATATCTCTAAATGATGTGGATTTTTGAACAAATATTTAAAATGTGCCATCAAAGTGCAGTGGAGCATATTAACCCCTTCACTGCTAGATATGTGCCCTCTGCATTCCGTGCAAAGACAACATTTGTTTTGGCTGTACTGCTCGCCAGATGCTGGTGCCCGTGCTGAGAGACGGCATTCTGGCTGATATGAAATACTTATGCCATCTTTCAGGAAAAAAAAAAAAAAAAAAAAAAAAATTTGTGCATCTCTCAGTCTGACATCTTCACTCCATGAAGACGTGTGTTCCTTTTCATTTTCTATCATACTTACTGTGCTGCAACAAGTTCACAGAATTTTAAAGCATTCACAGAAGTAAAAATACATGGCATAAGCTTTCTTGCACAACTGGTTTTAGCTCATACATTGTAGTGAATGAAATGCAGATAAGATACTGAGATCTTATTTAAAACTCAGAGGAGAGCTGTATATCTTTTTGTTACCTAGTTATCAAGTTTTATACCCGGAAGACTGTCGCATGCTATGTGTCCACTCGTGTCCTCGTACATCGTGAATCGTGTGGTACTAATAGACATCTTGTCTCAAATGATTTCAGATATTATTGAAACAAGGTTTTTACAAATTATATCCCACAATGAGGCACATATGTTGTACAATAAACAATTTTAACACTCTTATTTTCTGAGATACAGAAGTAGCTCAACCACAATAGTGAGCAAAGCGCAGTGTAGGAGACATTCAGAGATCCACAGCACTGTAGGAGAACCTGAGTGGTGTACGTACACACATCCATCGGAACTAGGAAATGACATTGCAGGATGTGTATATGTGCCCACAGCAGTGAAAAGGTTAAGGGAAATATATCGTGTTCCGGGGGTGTAACAGGGTGGAGGCAGAGAAGTGGGAAGGCTGTAGTGTGAGAAGAAGTATGCTGCCAGACTGTGAGCATGCAGTTCACACATTTGCAGGGCTTCAGATTTAAGGTCAAGCACGTGATTCCCTAATCTAGCTACCCAACTACATCACAAGAAGCAAGTACAGGTCGTCTCACTGAGCTGTATCTACCCTCCACAGCTATCCCTACAAATCACCAGTGACACTGTGCAGAGGTGTCCAGGGTTATTTAATTTCCACAAAGTGCATTGGCACTACACAGTACACATGAATGAGTGTCAATAGCAGCACAAAAAATGCTACTCTCAGGATCCACGTAAGTCACTGCACACTGTTCTGTTTATTCTCCTTCATCCTGTGCAGCATGTGCTGCTCTTTTAAGTTTACATACTTTCCCAGCATTTCCTGTCCTGTTCTCTTAAGCATAATTGCTGGTACTCACAGAATGCGCTGAAAACAGTAATCTGCTGTAATGTGTTGTTGGAATTATGTCAACATACATTAAGTTCTACATCACCTGGGTGACCTGATGCAGGCAAGAATTTCAACTTCTGGACCTCGTCATTTGGTCAGAAAGTTAAGGCCGGTGTGATGCATTTGACAACACTCACACTGCAGAAAGTATTCCAGACAGTGAAAGGAGCCACAAAATTGACACTGTCTAATAAGTATAGATGGCACATTACACTTTGTGCAGGTTCTTCAGTGTGGTAGACAGTTGACAGCTCCAGCTGTCGGGCATTTATACACGACAACTCACTTAACAATTGCAAACGAGTACTTACTTGATAAACTGAAAATTGCTCCAGTATACAAGTGTAACCTCTGTCAAGCTATTTCGCCTATGCACGAAGGGGAATGGAGAGGAAGTTCTGGGGGGTATAGTCTGTCTGTAAACATACAAGAGCAACACTTTTAATGTGGGAAGTCGCATTTCCTGGAAGAATATTGCAGATGCCATACAGGATGACTGATAATCAATTAACCTTTGACAGGACAGAGCAGTGTGCAGAGATTTATATAGATTTTGCCTATATGCAGGCCTACGGAACAGGAAACTGCACAACCCCAATATGGACACCTGCCTCCCCTTGCACTGATACATCTTGTTACACCCACAGAACAAAATTTTTCTCTGAATATGACTTCACTGCACTGGTACACACATTTAATATTTGTTCCTAAACCACTTCATTTAATAGTCACATCTTTTATACCCCTGAAATGCTATTTTTAATAATTTGCCATTTTTCCAATGCCTGCAATGTAGGCAGTAGTAATCCTAGGGAGTACCTTATTGTAGAATATTTAATGTAATTTAATTGTGTACTGGGAATTGTTTCTGCCAGAAATTGTGGTTTTTGATGTGTTTGAGAAAAAACATATAAAGTTACCTTTAAACTTCCACCACCACCACCACCACCACCACCACCACCACCACCACCACACTGCATAGCACAGCACACAGCACCAGTGGGGATTCTTAGTATGTTGTCCATGACACTCCTTCCTGTCACTGTACAAATATTTGTGACTACCTGATTTTTCCCCTATTTTTGGTCTTTGTTAAATGGGTAGAAAAGGAAAGCAGAAATGCACTGGTGCATTTCCCAGTGTTCCTTTTCGAAGGAAGGTGATGAACTGCCAAACTTCTCACACCACTGCAAAAATGAGTGATTCAGTTATTTGTGTCAGTGGCATTTAGAAACAGCTAAAAATCCCTAAACCTGAGAAGTGATTTGGGCCCAAAGTGAATCTCCATTATTCTATAAACAACATACAGCAGAGATTGCTCCCATGTTAATTCTAATATGGTATATTGTTGATCTCTCAAGGAAAAAAATGTTGCCAGTGGCTGGAAAGAAGTTTACCCACCTAGGAGGAGGCTACCAAAAGTGAACCACAAACCTATTGTCATGTTTCACTGATGCCCATCCATTACAGAATACTAAAATATATAGGGTGTATCAAAAAGATTCATCTGCTTTGGCATGCCTGTATTTCTGAAACTAATAAACATATACAATGAGTTGTTTTTTGATGAACAGAAAACTCAAAATGTTTTCTCATATCTTTTTATAGGTCTTCAATATGCCCCCCTTGAGATTCATGTCATATGTCAATGCAGTATTCAAACCGTTCCCACACTGCAGTGAGCATGTCTTGGGCTACAGCTTCAACAGCTGCTATTATGGGACGTCTAGGTTCACTCATTGTTGTTGGTAAGGGAGGAACATAAACAGAGTCTTTATAACCCCCCCCCCCCCCCCCCCCAAGAAATAATCACATTTGCTCAGGTCCAGTGAACTTGGAGGCCAGTAATATAAGGCCGAATCATTTGGTCCAATGCAACCAATCCATCATTGAATAATCCTTTGATTGAAAAATTCCCTCAGTTCCAGTTGCCAGCATGGCGAAGCCCCATCCTGTAGGTAAATGAATCCATTTAAACCAGTCTCCAACTGTGGGAAAAAAAAAAAAAAAATTTCCGAAGCATATCGAGATATGTGCTACCTGTAACAGTGTTCTCAGCAAAGAAAACTGGACCAGACACCTTTTCATTCCATACCTGATATTCTCCCATAACGATTGTTAACCTTCCCATTTACATTAAATCTTGCCCCGTCACTGAACACTAGACATGGAAGGAAACTGTGATCCTCCATCTTGCCTAGAATGAAATTACAGAATGATTTTGTTTGCGCCTTCACAAAGAGCTTGCAGTAGCTGAATTTTGTACTGTTTCATGTGTAAGTGTCCTCGCAACACAAGCCAGATGGACATCGAGGGCATGTTGAACTGTTGAGCTACATGGTGAACACATTTTTGCCGACTCTTTGTGAAACTATGGTAGATGCATTCAATGGCCATGTCAGACACTTGGGGCTGGCCCAGGGATTCGCCTTTGCACAAACAACCTGTTTCTCAGAATTGTTCATGCCATCATCTAATGCTCTGTGCTGTAGGAGGATCCACACCATACCTAGTACGAAAGCCATGCTAAACAGTTATTACATACTGCCACTGCACACCATTTTTACTAGAACTTAAGTGGATGCACAGTGCTGCTACCTGGTGGGAGCCATGCGAAACTCAAGAGTTTGATTTTTCCAACAGTGTGTTATTCATGGACACATCTCAAATAACATAATAGCTGTGATTTTTTTTGGTTTTTTTGTGCTCAGTTGGTACTTCTTGAAATACCCTGTATTCTGAAATCAAACACAATGAAGTGTATCAACCAGAATTATGTCCTAGGTTCTAACTGGTATGGACTGCAAAAACAGCAATCACACAAAAATAAAACTTTGCTATTTTCACACAAAATGCGACAGTTTGAGGCACTGATATGGATACAGTATTCCTTGACTCCAGGAAGACACTCGACTCTATACAACACCCATGAATTTTACCAAAATCATGGCTGGTTGAGTTAAGAACAAAATTGTTACTACATTGAGTACTTCTCAGTAAGGATGATGCAGGGAATTGCCACTCATGGACAGCCATCGACATATGTAGGAGCAATTTCGTGCTTGCACCCTGGAAGTAGGTTGAGACTATATATTTTTACATTGTATATGGTGGTTATAATTAAACTTCTGCTACCTGAGGGGATCCCCATGAAAAATGGTTGATTGTACAACAAAAATTTTGTGTAAGAGAAATAACGCACATCACGATACACAACCAGCAACACAAACCCTGCAGTGCTCAGTCTGAACGTCATTCCTATAATGTTGGGTACCCATACAGTCAATAGTTTCCTGTCTACAGAGGCTCAATTAGTGGAATTTTAATTAGCAGACAACTGAGTCAATGGCATTTCTGGTAGAGGGGGCAGCACTCTGCTGAGATTCAGGCACCTGTCCAGAGACATTCCCCTCCCCCCCCCCCCCCCCCCCCCAGGTCTAAGGTAATCTAATGTAAAAGACCAATGAAGTACATAACAATGCTCCAAATAGAAGTAAACAGGGTGTTGTCAATCAAAGCAGCTCGTCACATATCTAAAATACTTTTAGTTCCTCTAATAACTAATTACTGAAGAAGAGTACAGCATAAGGTACACAAAGTATAGCTCTCATATTGTTATACGTAATCCAGTCAAGAGTTGACATAAGTTAACAACAATCATTGAAATGCCTTGTCACCCACTTACTTGGATGACCAAAGCCTAACATTCATATCATCACTACACCATAATACTCAATTATTTCACCTATCCTCATAAACCCGTTCTTGTATAAAATTACTAGTTTAAATATATTGACTATTCACTTATTTAGGAACAAAATGTAACTACTTTTAATGAATTCATCCTATTTATAATATGTTTATAATATATTTATTTTGTACACTAGCTCACACTACTGATGTCTGACATTGTTAGTTTTATGCATGCTGTTGTTATATAGCGCCTGAAGATAGCGTTGGTGCAAGGTCGAAACTAGTAGCCCAATAAATGTAAAATCTTAAATACAGCTGGAGGAGTTTCATTTTTAATAAAACTGTATAGATATTGGTGAAGGTTCATGATTTTGACTGCTGCCACCCACAGCAATTTAATAGCAGACTGAATTTAAATTCATTTTTGTATTAAATTCTGGTTCTTCCTAATCACAGTGTTAAATGCTTGAACTATGTATGAGGGTCACTCCAAAAGACAGGCACACTATTTTTTTTAAAACCCATCTTATATTCTACATGTTTGAAAGTTTTACAGTGTGTAGATACATCCTTTAGGAACAATATTTTCATTTCTCCACATAATTTCCACCCCTCTCAACTGCCTTATGCCATCTTGGAATCAGCGCCTGTATACCCACATGGTAAAATTCTGGACCAACCTGTTGGCTCCACTGTTTGGCGGCGTGCACAAGGCACAAGGTAATCATCATCATCATCATCATCATCATCATCATCATCATCATCTTCAAACATTGTTCCATGAAGAGAGTCTTTCAGTTTCCCAAAGAGATGACAGTCACATGGAGCCAGGTCAGACTGTAAGGCGGGTGTTCAGTGTTGTCCATCCGAGTTTTGTGATCTTCCATGGTTCTTTGACTAACATGTGGTCGTGCACTGTCGTGCAACAGATAAACGGCATGCTTTTGCCAATGTGGTCAAACACGACTCTGTCGAGCTTGAAGTTTCTTCAGTGTCATTACTTATGCATCAGAATTTATGGTGGTTCCACTTGGGATGATGCCCACAAGCAAGAGTCTTTCAGAATCAAAAAACACCGTAGCCATAACTTTTCCAGCAGAAGGTGAGGTTTTGAATTCCCCCCCCCCCCCTCCATCTCCTTTGTTGAATTTGCATGATGTCCCTCCATTGATTGCCTCTTCATCTCTGATGAAAAATGACAGGGCCATGTTTCATCACCCATCACAATTCATCTCCACCATTCTTGTACTGTTCCAAAAGTTCTCTGCATACCATTTTTATTGTTTCTTTGTGAGCCACTGTCAACATCCTGGGAACCCACCTAGCTCAAACCTTTTTTAACGCCAACACTTTCAGTATTCTGCAAACACTCCCTTCCCCTATCCCAAGGTAGTGTGACAATTCGTTCACTGTGATGCATCTGTCAGCAGTCACCATTTCGTTAACTCTCTGCACATTGTCTTGAGAGTGTGCAGTACGAGGCCTGCCACTACAGGGACAATCCTAAATACTGCCGTGCCTGCTTTCATCACGTAACCTGCTTGCCCATTGACTAACTGTACTGCGATCGACAGCAGCATCTCCATACACCTTTTTCAACCTCTTGTGGATGTTTCCCACTGTCTTGTTTTCACAGCACAGGAATACTGTGACAGCATGTTGCTTCTGACTAACATGAAGTATAGCAGCCATTTTGAAGACATTCTGTTACGGCACCACTCACAGGAACAGGTTGAACTAAGTTTGGAATCAAGTGGGAAGGATGTATCTACGCACTGTAAAACTTTCACACATGCAGAATGAAAATTGTATTTTTACGAAAATAGTGTGCATTTCTTTTGCAGTAACCCTGGTACTTTTCTATTTCAGATAGCACTGTACATTTTCATTTCAATGTTTGCAGGTTTTGCTACCACTAATGACATCGGGAGTCAGCTGAGTTATCAATGTCTTAACAGGGTTAAGGGTCTCTGGAAAGCACTATCTTTACAAAGTTAAAACAGTACTAATTTAACATGGTTACTCAGAAAGTATTTGACCTAGCAAGTTGAAATTTTTGCAGGTTATCTATTGGAGTATTTGCTACAGCTTAACAGAGTAATTTTTAAAAGTTTCAGTTCAGTTGTTAGAGATTAATTTCTTCCATTTGAATGAAATTTCTCTATTTTTTTGCCATTTTTTGTTTATAAAGAAATATAAAGGTTTCTGGAAAGAGACTGTGTTAAGTTATGTGGAAGGGACTGTGTTACATTTCCTGAAGATCTGAAGCAAAATGGCTTGGCAGATCCTGAGAAAACATGGAACGTATATGAAAAAATAAAACTTTTAGGAATTGAGCAACAAAGTTTGGATTACCTTTTTAGTGCATTCCAGATTCATAAGATGGATTACCTTCATCTTCTACAAACTCCTCTAGCAGCTTTCTCTCTGTTCTCTTGCTTGTTTTTTTTAGGCTATTTCCTGTCAGTAGCCTGAAGATGTAACATACCTAAGGCAAGCATCATTCATACCATGTTGAAACATACCTTCATTCCTATGTTTTAAAATACTTTGCACCTTACAATGTTGCCATCATTGAAAGTAGCAACAGCATCACACACACAAAAGTGAACTGTTTCCTTTTCTCACAAATACAGTCTTGTGAATTCTTGGCTATGCATTTGTATTTGTATTTCTTTATTGGTCCTGTAAATCATGTTTAGGTACATATTTTGCACGAACAATGTAGGACAAGTCAGGTTGGTACAGTATATACAACATCATACACATTGTTATTTTGAAAGGAAAAATAATTTAAAATTATTCAATACATGTTGAATATTGATGACAAATTCAATATAATTAAACAAAATGGTAGACTTAATAAGACTATTTGAGCAGTTAGACTACACTTTTCTGATACTCTAAAAACTCGGAAACAATAGAAGCAGTGGTCAAGCAAGTACTCTTTCAGTTTCACTTTAAACTTTTGTAAATTTTGCATCTGTTGCAAATAGGATGGCATGTGATTGTACAACAGTATGCCAGTATGATACACTCCTCTCTCACAAATGTTTGTACTTACTGTATTGACATGGAAGTAATGCTTCCACCTAGTATCACGAGGGTGGTAATCACTGTTATACTTGAAGATATTTCCATCTTTTAAAATACTTCCTTTTGTGAAATTTAATATTTCATACATATATAAGCAAGGAAGAGGCAATATATTGAGATTTTTAAATATTGGTCTACAGGAGCCTCTGTACTTAGCATGGTTTATTATTCTAACGATCTTTTTCTGTAGCCTAAATGTTTTGTTTGTACCCACAGAGTTCCCCCAAAAGATAATGCTGTACATCAGCAGTGACTGAATACTGCCATGGTACATTGTGATCACAGATGCACAGCTTGTATTTTGTGTAAGGATTCTTACTGCGTACGTAAGTGTGTTTTGCTTTTTATTTACATTGTTAATATGTGTCTCCCATTTTAGGTTTTGCTGAATATGTATACCTAAAAATTTTGTATCACTCACCGATGATACAGTTTTTCCATCTATTTTAAAAATTGGTCTTGCAGGATGTAGTTTCTGAGAATTGTGGAAATTGACTGTCATTGTTTTTTCATTATTTATTATTAGCTTGTTTGTTCTGAACCATTGTGTCAAATTTTGTATTATACTTGTAGCTGTTTTTTGTAGGCTTTCCTCATCACATGATTTGATTAGGATATTTGTGTCATCTGCAAAAAGTACTGTTGTCCCTTTAGTTATTTTTCTGACAAATCATTAACAAAAAGAATGAAAAGAATTGGCCCAAGGACTGATCCTTGAGGAACTCCATATGTATAGTTATGTGCATTACTGTGAAAATTACATTTTTTTTGTGTTTTTATGTCTTTGTATTTTATCTGAGTGATCTGTTGACGGTCATGAAGGTAGGAATGTATCCACTTGTTTGGCAGGCCTCGTATTCCATAGTTACCGAGCTTTTGCAACAGAGTATTATGATCAATTACATCGAAGGCTTTACTAAGGTCAAGAAATATGCCAGACACATGTTGCTTATTATCTACTGCAATTAGAATTTCATTTAAGAAGGTATAAATAGCTGACTGTGTTGATCTGCCAGTTCTGAATCCGTGTTGTGCATCACTTATTATGTTTTCTTTATTTAGAAAGGCTGTCAGACTTCTAAGAAATAGTTTTACAAGAATTTTACCAAAGCCTGACAATACTGATACAGGTCTATAGTTTGCAGCTTCATGTTTGTCCCCTTTCTTGTACGGTGGTGTCACTTTTGCCATTTTCAGATTTTTCGGGAATATACCACTCACAAATGATGAATTGAAAATATCCGTTAATGGTTTTATGATAGATGTTACACTTGCTTTGATGATATTACCTGATATTTCATCAGTACCTGCTGAATACTTATTGGGTAACCTTTTTATGATGACAGATAATTCCTCAGGTGTTGTTGGAGACATGAATAGGGTTCTTCTAAGAATTTTTCTATCTGACTGGAGTGTATTGCTGTCTGGTTGTGAGTTGTATTGTTTGGTAATCAGGTGGTGTGCTACATTATAAAAGTAGTTGTTAAATTTATTAGCCACTACTGTGGGGTTGATTATTTTATTGTTGTTTTCATGACGTTCTGTATTTTTGGGTGCTAATGATGTAGTACCTGTTTCTCTTTTTATGATACTCCAGGTGTCTTTAGTCTTATTCCTGGAATTTTTCATTTGTTTGTCGTTTTCAATTTTCTTTGTTTTTGTTATAACTTGTCTAAGTGTTTGTTTATATTGTTCAAAGTAATTGATAAATACAGGATTTGTGGTTTGGTTTAAGTATTGATATAAGTTCCTTTTATTCTGGCATGATATTTTTATTCCTGTTGTGATCTCTTTATTTGGTTTGTACACAGAATTTATAAGTGACGTTTGTTTGGGAAAGGCTATTTCAAAAAAATATTTGTATGTGGCCATAAATTTATCAAACTTGTCATTTGTGTTGTTTGAACTGTAAACATCAGTCCATATTTCTCTTCTCAAGAGAGAACAAAAGTAATCTATGTTTTCATTATTAAACTTCCTCACAATAGCTCTAGTTTTCTGGGATTTCATGTTTCCTGGAATAGAGATTGTTAGTATTTGGGCATTGTGATCACTAAAACCAGTGTTTGCAGTCTGTGTGTTGCAGAAATATTTATCTGTATTTACAAACACCTGATCTATGGTTGTTGCAGAAGTAGTGGTTATACAAGTTGGGTTGGTTATAGTTGGTTTTAGGTTAAAGGACTTCAGTACGTCTTTGATTTCTTCTTTAAATTTACAACATTGAAATCTCCAAAAATGATAATACTTTTTAACGGTGTTGAAGTCCTCTAACAGCTCTTCCATATCATTATAAAAAACTTTTTTATCACCATCTGGTGACCTATATACACAGATGATTACAGAATTGCTAGTTGGCAGTTCTACTATAGAGAGTTCTATGTCTCTTTCTTTAGATAAGCTGTCAAATTTGGTTGTGTTAGTGAAGTCTATATCTTCTCGAACATATATGCAGCTACCACCATGCCTGCGTACTTATCTACAAAATGTGGCAGCTAATTTAAACTGAGGTAGGTGTGCTAGTTCTATCATGTCTTTACTTAGCCAGTGCCCAGTAAAGCATAAAACAGAAATATCACTCATATCATTTAACAAGATATGTATTTCATTCATTTTATTGGAAAGAGACTGAACATTCTGATGGAACAATTTAAAGTATGAAGCAGGGACTATATTGTGTCTTGCTAGACCACTTACCTCTTTTTTACATCTACTATTGTTAGCTGTAAAAAATCCTCCTTGATTTGAGGTGTGGGTGGCGTCTTCTTGCTAGCGAGTTCCCTGGATTCTGGGCCCTGCCTTTCATGTACTGTGGTGCTTCTAATGGTAATCCACTTGTCAAGTAGCATTTGTTTCATTCTAGGCACTTCTATTGCACTGGTTTTCACACTGTATTCATTTTGGTGAAACATTGATTTCTTCGGGTAGACTGGTTGATTCAGGGATACATGCATCTGGTTTGTACAATTGTTAATTTTAATTAACATAGACAGTCTATAGCATACTTGCTCCTTACCCTGTCTGTTCAAGTGGAATCTGTGACGTGTGAATTTATCACGAGACAGTCTTTCCATTTCAAAGTTTATGGATATTCTACTTTTGCTGCAAAATTTTGAGCAGTTCACTGTTTGAACTAAATGATGATTAAACATGTCAATTTTTTCGGTTATATGTTCTTTGTCAAATCTTTTGGGAACTGGATGCAAAGTGATGTTTGTCTTGTTACCGAGTTGGAGAACACTTGATAACACATTATCAATGCTTTCCACAATGTTGTTGTAGGAGTCTCCAGTATCATACGACCCTGCCATTAATGTAAGAGTATCACTTGCGTTCAAGTCTTCTGCTAATTTGTCAATTCGATTAAAAACTTCACAGATAGGAGCATTTGGTTCAATAAAACTTTGAATGTCATATTTTGTGTCTAGTTTTGTCTCCAGAATGTTTCTGCAGTACCTGTCTTGGCTGTCACTCACTATTAAAACTTTCGGATTCCGTACTGCATTCCTCAACTCTTAACTTTGTTTCATATGTTCAGGTGCTTTATCTTCTGGAACACTATTGGAATCGTTCATTACAGTTTCGTTTTTGCTGATTGCCGTATAAACACTGACTTCAGTTACACTTACACATTGCATTGGCTCTTTACCAGGTGACATCAGAACAGTTTCTTTATCTGAAGCTGCACTTACTTGTTTAGACGCACTTTTTCAGGATACCATAGGCGTTGTAGATACATTATAACATGAGTGCATTTTTAGTTGCGATTTTAAATTGTGTGTGTTCGACGCGCTTTTTACGGTACACCACTTTTCACTGCTTACATATTTGATTAGTTCTTGTTCTAGCTCACTGGTTCTCACTAACAGAACGTTTCTATCCTCTTGCAACACTTTAATTATTTCGTCTTTTGATGCTGAGTCTGTTACAAGTTTGTGATCACCATGTGGCACCAAAACACAGTTTAATTTATACTTTTATTGGGGTTTTGAGTTTTTCTGTGAGCATACTTTTTCCACAGTTATGGCGCCGCTAAGTCTCTGAAAACAGGTTATATCACCCCTTTACCATATCAGGCAGACTATGTTTATAGGTGTGCACATCACCAGTTAGCAATCCCTGGTTGTAGTTGCACCAGCTGTTTTCTCCTTTGATGGGGACTTTCATTGGTTGAAAAAAAAAACCAAACAGCCATCTTCACTTCAACACTGTGTGTACTTTGCCTAATAGCAAATACATAATAGTTTTGTATTTTGTCAGTTACACTGTCAGTTAACCTTCCCTTCCCATCCAATCCTTTGCCATCACTGAGGTTTTGTTTTTTTGTATGAAGCTTTCAGTCACCAAAGTCTTGATCCCATTCGTTTCTGTATGTGTCCAATACACACAAATTTCCACACTACATCATTGGCGTACCAGTTCAGTCCTTGAAGATGTCTGAAACTTTTAGAATCACTGCCACCAAATTAATTCACATATCACACTTTACCACACGCAACAAAACATTGAAATATGCTAGCAACACATGCCACTACCATTCCTCCACTACTGCCACTATAGTTAGCTGCGAAATTATTTCATGTGTACCATTGTTTTTTGAGGACATCTACAATTTTTAGATATTACTGCTAAGGTGCTATTTGGAAGACTCATTGTGCCTCAGAAAACTGCACCGACTGTAGCACCCTAGGGATTGTATGCAACGCATAGACACATTAATGTTGTATTCATAGATTTTGCTACCATTTTCGTCATTTTGAGCTATCGAAACACTGTTCCAGAAAGTTGTCATGTATGATCACTTACCACACTTCAATTCCATTTCACTGGCAAGTCCTACATGATTTTTTTACAATGTGTTCCAGACCAACTTCACTACACTGAGTACATCTTACACAGTTTGCAAAAATTAAGTTGAGAACTGACATATCAAATCTTTCATTCACATCTGATTTTCCCATAAAATATTCATACTTTTCACTAACTGAATGTAGCTTCCCCTGCCAAGTACTTACTTTTCCACTTTCACTGCAATGGGCAGTTGAAGCAAGATAGTTAGGTTCACACACTTCGTTATCATATTTATTGTTTATGGTAATAATATCTACCATTGGCTTTCCTACATTTCTTCTTTTCTTAAAAGCCTTCAGAGGATTTCTAGCCACTTTAGGTTCACCCATGATTATCCTTCAATAAAATAGAGACTTCAATGAACAGAATTCACTACGAATATTTTCAGGGTTACAAAAGAGTAAATAAACATAAAAAAAATGATGATCAAGCGAGTGATATACACTGAACTATTACAGGTTGGCCAGAACACATTTCCTCTCACATATGCATTTACATTCATTAGTACAAGGTTTGACAGCAGTTTAACAGCACCACAGTGGGTCACGCCCATGCAAAAGAAAATTCAAAAATATTTTAAAAATCATTTTAGTCTTCTGAACTGAATAAACTATATATGAATTGAAAGTGGAAACTATGTAGATTTTTAAAATGCAAAAAAGTAAAAATTCAACACTACATGTTTTGAACTGAGAGCATGATCTAGCTCCCGCATAGGCAGCATTGTATCACTCACGATGCTGAGAAGAGAAGGGTATCGCCTGAGCCACCTCCAAATCGTTTCTGATGGAGGAATGCAGGCTGATATTGAGAGGAGCTCAAAATCTCCACATAATGGCAGCCCAAGGTGTTGGAGATAGCAGTAGGATCCGTGATAACATCCTCTGCTACTGCCAGACCAGGAATTGGTGAATGGATGTTGATCCCAGAGAGCCACTGGAGGTTGGCCCACATTACAGAAGATGCAGTAGAACTATTAAAAGACTTAGTGAATGACTCCAGCTAGCTTCTTTGCTATCCTGAGGAATGCAAGGACACTGACCATGCATCTTTTTATAATATATGCAGTTTACTATCATAGGATGATGGTGAAAAATGTGGGGAGCACGTCCCCATGTGCAAATTGCATCTGAGCATGACTCGGTTCACCAAGGGATTGGGACATGCCGCGGTAAAGAGAAAGTGCGATGTATGTAACATTCTGCAGGTTGGGATAACATCTTTAAGATATGATGTTTGTCGAAGGTCGCCAGGAAGGAGTAAAGCCTCCAGGCAGTCTTAGTAAGCTATCATTTGGGTGTTCACATAGATGGGGTAGGAGTCAGTAAACATGTAGCACATGGGAAATGGTCACTCAAGTATGCATTAGAGAGAATGGATCACTCGGGAAGATGGGGAAGCTGGGCAGCACAGAAGAGTATATTCAAATGGAGATAGGAGTGTGTGGATTTTGAAAGAAAGATGGGTGCTCCTGTATTAAGTAAGAAGAGATTAAGGTGATTGAGAAGGTCAGCCATCTCTCAGACAAGTTCTGGCAGAACCCAAAAGGAGACGGTGTGCATTAAAGTCACTGAGCAGCAGAAAGGAGAGAGGTAGCTGCCTAATAAGCTAGCGGAAGTCTGCCCTGTTGATATCAAATGATGGAGGGATGTGAACTGTACAAAGGGAGAACTTGAAGTAAGGAAGGAAAAGGCGAACTGCAGCAGCTTGAAGGCAGGAAATCAGGGAGATAGGTTGACTATGAATGTCATCCTGTATGAGCAGCATGGCTCCCCCATGAGACGGAATGCCGACCTTAGGGGGGAAGGTCAAAACAGTCTATGAAGAAACGCCTTGGAGGATACTCACGATGAGGAAAATATGAAGGGGTGTCACCTCGGCAGTTGCCAAGTGCCAGCCTTCGGAAACACTCTGCTTCAGGGCATAAAGGCAGGAGGATCTCAATCCATTAGGTCTGCAGGAGCATCAGCATTTTTCTGCTCTTGGCCTGTTGAGTACAGTGCAACAAAATGGCTGGTGTTGTGCACCGGTGACACAGATATCGGACAGACGAGGATATCATGTGGCGACACCGTCAAAGACGACCTTCGATTCAGTGAAGGAAAGACTGGTTGCCTTTGTTTAACTTCTTTGAATCTTTCTGGTTACCAGACAAAGACGTGGATGTTGGGTAGCTGGAGCAACATAGGAACACATCAAGAGTACTCCTTAAGTCCTTTCCATGCTGCCAGTTGTATAGCTGGGGTATTTGTCCCATGAGGCGAACATTTGATGGTGCATTGCACATCTGAAGGATTAGATGGATACCCTACCATACCACTGGGCGATTTCACAACCATGGTGCTAAATTTGAATTTGCATGTCTGCTTGGCCACTTCTTCTGTGGAGTGAGCTGTAGCTAGAACAGTACTGTAGGCGCCATATGGTAGAATGCAGGGTGTCTGACGCCAACAACTTGCGAGCAACCACGTAAGACATTTTTCTTTCACCCAGACCTCCTGGATCGCCTCCTTATCGAGATACTTGGGACAATTCTGGGAGGATGGGACAATTCTGCGAGGAGGCAGCACATACACCATTGCAGTTAATGCAGCAGGCTGAAGGAGGTGGACAATCACCCTTGTGCACATTAGTATGACAAGTTGAACATTTGGCCGGATGCCAAAAAGAACTGCTAGTGTGGTTGAAACTATGACACTGGTAGCAGCGCTTAGAGTTCGGAATGTATGGTTGGACCGTGATAAAGGTGAGAAAAAGTGTGTGTGTGTGTGGGGGGGGGGGGGGGGGGAGGGGGAGCACAATGGAGGCATCTATCCTTTTTATCACCCATTGGATGGCAGTGACACCCTGATCAGGCAGGTATGTTTGGATTTCAGCCTCAGTCACACTGTGAAGCAGCCTAGTGTAAATAACACCATGGAAAGAATTCAGAATTCAGAGCAGCTTGAAACTAACAGGACGGCTGAGGAGAAGTGAAGTGGCAAGCAGTAGTTGTGCTTGAGAATCAGAAATAGTCTCCAAGAGGAAAGTGCCACTCCATAAAAGAGAGCAGGACTTCACAGAGCCAGAATTTGCATTAACACCTTTCTAAATAATAAATGGATTTACCAATGCAAAGGACTCACCGTCTACAGTAAGTGAAACCACGAGGAACTGTGGTGCAACTGGGATGGTCTTTGAATCGCTAGATCATTCCACTTAGGCTTTGTAGATGATTGGGAAGATGATTGTCTTATTGCAATAAAATCCTCCATGATTGCCAGCATCTCTGATGATGTACTACTTCCAACTGGGGGCCCCATTCTCAAGGCAGCGCACCTGCCTTAGGTGACTGTTCATGCCTCAGGTAACACCTACTGAACACCTGATGGAGGGACCAGTCGGCAATTTGGGAAGGTAGCTGCTCAGGCAATCACCCCTCCCTGGGTCTTGCCTACACTGGGGGGGGGGGGGGGGGGGGGGGGGGGGGTATGTGTGAACCCAACCTGTAGACCCAGGTCTGGGAAATACATGTTACCCTGTTACCTGCTATGTGTCAGATGCATGGGCCAGCCTACAGGAGTACACAGGCAGGAAGAAGAAAAAGAGGAACATCAAATGCTGAAGTGGAAGGAGGACAGGAGAAGGTGAATGAAGAAAGAAAGAGGAATGAAAACACAGTGGTGAGACTGATCCAATGTGAGCCACCGAAAATGTGGAACATATTCCAAAATATACCTCAAACATGTTCCCCAAGGGAGGGTAAAAATAAGAGCAAGGGGACAGATATGCAGCACAGAAAGGAAAATATGCTGCAAAGGCTGGGGCCCTGTGGAAGCCAAGCACGAACCTGTTAAAGAGCTGTGAGCTCCCTGCAGGGTTAAAAAAAAGTGAAAAATTTATGAAAGGAGCTACAGATAGCTTCTCACCCACTAGCCACTCTCGGTGCCTGCACCTGCTCGGTGCTGAATATTTCTGGAGTAACTACGACTGCAGGCAAAGCACTGTGCCCTCTCACAGCTGATACAGAACAAATGCTCTCTCTACATAGTTTCTCTGCAGATGTATTATTGCAGAATCAAACTGAATCGTTAAAACTATTTTCCATCACTAAGGATTTAATCTTGTATTTAGCTTATGGTGAAAGCGATTTGATTAATTAGATTTACCTCAATAGTTCTTTCTTGCATACCCATTGTTAAAGTTGAGCCAAAATACAATGATCCCTGGTGCTTGTGCTAATTGGCAATGAGTGCCAGTGGTGTTTCCATAAAAAGCTAATTTAATTTACAGTGATAATCATGCTAACAGACTATTACAGAGCAGTGAATATATAGCTCTGAAAAGACTGAAATTATATTAAATGAATTCTAAACTATCATTAAAAGAATAAAACATAAAATATTGCTGTCACACAGTAATAGCACTTTTATTAATAAGTGAAATAGCTAACGTAAGCTTACTTTGAATAAGGTTCAGGGTTCATTACATAAAAACAATATTTCAAAGTTAATACTTTAATAAAGTATGCCTAATACTTTCAGTCAAAAAGTATGTAAAAAGTGGGTTTTAATTGAGTGTTACATCCTAAAAATATTTAGGTATTTGAAAATAATCAATACAGTATTGTAGTAATATATTAATACAGTACTAAACTAGTACTAATATTTAGAAACTAAAAATTTAACATTGTGTATGTATTTAATTCTCTATTTTATAAAGATTTTTAATATTGCTCTAAATGCCATTATTAGGGCTAGAGTGTCTTTATAAAGGTGCAAATGTCAACCACCTGACTGGATTACTGAATACAAAGTTGTTGGTGACTGGTGAAATACCCAATTCATCCATAACATCTTGGTGGGCATGAAGAATAGCCAAATTGTCCAATCGCTTCTGCTCCTTTGTTGATTAGAGATATGACTTCAGACATCTAAGAGTGTTAAATGACCATTCTGATTTTGCTGTCATGATTGGAACTCCTTGGAGAATTTTAATTCACTTCACTACTTCACATAACATTTCTACAACTGCAGGCTCTTGTGTAATGTACTTTCTTACATCAAGCACATTTTTTAAGACCAGTTGTTTTTTATTAGTGACATCAAATAACATATTCAAGAGTAAGTGCTGCCTCTGAATGTCTAGGTCATTTTTGAAAAACTCAGTTGATTTTTCCAAATTTGTTTCACCTCTGTTTACTAAAAGCAAGCACACTTTTCCAACCCATCTGTAATGACCTGTGTGAGTCCAGTTGAAGCAAACCGCTCTGTAATGCAAGATTGCACCATTTCACATACTTCATTGTAATAGCTTTGCAATATTCCTTTTGGGTTTTGAAAGTGTGTGGTGTGCTGGCTTTGTTGTTTTCATACTTCTTTGGTATACTTTGATTCCTAGGAAGCGAAGGATCATCAACTTTTGAAGGTTTTTCTTTTAAACACAATTCCCAAAAGTGTTCAGAACTATCACACCTTCCATTCAGTATACTAATCAAGCCCTCATATTTTTTCCAGATCAGCAACACTTAGATGAAGGCATTGAATTTTTTCATTGACATCCTCTACTGGGTTCATTGCATGGCAATAAAGATTAGATTAGATTAGATTTACTTTCATTCCAATTGATCCGTAGTGAGGAGGTCCTCCAGGATGTGGAATATGTCAGAAAAACAACAATACATGACAAATATTTAAACTAAAACAAATAAGCTAATGTACCATTCCACAGGTCCCAAGTGGAATGATCGTCATTTTTTAATGAACACTAAGAGTCATTTTACAAATACTATTGCACTGAATTTAAAATAAAAAAGTTTTATATTTATTTATAAGGTAAGAAACATGTAATACAACTACTGTAATACTTATTTACAATGAACACATTACTGCACTGAAATGGTGCAGAAGTTAGATTATACTTACACACACACACACACACACACACACACAAATTTTCAGTGAACACATTACTGCACTGAAATTGTGCAGAAGTTATGTTGTACTTATATACAAATCAGTTGGTTTTCCTCAGAAATTCATCAATGGAGTAGAAGGAGTTGGCCACCAATAAATCCTTTAGGCTTCTCTTAAACTGAATTTCATTGGTTGTTAAGCTTTTTATGGCTGCTGGCAAGTTATTGAAAATGTGTGTTCCTGAATAATGCACACCTTTTTGTACAAGACTAAGTGACTTTAAATCCTTGTGAAGATTATTCTTATTTCTAGTATTGATTCCATGAATTGAGCTGTTGGTTTGAAAAAGTGATATATTTTTAATGACAAATTTCATTAAGGAATAAATATATTGGGAAGCTGTATTTAGTATCCCTAGTTCCCTAAACAGGCTTCTGCAGGATGTTCTTGAGTTCACACCACATATAATTCTTACTGCACGTTTTTGTGCCCGGAAAACTTTAGCTTGGCTTGATGAATTACCCCAGAAAATAATCCCATATGACATTATGGAATGAAAGTAAGCATAGTATGCCAGCTTTTTCATTTTTATATCCCCTATGTCTGACAAAATTCGCATTGCAAACAGAGATTTGTTAAGACGCTTCAGCAGTTCTGTGGTGTGCTCCTCCCAGTTGAATTTATTATCAAGCTGTAATCCCAAGAATTTAACACCGTCCACTTCTTCTATCTTCTTGTCATCATATGTTAGACATATACTCTTGGGACACCCCTTACAAGTTCTGAATTGCATGTAGTGTGTTTTTTCAAAGTTTAGTGACAAAGAATTGGCTAGGAACCAGTGATTAATGTCTACAAATATTTTATTGGCTGATCTTTCTAAGACTACACTTGATTTGCTATTTATTGCAATGTTTTTATCATCAGCAAACAAAACAAACTTGGCATCTGGTAATGTTACTGATGAAAGGTCATTGATATACACAAGAAAAAGTAAGGGCCCCAAAATGGAACCTTGTGGGACCCCACATGTAATTAGTTCCCAGTTGGATGATGCCTGATAGCTTGATACATGTCTCTTTCCTAATAACACCCTTTGTTTCCTGCCAGAGATATAAGATTTGAACCATTTTGCAGCATTTCCTGTTACACTACAATATTCTAGTTTACTTAAAAGGATATTGTGATTTACACAGTCAAATGCCTTTGACAGATCACAAAATATACCAGTTGCCTGCAATTTTTTGTCTAATGAATTAAGTACATTTTCACTGTAAGTGTAGATAGCCTTCTCAATATCAGAACCTTTTAGAAATCCAAACTGTGACTTTGACAGTATGTTATTTGAGATAAGATGGTTATAAAGACGACTGTACATTACTTTTTCGAAAATTTTTGAGAATGCTGGCAACAGTGAAATTGGACGGAAATTTGATGCTATTTCTTTATCTCCCTTCTTAAACAGTGGCTTAACTTCAGCATATTTCAGCCATTCGGGAAATATTCCACTGATAAACGACTGGTTACACAGATAGCTTAATATGTTACTTAGCTCAGAATCACATTCTTTAATTAACTTTGTTGATATTTCATCATACCCACTAGATGTTTTTGATTTTAAAGATTTTATGATGGACATTATTTCTGTTGGGGTAGTGAGGGTCAAACTCATATTATGGAAGTTACTTGAAATGTCTGGTCTAAGGTAATCCATAGCAGCATCTACCGAACCTGACAACCCCATCTTTTCAGTAACAGTTATAAAATGTTTGTTAAAAAGTTCTGCAACACTATACACATCTGTCACCAATGCATCATTTACTCTTAATGCTATTTGTTCCTCTTCATGTCTGGTTCTACCGGTCTCCTCCTTCACTATATCCCATATTGTCTTTATTTTGTTATCTGATATGACTATCTTTTCCTTGTAATATATTTGCTTTGACATCCGTATTACAGTCTTTAATATTTTGCAGTATTTCTTATAATGTGCTATAGCATCAACATTGGAAATGTTTTGGATTGACAGATACAGTTTTCTTTTTGTTTTACAAGATACCCCTATTCCTCGAGTAATCCATGGCTTCTTTGTAGACTTTGCTCTAACCTTGGTAAGTTTTGGGGGAAAGCAGTGTTCAAATAAGGTAAGCACTTTATTAGCAAAAATGTTATATTTTTCATTCATGCCATGAGCACTGTAAACATCAGTCCAGTGAATGTCTCTGAGGAGTGTCCTAAAATAATCAATTTTTGGCTTACTGATTACCCTCTTGAGCTCAGATTTAACAGATTTTATATCCTGTTCAGTATTAACATTTAACAGAAGGAACTGCGTGTCATGGTCTGAGAGGCCATTGACTATTGGTTTTGTAATATAATTTTGTTCATTTGACTTTTCTATAAAGATATTATCAATGGCTGTTTGTGAGCAAGTGGTTATCCTAGTGGGGAACTTTACTGTGGGAATTAAGTTGAATGATAGTGTTACTAACTCAAATAGGTTCTTATTGGGAGAGTCTTTAAGGAAATCTACATTGAAATAACCAGCAACCACTATTTCTTTGTTTTTGGTTGTTAAATGGGACAGTACAGCTTCAAGGTGGTTTACAAACAGATTAAAGTTACCTGCAGGTGCTCGATATACACTTAATATTATGAAAGATTTTTTGTGAAAATCTAATTCTGTTGCACATGCTTCCATATGCTGTTCTAGGCAAAATTTATGAATGTCTATGTTCTTAAATTTATGACAGTTCCTGATGAATGTGGCAACTCCTCCTTTCTCCATTTCTGATCTACAATAGTGAGATGCTAACCTAAACCCTGTAACACTTAAAAGTTCTATACCAGTGGTCACATGATGTTCAGAGAGGCAGATTATGTCAGCTGGGTTTGAAGACTCTAATTCATCTATGCAGATAGTTAATTCATTAATTTTATTTCTCAGTCCTCGAATATTTTGATGCAATAAAGATAGCTGACATTTCACATTGACTGACTTCAAATTGGATGGAGTTAAAATATCTGCTGACAGTTGAAAATTCTTAACCAATGGCTGTTTATGTTGATGTAATAAGCTGGAATTATGTTTTTTGATTTCTTTCTCAAACTGAAGGTTTGTCTCAGTTCTAACCTCTCTTAAAATTTGTTTTCTTTCTGTCCTCCCTACCCTAAAAAAGGGTCTTTTCTGAATCCTATAACCACTGGTATTTTACCACTCATGACAGTGCCTCCCCCCTTTAACTTTCCTGCTATTTCCCCAGCCAATTTACCCTTCCCCTTCCTGTTGAGGTGAAGGCCATGCCTAGTATAATCCCACCTACTGACAGAATCAACATGAACCACACCAATGTGTGACCCCGCACCCGACATGAGCAGCCGTTCCAGCTCCAAATTAACTCTCTTGACAGAAGAGTTCAAATGAGGTCGGTCATGGCGCCCAAGAACAGATACAAACTCAACACTGGTATGCCTCGATGCTGATGCAATCTTCGCCAGGTCACACTCTATGCTGTACCCAGGATCTCTGTCAATACTGTTACCTGCCCCACCCACTATAACCACGGTGTCTTCCTTAGTGAAATCTTTGCAAAGTGATCCTAAATCCTCTGTCACCTGCTCCAGACCAGCACTAGGTTTAAAAAAATTGGTGACCTGGTATTCTGATCCTAGTTCATCCTGCAAGAGTTGGCCAACACCTCTTCCATGGGAACTACCTAACAACAACACTTTCTTTCTCTTTACTGATTTCCCTACATTCTTACTTTTCAATTTGCTGCTGAAAGTTTGTTGTGCCCTGTCTACACCTGTAACTGCTTGAGGCTCACCAGCTTCTAACTGAAGCAACAGGTCAAATCTATTTTCCACATTCACCATAAAGCTGTCAGACAAAGTTCTAGGCCTGTTCCTCCTGTTGCCTGTTGCCACTTCCCACCTCTCTTTACCCTTCTCCCTCCTTAACCTGTCAAGATCTCCCCTGGCCTTGTCTAACTCAGCCTGAAGGGCAGCAATTTTCCCCTCCTGTTCCAGTATCTTCCTATCTCTACTACAAATCCTACAAAACCACTGATGAGTCTCATTTACTTCCCCTATTCCCACGCCACTACAGTCACCCACATGGAAAAAACTACAGCACCCATCACACCAAAGCCCCGACCTAACAATTCTACGGCAAGTCAAGCACTTTTCACTCATGATAAACGTAATAATTTATTAAGAATAAGTCAGTTAAATTACAGATAAACACGAAAATATGGTTACACAAATTTGGCCTATACGCAACTGTGTGTAAACAAAAACAAAAGTGCAAAGTTTCTGAAACAACAAGTTAAACTTTACGCTACTTTCCGGGAATGCTAGTTAAATAATGAAGAGGTACGCTAAGTTAAATTGCTGGAGAGAGCAAGGAACAACTAAACGAAATTCTATAGATTTGCTGCAGCAGAACGTAAACAGAAAATACGACTGTACGGTCTTTTCGCGTTTTCTGCTATATTACGTAATGAGAAATGAAACCTTTAATGGTACACTTAAACGGCACACTAATACACTTATTTACCACGTAATCAGTACTAATCTATGTGTTTTATAATCTAAAATAACTTATCTTTACGAGAACACCAAACCTCGCGCTAGTCGCTTGGCTGCAGAAGTAAGTCTAATTGTAACATTGACTCAAGGTAGACTGCACATTTGTAACCTGCCTCTGTTTTGTCCTCTGCAGAAAATGTTTCAAAAAACTCTAAAAGTTCTCCACAGTTTTTCACCATTCAAGACACTAGAAGCTTGCATAGTCAATTGAGTTGGCCAAAGGGGTCATAGACCAGCTTGGTTGATGGCGCTCTCACATCAAATGCTTCTGAAAAGTAACATCCTTTTGTTGGATTCCCTACGGTATTTATTAAGTCCTTGGCTGAAGCCATAATATCCCTCATAGATGAAAGATGGTGGAGACTGTCTACAACTGCCAGGTCTAACCTGTGAGCAGTGGAGTGCATATACCGTGCTTTTGGTTGTATATCCAAAAATAACTTTTTTAGTCCTTTGAACTTACCTCTCATATTCGAGGCACCATCATAGTACTGCCCTCTGAAGTTATCTATTGACAAATCAAGATGAGTAAAAACATCTTTTAAAATACTAAACAGAGTGCACTAAAGAGAGTCTCGTTCAAGCCAATAGACTTCATTGATGATTAAGGAATCATTGACAGTATGAACACAAAATGACACTTGTTCATGAACTGAAGCATCACTTGTTTCATTAACCATAACAGAAACATGTTCAGTCTTCTTGATTGAAGCCAATAAACTTTCTCAACACATACTTTCCTAGTAGATCAATAATCTCTTTTTGAGCATCATGGAACATCCATTTACACCCCGAATGCCCTAAGCAATCTTTAAACTCAGGTACATCATTCTTCCGGAGTTCCAACAACTGAAAACATTTGAGATGATATCTTCGTGTGATTTAATTGCTAGTTCTTATTGGTATAAGAATTGCACAGTACTAAAAATTTGTCTCAAGAGCTAAAAGGCCTTTCTTCATATTATTGTCTAACTGTTCACTGAATTGGGAGGCCATACTTTGGTTAGTGATAGAATTTAGTTTCAGAACACCTTATTTGTCCATAAAATGTATTTTCATGAAGATGGGATTTTTCCAAAGCCTTTTTCCAGCTAGAAAATCCTATTGAAGTAAATGCATTCTTTTTTTAAGGAAATTGTAATAAATTTTTAGCATCTGCCTACTTGAAGGTTTTGCAAAAGACTTTTTTAGTAGATGCTTCATATTCCAGCCATGTATAATTGATCAACTAAGACTTCTGAAATGACCTTCCCTTACCAGATTGTCCAGGTTGCGGGTGTGAATAGTTCTTGCCCGAAGACAATGAAGCAATTGATGACACAATAATTGTTAGAGGTTGACTTGCAGTATCAACAACTTCCAAGCGTGCCTTTTTGGTATCACATTTATCCATTGCAAATTTAATTCACAATACACTAAGAGATTAAAGTAAATGAATAAAATATAGTCATACAAAATAGTCCACTAGACACTAAAGTCAGAATACTAAACATGTCTGCACCATGCACTGAATCAAACTACCCACACTGAATGGCTGTGACAGCAAGGTGGGCTTTATATTGCCGCAGTGTCATAATGTCTCAAAGCGTCAAGGTGATGCAAGGCGCAGAGTTCCAGGCACTTATGCTCCAGTCCTTTTGATGTCACCACAGCCTCAGTGCTGGGCTACTGGCACCGGCCTTTCCCCAAAATTTCACACACTGGGTCAAATACTAAGTGTGGCTGCAGCACCGTAACACCATCATGATTTACACCCCTCATTTTCAGTTAACCTGCTTACTACCATAATAATTACTTGTTTTAACTCATTACTGAATGCATTTTAAAAGGTAACTATTGCAAACAAGGAAAATAATAAATTTGAACATAATTTTGGGATTTTAAAAAGCATAATGTAACTAATAATTTTCTAAAATTATTGGGAGAGCTCCCTGCTCCCGCTCCTGCCCGCCCAAATGATTCTTGAGGGGGTTCAGGCCCCCTCGGGCCCATGGAGTCAGCGCCTGTGCCAGGTACTCAGCTTTGTTGGAACACATGCCTGAATAGCTGTGCTTGTCCACCTGAACAAAACAGCAGTCACCAAGTTGATACTCAATAATTTACTTGGTTTTATTTTAACGCCATGGAATTTGATTCCATGAGACACAAAGGGTAGTGCAGGTGGGAAATATTATCGACAGTTTTCAAATTATTTTGTCTCTTTTATATATATCACGTGCAAGAAGTGTTATTACTGCAAGATATTTATCTATAAAGTGAGTTGCTACCTTGATAGAATTCAAGATTCGAGGGATATTATTTATTCTTAATAGTTTCAATGTTAATTAATGATACTTGTGCAATTGCACAGTTCCGTTCATCAGTTCAACTTAAGTTGTTAAAACCGCTGCATTTTTGATAGGTTTAATAAACCTTATAAACAAGTTCAACAACATACATGTGTATGTGTGTCTTAAATAAAGCAATAGCAGAGAGAAAATAGTTAGGGAAACATATTAATAACCTTTTGCTAAAATTATCACTGATCACTCTTGTAACACATATTACACCATGGAATCAATTTCAAACTGCGGTAGTTAAGTGTCAAAGAATATTACAAAGTTGTATCATTTATTAAAATCTTACCCTAAAAGAACTTAACAAATACTCGTGTTATATGCCGAAATAAGTTTCCTGAAATTCTTAATTGACATAAGAAGGCAGTTCATGTTTCTGCATGTGAATGTTAAGAAAGAACAACTGAACTGTGTACTCACCATGCACTGCATTAATCCAATAAATGAGACAGCCGATATTCTTGTAGTTGGACCAAGCGCTGGGAATTTCATGATCATCTGAAATCTTGTCCTCAGAGCTGCTGCTGGCACTCTTATCACCATCTGCTTCACCAAGATTAACAATGTTTTTCATATGGGTCTCCATAATTCACCCTCTCTTGCAAGCACCTTCAATATTTTTTTTCGTATGTAGAATCACCACATATCTACTGTAACTTCAGTGAAAGCCTGACGAAAGTTTCTAAATTTGTGGTAAATACCTATGTTACCAATCTTCTTAGGTCATTGGTCCCTAGGGTTATACACTATTTAATCTATCTTAAACTAACTTAAACTAACTTACACTCAGGACAAAACACCTTGCAAACTGTGACAAGGAGCCTCAGACCGCACAGCTACCCTGTGCAGCTCGATGCTCGATCAAGCAATTTTAACTCCTTGCTTTGTGAAAAAGGTGGACACTTATTATTTCTTGCTACATTTCCTTTTGCTTGAGCCCAAAGACACTCAATTGCATTGTACATGCAATGGTACAGTAGCAAACGAATAACCTTGTGACCAGCAGTTCTAGCTGATTTCATCAATCGTGTGTACAAGAGTTTGTGGCTTTTTGAATTCCTAAGGGAGCAAACTGCTGATGTCATTGGCTCCTAGGCTTACACACAACTTAAACTAACTTATTCTAAGGACAACACACACACCCACGCGCAAGTGAAGACTCGAACTTCCAGCAGGAGGGGCCGCGCAATCCACGACATGGTGCTCCTAACAGCGAGACCACTCCACATGGCAGTTACGGGCTTAACAAGCTGAAGCTGCTCTGCCTTTTTTGGTTCATCAGTGCAATTAACGTTATGTCACTGCAACCAACTTAACAAATCACCTTTTCTGTTTGACATGGTCGGCAGTTTCTTCACCTGGGTAGAACAATAAGGTGCTTTATCTATCATTATAATAGACTTGGGAGGGATATTTCAAAGACGTTTATCCTGAAACCGTGAGATGTAGCTTGTGGCATTCATTTCTTCATGGATATCTCCTGACTACTTTGAAGGAAAAGCCTACAAAGCACCGTCTATGACTGCCGCACTTGTTCCAGCATGGCAAACAATTAATCTGCCACCTTTCCCAGTTGATTTTTGTAGAACTGAAAGACTTGTGTCATTAGTCCAAATGTGTGAAACACTGTTGTTTGTATTAATTCAAGTCTATCCATAAATATACTTCGTTACAGTCTATAGTGCACATTGTTTCTGAGGAAACTGCAATGCAGAATTACTATGTCCGTCCTCTCCATTACAAATTTATGATTGTTGAATGTTTTATACCTGAAGCCTAAAGAATTCAGAACCTAAGAAGGTGACGTCATACTCCCAGAAAACAGCCCTGCTTCACGAAGAGAAATGATATGATTTTCTCCCAGTTGGCAATTCACCTTTAAAGTGATAATTGTAAATATAGTCCCAAATAGTGCACTGATTAAAATTGTCAGTAGTTCTCAATCATTTCCTACCCTTTCTGTGTTTACCTGACATGCTAAGCTTGAAGTCTTTCTCACCACTAGCAAGGCCTATGCGTTTTCCCTGAGTAACATGTTTCACTATATCAGTTCCAATACCAAGCGCATCGGCTGTTCTTTGCACTACATTTGACACAGGGAGAATAGGTCCTTCATTACGCCTCTCACTTTCAAAGCATTCCTGCACATGAACAACAAATTCCCTCACTGCCATCCAGCACTAGCAGTTGCGACCATTAACTATACTGTCCAGCAGCAACAGGGTTGCTTTCTGTTTCTGCGACTGGAGCAGTCTCTTCGCACAGTAGGCGGAGCCATGGATCATTGTGTTTTTGGCCAACACTAAGATCTGGGTTTCTCTATTGGTTCCTAACCATACTAACTCAAGCCTGAATAAAAATAAGCCATATATTACAGATAACCGTACGCTGTTTTCGTTGTTCAAAATGCCATATTATGTCGTTAATAGCAGAAAAGACATACACATCATCATTCATATCACACTACAGCATCATAATGTATTGTAAGCAATGGTAAGAACAAATTTACTTTACTTTGGTAAGTTTGTTTTGTGACTTGTGTAGAAATTTCACATGGTCTACTATTTGTTTCACAGAATACAAAAAACTGAGTGCTTTGTCATCTGCCGTCAGATTGTTTGCCTGTAATAGGTACACTGTGTGAAGTGTTCCATCCAGGCACAGATGCAGCTGTCCTTTGCAGATGGTAATCAGTGGTAATGTAACTTGGAATTGCCAGAAATGACTGTCTGCATCACAATTTTTTTTCCTTGTGCTGTACTTTCAATTGTTGCACGTAAGTACTCAACAGATTTTCCAACATTTTAAAACTGTGGAATCTCTGTCTTGTCGTTGGCACATTTAATTCACTTATAGTGCAGGTTCAGAATCATAAACTGTAAATTTAGGAATATATTTCCGTGAATATATTTTCCATCCTTCTTTTTGATCTGGGCTTTGGACCAGCACTGGCGAAGTTAAAAAATATATCTTTATGCTGTCTTTTGCTTTTTTATATGTATTTTTTTCATTTTCAAAGTTTTTTTTTCTGATAGCACTGTTGTATTCATTCTTCATTGTGATTGGCAACTTGTTCCTGTGTGGTAATTTTCAAAACTGGGAACAACACACACCTCACAAATTTTACATTCGTACTTGCTTTTTCGACACATTTTCTGTTTCCAGCAAACAATGCATCTAGACATTAGCATACTTTTCTAAGAATGCTCACTTGTTATACTGTTTGGAAAATGCCTTCCCAAAAACCTTGGAGGAGTATCATCAGAATACCTTCCTCTGCCAGCTTTTCTACGCTCTGATGCATACGTTTCTGGAAGTTCCCTTACCAACGACAGATAAAACTCTAATATCAACATCTTACTACCAACTGATCCCAAATTCAAGTTATATTCTACAATGATTTGTGGTTTCTTAATTTTCTCTCTAACATTCCTGTCAGTCTTTCCTTGTCAACAATTTCTGAGGTGTTACATGTGGTCAATGTCCACACTTCCCTTTTGTCACACCACTTTATGTGTTAGTGCAAATAAATTTAATGTCTTTCCATTTCAGTTTCTGCAGAACATTTGGCATGTTGCATCTGTTCTTATGGATAGCACCACATGTGTTTGTCCTGTAAGTGTGAAGCCAAGAAAATGTCTGGGCTCAAGTACCAATTATCGAGGTAGTGGGTATTGTCCACATTCTAAAAATTGCTTTATTAGTGTAGTTACTAATTTCCCATTCTCATATTTGTAAGTAAAAAATTTATGAATGAATCTGCAGAAAGTTTCCTTACCATCAGTCACTATCTGTAGATGTTGTTACTGTGCAACTGTACCTATCACCCTAGATTCGTAAACCTAGGTGAGAAATTTATGAAAGAAGCTGCAAAAAGCTTTTCTAATGACAGTCACTGTCTGTAGGTATAGTTACTGAACACCTGTACATGTTGAACTTTGTTCATCACTCTAGGTAGAAAATTTATGAAAGGAGCTCCAGAATGCTTCAAATCCATTTGCAACTCCATGTAGGTATAGTTACTGCACAGCCGTACAAATCGCCCTTGATTGTTTCCTTTACACCCGTAACTATATGTAGATAGAGCTACAGCACAGCTGCACACGTCACAATTGATACTTAAGCAGAGGAAAAATTTTTGAAAAAAGGGGCAGAAATGTTCCTTACGGCCAGTTCTTATCTGCAGGTATAGTTATGGCACAGCTGTACGTGTCGAATATGATTCTTAACCAAAGGAAAAAAATTATGAAAGCAGCTGCAGAAAGCTTCCATACCACCATTAATTAACCGTAGATATAATTTCCGCAGAGCTCTACACATTGAACTCTGTTCTTAATCCTGGGTGAAAATTTATAAAAGAAGGTGCAAAAGCTTCTTACCCACTTGTGACTCCCTGTAGATATAGTTACTGCTTACTCGTACACATCACCCATGATTCTTAACCCTAGGTGGAAAACTGATGAAGGAAGCTGCAGAACACTTTTCTACCACCTGCCACTATCTGTGGTTCTAGTTGCTGCACAGATGAGCATGCAAATTTTGACTCTTAACGAGCTGAAAAAATTTATGAAAGATGTACCACCAGTCACTGTCTCTAGATATAGTTATTCCACAGCTGTACACGTCACCAATGATTCTTGACCTGAGCAAAAATTTACAAAAACAGCTGCAAAAACGTCCTTACAATCAGTTACTATCTGTAGGTATAGTTATTGCCACACATCACTCTTGATTCCTTACCCTAGGTGAAATAATTATGAAACAAACTGCAGAATGCTTCTCTACCATAAGTCACTATCTGAAGATATAGTTACAGCACAGCTGTGCATATCACCATGACTTAGTACAATAGGTGAGGAAGTTATGCGATAAGCTGTAGAGTGCTTCCTTACCAACATTCACCATCTGCAGATATAGTTAATGCCTCAATTTTCTACCCTATGCAAAAAACTTATAGAAGAAGCTGCAGAAGGCTTCCTACCAACAGTCACCATGTGTTGATATAGTTACAGCTTTAGCTGAATATACCACTTTGATTTTCTACCATAGATGATGAAGTTATGGAACAAGCTTCAGAATGCTTCATTACCAACATTCAGCATCTGCAGATACCGTTACTGCACAGCAATACATATCGCACGATATTCTACCCTAGGTGAAGAAGTTAAGGGTGAAGCTGCAGAAAGCTTCCTTTCCAACATTCACCATCAACAGATATAATTACTGCCTGGCTGTACACATCACCTTCATTTTCTACCCTAGGTGAAGAAGACTTGTAAAAAAGCTGCAGAAAGCTTCCTTACCAACATTCACCATCTGCAGATGTAGTTACTGCACAGTCTTATGTATAGCCTCGATTTTCTACCCTAGATGAAGAAGTTATGCAAGAAGTTGCAGGAAGCTTCTTTACTAACATTCACCATCTGCTGATGTAGTTACTGCATAGCTGTACATAGTGCCTTGAGTTTGTACCCTGTGTTAGGAAGTTATGGACGAAGCTGCTGAAAGCTTCGTTACCAAGACTCACCACCTACAGATATAGTTACAGCACAGCTATATATATTTCCCGATTTTCTACTCTATGCAAAAAACTTATAGAAGATGCTGCAGTAAGGTTCTGTACCAACATTCACCTTTTGCAAATATACTTACTACACAGCTGAACATACATCTATCAATATTCGTAATCCGCTCCAGCTACTGCCGGGTCCCAGTACTGACGAGTCCTCTCCATTTGGCTTGGTCCTCCCACCATTCTTTTTCCTCCACTTGCCACCAGGTCACATGTCTCGTTTTGACAGATAATCTCACTGCCATTTTCCACTGTGTGTTTTGGTGCCCTCTATGTCTTTATCCATCCATCTTTAGTTCTTCCATAACTTTGGGGTGTCTCTGCCGGTGTATCCTCTTAACATGCCCAAACCATCTTAATCTCTTTTTTTCTTCAATTTTTTCTCTTGTACTTTCCTGTTTAAGGTCCTTCCTAATCTCTACATTCCTGTTTTTCCCTTAACTGTTCTGAGAAATGTCATTTCCCCTGCTTGCGGACTGCTCCTGTTTCTGGTCCTTTGTGTCATTTCTCATGTTTCTCCAGCATAGGTACAATAGGAAAGTAAAAATCTCATACATAAGAAGTTTTGCTTTTTCTGAAACTTCCTTATTCCAAATCAGGTGATTTATTGTTTGTTCGAAATTGGCTCCATTGTGTAACCTCCTATTAATATCGTTTGTTATTCTTCCATCCTTAGATACTTCAATACCTCAATACCTACATAACAGAAACTTTCTACCAATGTGAGGGGTTCTCCATTGAAGGTAATATTTCCTTTAATCCCTTTCTCTCTTCCAAATACCATTCCTTCACTCTTATCTTTATTTATTTTTAATCCATACTATTTTATTATTTCCTTCCACACATCAAGTTGTAACTGTACATCTACCTCTTTATGGCCCCATATTGCCATATCATCTGCAAAAATCATCATTTTGTCTTTCTCTTTTACTGTACCTCCAACTGCCCTATTCATTCCCTTCATCACAACATTAAAATGTGCAGGAGATAGAATACTTCCTTGTTTAAGTCCTTGACTTTTTTTTTTTTTTTTGGGGGGGGGGGGTTTAAGGGCACTCAACTACTGAGGTCATTAGCGCCCAGTCACAATTGTTAGAGCACATAGAATCTAGTAAAACTCATGGGGGGGGGGGGGGGGGGGGACACACACACACCCACCAGAAAGTTCTTACAGAGATGCAGATAAAATAAGTGAAAGAGTTAGATGTCTTTGGACAAGCCAGTCAAAATAATGAAACAAAGAACACGAGCAGCTGCTCAAGCGTCATCAGCTAAAATAGCCTGTAAAGTAGATGGCAGAGACAGGACAACACGAGATTGACTAAAATGGGGACACGGCAATAAAACATGGCGCACTGTTAATGCATGACCACAAGGGCACTGCGGGGCTGGGTCACCGGAGAGCAGGTAGCGGTGGCTAAACCGGCAATGCCCAATCCGCAACCTGGTCAGAAGGACCTCTTCTCACCGAGATGGTCGAGAGGATGTTGTCCAAGCAGTTGGGAATGGTTTTACTGCCCGGAGCTTGTTTCCGTGAAGTGATGACCAAGTATCCCACCACAACGACACAAGCCTCTTACAAACAACCCCACTAACGTCAGATGACGGGACACAATGGGAGGCTGGCCGAGGCAGGAGGACTGCAGCCTTGGCTGCAGCATCAGCAGCCTCATTCCCAGGCATTCCTACATGGCCGGGGACCCACAGAAAGCTGACAGGAGAGCCATCTGCAGCAAAAGAATGGAGGGACTGCTGGATCCGTTGCACCAAGGGAAGGACCGGATATGGAGCTCCAAGGCTCTGAAGAGCACTGAGTGAATCAGAGCAGAGTACATACGATGAATGGCGGTGGCGGCGGGCATACTGAACGCCCTGATGTAGAGCAAAAAGCTCGGCCGTAAAGCTGGAACATTGGTCGAGGAGCTGGTATTTAAAGGCAACAGCCCCGACGACAAAGGCATAGCCAACACCATCATCAGTTTTCGAGCCATCAGTGTAAATAAAGGTGGGACTGGCCAGTCACGCACGAAGTTCGACAAACCGTGAGCAATACACTGCGGCCGGAGTTCACCCCTTCGGGAACGAGCTGAGGTTGAGATAAATATGAACCGGAGCCTGGAGCCAAGGTAGTGTCCGGCTCTCACCCTCTCTGAAGGTGGTAGGGAGGGCAAAATCCAATTGTCGAAGCAGGCGATGAAAGTGGACTCCAGGCGGCAGCAGGGCAGACATATACAACCCATACTGGTGGTCGAGAGAATCGGCGAAGAAGGACTGATAAGAGGGGTGGTCGGGCATTGACAACAGCCGGCAGGCATACCGACAAAGCAGTACATTGCGCCGGTAGGTCAATGGTAATTCGGCAGCTTCAGCATAAAGACTCTCGACGGGACTAGTGTAGAATGCTCCGGTCGCAAGTCATAACCCCCTATGGTGGATGGAGTTGAGACGGCGTAAGAGGGATGGCCGAGCAGACGAATAGACAAAGCTCCCATAATCCAGCTTTGGTCAGACTATGGACTGATACAAGCGAAGCAGGACAGTGCGATCCGCTCCCCAAGATGAACCACTAAGAACTCCGAGGACATTAAGGGAACATGTACAACGGGTAGCCAAATAAAAGACGTGCGGAGACCAACAAAGTTTCCTGTTCAGTGTGAGCCCTAGAAACTTAGTTGTTTCCATGAAGGGGAGAACAACGGGACCCAGTTGTAAGTATGGCGGAAGGAATGCTTTATATCACCAAAAGTTGATGCAAACCGTCTTCTCTTCAGAGAACCGGAAGCCATTTGCCACACTCCATGAGTATAGGCTGTCTAGACAACGCTGAAGGCAGCACTCCAGGAGGCATGTTCTCTGGGCACTGCAGTAGATCGTGAAGTCATCGAAAAAAAGTGAGCCCGAGACATTAGGTGGAATGCAATCCATAATTGGATTGATCGCTATGGCAAAAAGGGCTACGCTCATGATGGAGCCCTGAGGCACTCCGTTCTCCTGGAGGAAGACGTTGGACAATACGGAACCCACACATACCCTAAACTTTCGATCTGTTAAAAAGGAATCAATAAAAAGGGGCAGGCGACCGCGTGGACCCCACCTGTGCATAGTGCGGAGGATAGCTCCTCTCCAACAGGTATCATAAGCCTTCTCCAAATCGAAGAACACGGCTACCATTTCACGCTTTCACAAACAGTTGTTCATGATGAATGTCGACAAGGTCACAAGGTGGTCAACAGCGGAGCGGCGTCGACGAAAGCCGCATTGAACATTGGTAAGTAGCCGTCGAGATTCAAGAATCCAAACTAACCAAGCATTAACCATGCGCTCCATCACCTTACAGACACAGCTTGTAAGAGAAATGGGGTGGTAACTAGAAGGAAGGTGTCTATCCTTCCCAGGTTTGGGTATAGGAACAATGACGGCATCACGCCAATGCATGGGGAATTGACCTTCGGTCTAGACGCGATTGTAGGTACGAAGAAGGAAGCTTTTGCCTGCCGGAGAAAGGTGTGCCAGCATCTGAACGTGAATGGCATCTGGCCCCGGAGCAGAGGACCGGGACAGTGCAAGTGCACGTTCGAGTTCCCGCATAGTAAAGGGGACATTATAATTTTCCAGATTCAGCGAGTGGAAGGAAGGTCGCTGAGCCTCTTCTGCCTCTTTCCTGGGAAGGAAGGCAGTGTGGTAATGGGCGGAGCTTGAAACCTCCGCGAAAAAGCGGCCGAAGGCGTTGGAGACATCCACAGGATCAACAAGGACCTCATTACCTGAAGTCAGGCCAGGTTCCGAGAAGTGGGCCTTAATGCCCGACAGCCGGAGTAGGCCACCCCAGACGACAGAAGAGGGAGTAAAACTGTTTAAAGTGCTGGTGAAAGAGGCCCAACAAGCTTTTTTTGCTGTCTTTGATGACTCTACAGCATTGCACTCGGAGTCGTTTGTATCCAGTACAATTCGCCAACGTAGGATGGCGGCGAAAGGTGCGTAAAGCACGTCGTCGAGCACGGATAGTGTCTCTACAAGCCTCATTCCACCAGGGGATGGAAACGCGACGTGAAGAAGAGGTAGTACGAGGAATGGAACATTCGGCAGCATTGATGATAACAGCCGTGAGGTATTCGACCTGACTGTCACAACTGAGAAAATCGTGGTCCGGAAAGGTCGCCAGGGAGGAGTAAAGTCCCCAGTCAGCTTTCGGTATGGTCCAGCTCGAAGGACGTGGGGATGGGGTGTGGTGCAGGAGACGAACGACACAGGCGAAGTGGTCGCTCGAATTGGTGTCAGAAAGGACATACCACTCGAATCGAGGGGGCAAGAGTGGTAGAACAGATCGAGAGGTCCAAGTGGGAGTAGGTATGAGTAGAATCTGAGAGGAAAGTCGGGGCGCCAGTATTGAGGCAGACGAGATTGAGATGGTCGA
Source organism: Schistocerca americana (assembly GCF_021461395.2). Taxonomy (NCBI): domain Eukaryota; kingdom Metazoa; phylum Arthropoda; class Insecta; order Orthoptera; family Acrididae; genus Schistocerca; species Schistocerca americana. Next base: position 46,373,868 of record NC_060122.1, read on the forward strand.
AGACACCCGCCAAGAGGGAGCCTCTCTGACAGGATGCAGGAGAGCCCCAAAGGGGATGATGGGCATTGAAGTCGCCAAACAATAAAAACAGTGGAGGAAGCTGAACAATCAGGTGCATCATGTCAGACCGACTGACTGCGGATGACGATGGAGTGTAGACGGTACAAACAGAAAAAGTAAAGGCAGAAAGAGTAAAGGCAGAAAGAGTAAAGGCAGAAAGAGTAAAGGCAGAAAGAGTAAAGGCAGAAAGAGTAAAGGCAGAAAGAGTAAAGGCAGAAAGAGTAAAGGCAGAAAGAGTAAAGGCAGAAAGAGTAAAGGCAGAAAGAGTAAAGGCAGAAAGAGTAAAGGCAGAAAGAGTAATACGGACAGCTATTGCTTGGAGTGTGGTGGTCAATGGGATGGGATGGTAATAGACATCATCCCGAACGAGCAACAAGACCCCACCATGAGCTGGAATACCGTCCGCAGGGGAGAGGTCAGACCGCTCCGAGGTATAGTGGGTAAAAGCAATACGATCAGTTGGGCGCAACTTGTTTTCCTGCAGACCAAGGACGAGCAGACAGTGCAGGCGGAGGAGCAGTTGTAATTCCTCCCGATTGGATCGAATACCTCTTATGTTCCAATGTAACAAAGCCATCGCTAGTCAGAAAAGAAGGGAACGAAACGGGTGAAGAGCGGGTCACCTCGATGGCCGCGGAGGGCCAGGTTCGAGGGAACAACACTACATCCGGCGGGAGGCGGATCCTGTTCCATCGAGTCATCGCCAGCTGCGGCCGCTTTCCCGGGTTGCGTAGGAGGGGCAGCATCATTCGCCGACGAGAGGCCAGCTGAGCGCCTGGCAGCAAAGTGAAACTGAGGACGGCTGGGAGCAGCGACTCACGGATGGAGCGTCAGACGAAACGGGCCGGGATGGAGAGGGGAATAAAGACTTCTTCTTGGAGGCCTTCTTGGAAGTCCGATGAGGCACAGGGATGGTGGGCTGGACCCAAAGAAGGTCCTCACACGCGGGGTCCGTTTTGGAAGGTCGGACCTCAGAAGCCGGGGTCCGGATCGTTTCCCCGATAGACGCCTGAGAAGAGGATCGCTTCTCAGGCAGCGGAGGGGGTGGAAGAGGAAGGGTGGCCCCTGGGGCAGAGGGGGCAGGGGCCGTGAGGGAGGTGGATTTGGAAGGGAGGGATTTGGGGGGCAGAGGCATAGACCTCGGATGGGGTGAGGAGGTGGAGGGGGGACAGGATAGGGGTGAGGATACTGTGGAAGGAGTGGACACAACTGATGCAAATGAAGTTGTCAACGTCACGGGATGGAGGCGGTCATATTTCTTGCTGGCCTAGAATAAGAGAGACGATCCAAAGTTTTAATTCTTGAATCTTCTTCTCCATCTAATATGCGGGGCAGTCTAAAAATCTAGGCGAGTGGATGCCAGGACAATTGACGCACCGAGGTGGTGGGGTGCATGTATGTTCCTCACGAAGAGGACGTCCACAATCGCCACAAAGGGGCTCAGCCTCACATTGTGACGACATGTGCCCGAAGTGCAAACACTGAAAGCAGCGCATAGGAGGCGGGACGTAAGGTCGCACGTCACACCGGTAGCACATCACCTTTACCTTCTCTGGGAGAACGTCCCCCTCGAAGGCGATGATAAAGGCCCCGGTGATGACGCGACGGTCTTTGGGGCCGCGCTGGACTCGCCAGATGAAATGCACGCCTCGGCGCTCCAGGTTGGCCCTGAGCTCCTCATTAGATTGCAGCAGGAGGTCCCGATGACAAATAACCCCCTGCGTCCTATTCAGTGCCAGATGCAGGACAGTGGACACTGTGATGTCCCCGAGTCGGTCACATGCCTGGAGCGAAGCCGACTGTGTGGCGGAGGTGGTCTTTACAAGAATGCACCCAGAACAAATTTTACTGAGAGCCTCGATTTCCCAGAAGATTTACTCGATGTGCTGGACAAAGAACATGGGCTTGGAGGTGGCAAACGTCCCCCCCATCGGTCCGAGAATAGAATAAATAGCGGGGGAGGTACTTGGCCCCAAGCCGGCGGTCCTGTCCTTCCTCCCAGGGAGTGGCCAAGGGGGAAAGGGCAGGAGAACCAGAACCAGAGACAGTACCTTTCTTTTTAAAAGACTCGGCCGCAGAGCAGCCTGATACATGTTGACGTTTTATCTGCGAAACGTCCGCCCCGATACCACCCACTCTGACCAGGGGCTCTCCCCACGGGCGCCACCCAGCCGCAGCAAGGGCCACCTGGCAGGACAACTGTTGCTGGGAGTCCTGATGCCCCAAGGAGACGGGCATCTACTCCTTGGCCGACGTGGGGAGGGTACAGCTCAGGTATCGGCAGTACGATCCATGTGTAGTCAGGGGCTACAACCTAGAGGGTACATGACAACCCCACCACAACGGGCTGGCTACTGTGCTGGATTTCGGGTGCCATGGAAAGTCCATCATGATCGTAGGTGCAGATGGGGACGCAATATGGGCGTAACTTGCGTAACCCATCAGGCGTTTAGGCCCAATTTGAGGAATAGTGGGTGTGGTTACAACGCCGTTACAATGCTGAGTGCCAAGGTCTTAGTGCACTGAGGACCAGTGAGACACCACATAAGGCGTCCTTCCCCAAAAGGCTCGTACTTCTGTAGAATTTTGAAAAATGGAAGTCAAACCCCAAGGGGGGCCATCACATGGAAGGCCGAAACGGTTGAAACTCCTTTTAGTCGCCTCTTACGAAAGGCAGGAATACCTCGGGCCCATTCTTACCCCGGACCTGCAGGGGGGCTTGACTTATTTGGAAGTAAACAGAGTTCCCCAATGATGTTCTAGTTCTACAATTGTGTTCTCTGCACATTTAGTTTATTACATTAATGCATCTGTCATCTACATGTATCTTCTTCTTTCATCACAGAGTCTTTCCCTGTCAACAGGGACACATCCCTATCCTTTGTCTATAAAAACCATTATCACTATTTTTTTAAACTCCCAACTTTCTTCTGCCAGTTGATAGACAGAAAATATTAGGTTGATTGTGCTTCTTCCTTTCCTAAACCCATGCTGTTCTTCACTCAGCCGTTTTATATGTTTTAACGTATTCGATTTAGTAAAGTTAATTCAAAAATTTTGGCTGTATGACTCATAAGGGTTATACCTCTGTGATTTTTCCAAAGCCTTTTATTGTACACTCCTGGAAATGGAAAAAAGAACACATTGACACCGGTGTGTCAGACCCACCATACATGCTCCGGACACTGCGAGAGGGCTGTACAAGCAATGATCACACGCACGGCACAGCGGACACACCAGGAACCGCGGTTTTGGCCGTCGAATGGCGCTAGCTGCGCAGCATTTGTGCACCGCCGCCGTCAGTGTCAGCCAGTTTGCTGTGGCATACGGAGGTCCATCGCAGTCTTTAACACTGGTAGGATGCCGCGACAACGTGGACGTGAACCGTATGTGCAGTTGACGGACTTTGAGCGAGGGCGTATAGTGGGCATGCGGGAGGCCGGGTGGACGTACCGCCGAATTGCTCAACACGTGGGGCGTGAGGTCTCCACAGTACATCGATGTTGTCGCCAGTGGTCGGCGGAAGGTGCACGTGCCCGTTGACCTGGGACCGGACCGCAGCGACGCATGGATGCACACCAAGACCGTAGGATCCTACGCAGTGCCGTAGGGGACCGCACCGCCACTTCCCAGCAAATTAGGGACACTGTTGCTCCTGGGGTATCGGCGAGGACCATTCGCAACCGTCTCCATGAAGCTGGGCTACGGTCCCGCACACCGTTAGGCCGTCTTCCGCTCACGCCCCAACTTCGTGCAGCCCGCCTCCAGTGGTGTCGCGACAGGCGTGAATGGAGGGACGAATGGAGACGTGTCGTCTTCAGCGATGAGAGTCGCTTCTGCCTTGGTGCCAATGATGGTCGTATGCGTGTTTGGCGCCGTGTAGGTGAGCGCCACAATCAGGACTGCATACGACCGAGGCACACAGGGCCAACACCCGGCATCATGGTGTGGGGAGCGATCTCCTACACTGGCCGTACACCACTGGTGATCGTCGAGGGGACACTGAATAGTGCACGGTGCATCCAAACCGTCATCGAACCCATCATTCTACCATTCCTAGACCGGCAAGGGAACTTGCTGTTCCAACAGGACAATGCACGTCCGCATGTATCCCGTGCCACCCAACGTGCTCTAGAAGGTGTAAGTCAACTACCCTGGCCAGCAAGGTCTCCGGATCTGTCCCCCATTGAGCATGTTTGGGACTGGATGAAGCGTCGTCTCACGCGGTCTGCACGTCCAGCACGAACGCTGGTCCAACTGAGGCGCCAGATGGAAATGGCATGGCAAGCCGTTCCACAGGACTACATCCAGCATCTCTACGATCGTCTCCATAGGAGAATAGCAGCCTGCATTGCTGCGAAAGGTGGATATACACTGTACTAGTGCCAACATTGTGCATGCTCTGTTGCCTGTGTCTATGTGCCTGTGGTTCTGTCAGTGTGATCATGTGATGTATCTGACTCCAGGAATGTGTCAATAAAGTTTCCCCTTCCTGGGACAATGAATTCACGGTGTTCTTATTTCAATTTCCAGGAGTGTATTTTTTGAATATGGGTACAATGTCTCCTCTTCTCCAATTGAAAGGTGTGGTACTAATCATTAACACACTTGATAGTACTCTGCTGTACATATAGCCTTCACTTTCTACTCTAGGTGAAGAAGTGATGGAAGAAGTTGAAGAGAGCTTCCTTACTAACATTCAAAACCCGCAAATATAGTTACAACACAGGTGCACGTATCACCATGATTTCCTACCCAAGTCAAAGATGTTATAGAAGAATGTGCAGAAAGCTCCGTTACCAACACTCAGCATCTGCAGATTTAGTTACTGCACAACTGTACATACTGCAAAGGTTTTCTAACCATGGTGACTAAGTTATGGAAGAGGCTGCAGGAAGCTCCCTTCCAACATCCAAAATCTGCAGATACATTTCCGGCACAGCTGTATATATCACACTTATATTCTACCCTAGGTGAAGAAATACTAGAAGGAGGTGCAGGAAGCTTCCATACTAACATTCACCATCTGTAGATATAGTTACTGCACAGCTGTATGTACCTCCTTTGTCTTCTACCGCAGGTGAAAATGTACATCAAGGTGCTGCAGAAAGCTTCCTGACATAGATTCTCCATCTGCTGATATAGTTACCGCACAGCTGTATATACCTCAATTATTTTCTACCCTAGGTTAATAATTACTGGGAGTGTATTAAAATTTGGACAGGACATTAAAATGTGGCATACTGCCAGCAATTGCCCACATGGACAGAACAGCGTCGGCGCAGCCGTCGGCAGATGGCGATGGCTGAACCGGCAGTGTCCAATTTGTAACCGGGCCAAAACGACCTCCTCCGGCCGAGAAGGGTGTGAAGAGGTCGTCCAAGCCGTGGGAAGAGGTTTCAAGGCCCGTAGCTTGTTGTCCGTAAGTGCAAACCAATCGGCATGCCACAGCGATAAAATGCGCCGACAAATGACCCTGCTACAATTTGATGAAGGGACACAACAAGAAGCTGTCTGAGGCTGGAGGACCGCACCCTTGGCCGCGGCATCCGCAGCTTCGTTCCCAGGGATACTGACATGACCAGGAACCCACCTAAAGCTAACCGGAGAACCGTCGTCCACCAGCTACTGAAGAGAGCGTTGGATCTGGTGCACGAAAGGGTGAACCGGATACGGATCACTGAGGCTCTGGATGGCGCTCAGGGAATCGGAGCAGATAACATAAGCAGAATGTCAGTGGCAGCAGATGTAAAGAATAGCCTGGTAGATGGAAAATACCTCAGCTGTGAAGACTGAACAATGGCCATGGAGTCGGTATTAGAAACTGTGTGCCCCGACACTAAAAGAGCACCCAACACCCTCATTGGTCTTAGAGCCATCTGTATAAATGAAGGTCATATTAGTGAACTTCGAAGAAAGTTCGACAAAATGGGAGCGGTATACCGAAGTGGAGCTAACCTCCTTTGGGAGCGCGCCAAGGTCAAGGTGAATGCGAACCTGAGCCTGAAGCCAAGGAGGTGTTTGTCTCTCGCCCACTCGAAAGGTAGCAGGGAGTAAAAAATCAAGGTGCTGAAGGAGGCGATGAAAGCGAACTCCAGGGGGTCGCAGGGCAGAGACATACAACCCGTATTGACGGTCGCGAGTCGTTAAAAAAGGATCGATAAGACAGGTGGTCGGGCATTGACAATAGCCGACAGGCATACCGACAAAGCAGTATATTGCGAAGGTAGGTTAGTGGCAATTCACTGGCTTCATCATAAAGACTCTCTAAAGGACTAGTATAAAACGCTCCGATCGCAAGACGTAAACCCTGATGTTGTATAGAGTTGATGCAGCGTAAGATGGATGGCCATGCAGAGGAGTATACGATGCTCCCATTATCCAGCTGTGAGCGGATGATCGACCAATATAGGCGAAGTAGGACGGTTCGATCCGCCTCACATGAAATACCACTGAGAACACAGAGGACATTTAGGGAACAGGTACAATGGGCAGCCAAATATGACACATGTGGAGACCAGCTAAGTTCCCTGTCAAATGTAAGAACTAAAAATTTTGTTGTCTCCACGAATCGGAGAGCAACGGGACCGAGTCGTAAGGATGGTGGGAGAAACTCTTTGCAGCGCCAGAAGTTTATACAGACTGTCTTCGCAGCAAAAAAACGGAAGCCATTGCCGACACTTCAGGAGTGAAGACGGCGCCGCCGAAGACGGCGCCGCCGAAGACGGCGCCGCCGAAGACGGCGCCGCCGAAGACGGCGCCGCCGAAGACGGCGCCGCCGAAGACGGCGCCGCCGAAGACGGCGCCGCCGAAGACGGCGCCGCCGAAGACGGCGCCGCCGAAGACGGCGCCGCCGAAGACGGCGCCGCCGAAGACGGCGCCGCCGAAGACGGCGCCGCCGAAGACGGCGCCGCCGAAGACGGCGCCGCCGAAGACGGCGCCGCCGAAGACGGCGCCGCCGAAGACGGCGCCGCCGAAGACGGCGCCGCCGAAGACGGCGCCGCCGAAGACGGCGCCGCCGAAGACGGCGCCGCCGAAGACGGCGCCGCCGAAGACGGCGCCGCCGAAGACGGCGCCGCCGAAGACGGCGCCGCCGAAGACGGCGCCGCCGAAGACGGCGCCGCCGAAGACGGCGCCGCCGAAGACGGCGCCGAAGACAGTGCCGAAGACAGTGCCGAAGACAGTGCCGAAGACAGTGCTCCAGGAAACACGTACGCTGTGCACTGCAATAGATGGTAAAATCGTCCACGAAAAGGGAGCCTGACACATCAGCTGGGAGGCAATCCATTATTGGATTGATCGCTATGGCGAAGAGAGCGACGCTCAAAACTGATCCCTGTAGCACCCCATTCTCCTGGGGAAAGGCATCTGACAGGACAGAACCCACACGTACCCTGAATTGTCGATCCATTAAAAAGGCATGCATAAAAGGAGGGAGGCGACCGCAAAGGCCCCATGTATGCATGGTGAGGAGAATGCCCACTCTCGAACAGGTGTTGTAAACCTTCTCCAAATCAAAGAACACAGCCGTGGTTGGGCGCTTCCGCAAGAAGTTATTCATAATGAAGGTCAACAAGGTAACCAGATGGCCAACAGCAGAGCGGCGCCTACGGAATCCACGTAGTACATTGGTAAGTAGGTGTCGAGATTCAAGCAGCCAAACCAAACGAGAGTTGACCATTCACGCCTTCACCTTGCAGACACAGCTGGTAAGAGAGATGTTTCGATAACTGGAGAGCAAGTGCTTGTCCTACCCGAGAGTAGGATTCGGCACAACAATAGACTTGCTCCAGCATGTGGGAACATGACCCTCAACCCAGATGTGATTGTAAGTACTAAGAATAAAACCTTTACCCGCAGGAGAAAGGTTCTTCAGCATCTGAATATGAATAGAATCAGGCCTGGAGCAGAGGACCGTGACCGGGCAACTGCGTTTTTGAATTCCCGCATAGTGAATGGGGCATTATAACTTTCACGATTCGAGGAGCGAAAGTTAGGTGGCCTTGCCTCCTCTGCCTCTTTTCAGGGGAGGAAGGCAGGGTGGTAATGAGTGGAGCTTGAAACCTTTGCGAAAAAGCAGCCGAAGGCATTGGAGACATCCTCAGGGGCGACAAGGACATCATTAGCGACCGTCAAGCCAGAAACTGGTGAGTGGACCTTAGTGCCAGATAGCCAGTGCAGGCTACCCCAGACAACAGAAGAAGGAGTAAAACTGTTGAAGGTGCTTGTGAAAGAAGCCCAGCTGGCTTTCTTGCTTTCTTTAATAACACGACGACACTGTGCATGTACTTGTTTATAATTGATACAATTAGCCATTCATAGGGTAGTGTTTAAAGGTGCATAAAGCACACTGACGAGCACGTAAAGTGTCTACATGCTGCGGTCCACCAGGGGACCGGTGCGTGACGTGGAGAAGAAGTAGTGTGAGGGATAGAATATTCAGCAGCAGTGAGAATAACTTCCACGAGGTGTGTGACCTGACTATTGCAACTTGTGAAGGTTTGATCCTGAAAGTTCGCTCTGGAAGAGAAGAGCCCCCAGTCTGCTTTGGAGATGTTCCAACATGTTGAGCACAGAGAGGGGGTATGATCCAGGAGATGGATGACACACGGGGAGTGGTCCCTCGAATATGTATCAGAAAGTGCATACCTCTCAAACCGGTGTGCAAGTTGGGTAGTGCATATAGAGAGGTCTAAATGGGAACAAGCGTGAGATGTGACACAAAGAAAAGTAGGGCCGCCAGTATTGAGGCAGACAAGATTGAGCTGGCTGAAAAGGTCTGCTAACAGGGAGCCCCTCGGGCAGGATGCTGGAGAGCCCCAAAGGGGATGGTGGGGACTGAAGGCTCCAGTTAACAAAAATGGTGCAGGTAGCTGAGCAATAATTTGCATCATGTCTGCCCTGGTAACGGCAAACAATGATGGAGTGTAAACGGTACAAATGAAAAATGTAAAAGTGGGGAGAGTAATTCAGACAGCAACTGCCTGCAGGCCGGTGTGCAATGTGATGAGATCATAGTAAATCTCATCCTGGTCCAGCAACATAACCCCTCCATGAGCAGGAATACCTGTCACAGAGGGTAGGTCAAAACACACAGAGGTGTAGTGTGCAAAGGCAATTTGATTGCATGGGCGTAGCTTCGTTTCCTGGAGGGCTACAACGAGCGGACTGTGCAAACGGAGCAGCAACTTCAAGTCCTCTCGGTGAGAGCGAATGCTGCGAATATTCCAGTGAATAAGTGCCATCGTGAGAAGAAAAAGAAAAATGAGAAGCAAGAAGGGGTCACCTCGAAGGCCGCTGAGGGCCTGGCTTCAAGCGAGCACTGCCGCCGCTATCAATGGGTGGAGAGTCATTGTCCATTGGTTCAGTAGGTTCATCTGCCATCTTGTTAAGATGGCCAAAAGGGGGAGCTTCCTCCACCGTTGAATGGTCAGATGTTTGGCTACCAGCGGTGTGGCCAGGCAAAATGGACGACGGCCTGGGGCGGCAACCGCTGCGTGGCACAGGAGAAGAAACGCGCCATGGCGGACAAGGAGAACTTTGCTTCCTATGAGCCTTCTTGGAAGGTCATTTAGTGGAAATACTGGTCGATGGCCGGGAGTTTGATGTACGTAGCAGGTCTGCATGGGACGGTTCTTTCTTGAAGGCCTGTGCATCTGACTTCTGGGTCTTCGTCTTGGCAGAAGCTGATGAAGGTGCTTGTGTCTTAGGGGTGAGGGGAGGAAGAGGAGACATTGACCGGGCGATCTTAGCAATGGCCGAACGGACGACCGTAGTGCTGAATGTCAGATTGCATGTCTGCGTCGCCACCTCCCTGGTAGTCCGAGGAGAAGCGAGGACAGTACTGTATTTCCACGCTGGGAGCAGTGTGGGATTCCTACTAGCAAATAGCTTGCAAGCAGCTGAGGTGGACACTTTCACTTTGACACGAATGTCCTGTATACAGCGTTCATCCTTGTATATGGGACAGTCACGAGAGGATGCTGCATGGTCACCCTGACAGATCACACAATGAGGAGATGGTGGTGGACAGTTACCCTCATGGGCATCCCTGCCACAAGTGACACATTTAGCCACATTAGAACAAGACTGGCGAGTGTGATTAAAATGCTGACACTGGTAGCTGCCTGTAGGTGTTGGGACATAGGGGCAAATAGAAATAACGTCGTAGACCGCTTTGATGCGCGATGGCAGCTGAACACTTTCAAAGGTCAGGGAAAGTGTCTGGGTCAGTACAAGGTCATTGTTGACCTTTTCCATGACCTTATGGAAAGCCGTCATGCCCTGTCCAGTGAGTAAAGACTGAATCTACTCATCAGTCAATCCATTGAGTGATCTAGTATATACCACACCACGCGACGAATTCAAAGTGCGGTGAGCCACCACCCGGACACGGAACGTGTACAGGAGTGTGGCCCGAAGCAGTTTTTGTGCCTGAAAGGCACTCTCAGTTTCTAATAACAAGGTACCGTTACGCATCCTGGTACAAGACTTGACAGATCCAGCTATGGCATCTACGCCCTTTTGGATAACGAAAGGGTTGACAGATGAAAAATCCTTTCCGTCCACAGATCGAGAAACTACGAGGAACTTTGGGGCAGGCGGTAGTACTTTTGTCACTGATGGCTGGTCAAGGATCCATATTTCGGCAGAAGTTGAAAGAGAAGAAGAAGAGAAATCCATTGCCGATTGTGCGCTCCATCCTTGTGCGGACCCTCGCAGAGGGTACTCCCATCTTAGGTGAATGTTTACACCTCAGGTCACACAGAGAAACGGACTGAGAGAACAATCAGCATGGTCGAAATGTGTCAGCTCAGGCAGTCACACGTCCCTGGGCCTGGCCATTACCAGGGGGTACGTGCGTGCCTTACTTGTCTACCCAGGGCGAGGAATAACGCGTCACCCCATCACTGGCTATGTGTGCAAACCTGTGGGTCTGCCTTCAGGCACGCAAAGGGAGGAAAGAAGAAGAGGAAAAAAAAAAAAGGGAGAAAGGTAGAGAAAGGACAGACTGTCTCAAACGACGAGGCGGGCACCAAAGGGTGACAAGAAAGCAAGGAGAAGGCAAGAAGAAGAAGGCAAGGAGAAGAAGGCAACGAGAAGAAGGCAAGGAGAAGAAGGCAAGGAGAAGAAGGCAAGGAGAAGAAGGCAAGGGGAAAAGTAAGGAAGACAGTGAGAGGGAGAAGGACAAAGATAGGAACCAAACAAAGGAAGGAAGGAACCAGAATAAGTGAAAAACCAAAATGACGACAAATAGAATTCGCGGAACCATCCATCTCCGGACGCAGCGGCAAACTACCCCCTTGAGCGGGAGAGACTCCTTTTAGTCACCTCTTATGACAGGGGGAAATTACTGGAAGGAGCCGCAGAAGCTTCCTTACCAAGATTCACCATCATTAGGTATAGTTACTGTACAGCTGTATATATTTACTTTATTTTCTACCATAGGAGAAGAAGTACTGCAAGGTGTCGCAGAAAGCTTCCTCACCAATATTCACCATCATAGGTATGGTTACAACACAGATGCATGGTTCATGTTTTTTCCTACCAAGGTGAAGAAATACTGGAAGAGGTTGAAGAAAGCTTCCTTGAAAAAAAATACAAAATTTTTAGATACGTTTACTACACAACTGTATATAACTACAATATTTTTCACCCTAGGTGAAGAAGTACTGGAAGAAGCTGCATAAAGCTACCCTACAATCATTCACCATCTGTAGATATTATTTCTGCACAGCTGTATATATCTCCTTTATTTTCTAACCTAGGAGAAGGAGGGCTGAAAGGCTCAGCAAGAAAGCCTCTTAACCAACATTCACCATCTGTAGATGTAATTTCTGCACAGCTTTATATATCTCCATTATATTTTAACCCAGGTGAAGGTGGACTGGAAGCAGCTGCAGAAAGCCTCCATACCAACATTCACCATCTTTAGGTGTAATTTCTGCACAGATGTATATATCTAGTTATTTTCTAACCTAGGTGCAGGAGGACTGGAAAGGGCTGCAGAAAGCCTCCATACCAACATACACCATCTGTAGATGTAATTTCTGCACAGATGTATGTATGTCCTTTATATTCTGATCTAGGTTAAAGAGGATTGGTAGAGGCAGCTGAAAGCCTCCTTACGATTATTCACCATGTGAAAATGTAATTTCTGGACAAATGTATGTATCTAATTTATTTCTAACCAACGTTAAACAGGAATGGAAGGGGCTGCAGAAAGCCTCCTTACCAACATTCCCTTTCTGTAGATTTCATTTCTACACTGCTGTACATATATCTCCTTTATTTTCTAACCTAGGTGAAGGAGAACTGGAAAGGCATGCAGAAAGCCTCCTTAACAACATTCACTGTCTGCAGATCTAATTTCTGCACAGCCGTACATATCTCCTTAATTTTCTATCCTAGGTGAAGGAGGACTGGAAGGGCCTACAGAAAGCCTCCATACCAGCATTCACCATATGTAGATGTAATTTCTGCACAGCTGTATATATCTCCTTTATTTTCTAACCTAGGTGATGTAGGGCTGGAAGGGCCTGCAGAAAACCCCCTTACCAGCATTCACCATATTTAGATGTAATTTCTTCACAGCTGTATATATCTAAATTATTTTCTAACCTAGGTGTAGGAGGACTGGAAGGGGCTGCAAAAGCCTCCTTCCCAACATTCACTATCTGCAGATGTAATTTCTGCACAGCTGTAAATTTCTTCTTTATTTTCTAACCTAGGTGAAGGAGGACAGGAAGGGCATGCAGAAAGCCTCCTCACCAGCATTCACCATATGTAGATGTAATTTCTGCACAGCTGTATATATCTCCTTTATTTAAAAACCTAGGTGAAGGAGCACTGGAAGGGGCAACAGAAACCCTCCTTCCCAACATTCACTATCTGCAGAGGTAATTTCTGCACAGCTGTATATATCTCCTTTATTATCTAACCTAGGTGAAGGAGGACTTGAAGGGGCTGTAGAAAGCACCCCCACCAACGTTCACTACCTGCAGATGTAATTTCTGCATAACTGTATATAAATACTTTATTTTCCAACCTAGGTGAAGGAGGATTGGAAGGGCCTGCACAAAGCCTCCATACCAGCATTCACCTTATGTAGATATAATTTCTGCACAGCTGTATATATATACTTTATTTTCTAACCTAGGTGATGGAGGACTGGAAGGGGCTGCAGAATACCTCCTTACCATCATTCACTATCTGCAGATGTAATTTCTGCACAGCTGTATATATCTCCTTTTATTCTAATCTAGGTGAAGGAGGACAAAAAGGACCCACAGAAAGCCTCCTTACCTACATTCACTATCTGCAGATGTATTTTCTGCACAGCTGTATATATCTCCTTTATTTTCTAACCTAGGTGATGGAGGACTGGAAGGGGCTGCAGAAAGCCTCCATAACAGCATTCACCATATGTAGATGTAATTTCTGCACAGCTTTATATATCTCCTTTATTTTCTAACCTAGGTGAAGGAAGAAGGTAAGGGCCTAAAAAAAGCCTCCTTACCAACAGTCACTATCTGCAGATGTAATTTCTTCACCGCTGTATAGATCTCTTTTACGTTTCTAACTTAGATACAGGAGGACAGGAAGGGCGTGCAGAAAGCCTCCTTAGCAACATTCGCCATCTGCAGATGTAATTTCTGCACAGCTGTATATATCGCCTTTCCTTTTCCAACTTAGGCGTATGAAGACAGGAAGGGCCTGCAGCAAGCCTGCTCACCAACATTCACTATCTGCAGATGTAATTCATGCACAGCCGTATATATCTCCTTTATTTTCTAACATAGGTGAAGGGGGACAGGGAGGGCTTCCAGAAAGCGTCCTAACCAACATTCACTATCTGCAAATGTAATTCTTGCACAGCTGTGTATATCTCCTTTACTTTTCTAACCTAGGTGAAAATAATAGAAAGAGCCCCTTCCAGTCCTCTTTAACCTAGGTTAGAAAAGTAAAGGAGAAATATACAGCTTTGCAGAAATTACACCTGCTGATAGTAAATGTTGGTAAGTGGGCTCTCTGCAGGCCCTACCTATCCTCCTTCACTATCTGCAGATGTAATCTCTGCACTGCCGTATATATCACATTTTCTTTTCTAACCCAGGTGAAGGAGGACAGGAAGGGCGTGCAGAAAGCCTCCTTACCAACATTCGCTATCTGCGGATGTAATTTCTGCACAGCTGTAAATATCTCATTTATTTTCTAACCTAGGTGCGGGAGGACATGAATGATGTGCAGAAAGACTCCTTACCAACATCCACTATCTGCAAATGTAATATCTGCACAGCTGTATGTATCTCCTTTATTTTATAACCTAGGTGAAGGAGGAGTTAATGGGGCCGCAGAAAGCCTCCATACCAGCATTCACCATATGCAGATGTAATTTCTGCACAGCTGTATATATATCCTTTATTTTCTATCATAGGTGAAGAAGGACCGGAAGGGCCTGCTAAAAGCCTCCTTGTGAGCATTCACCATATGTAGATGTAATTTCTGCACAGCTGTGTATATCTCCTCTATTTTCTAACCTAGGTGACAGAGGACTGGAAGGGGTAGCAGAAAGCCACCCTACCAACCTTCACATTTTGCAGTTGTAATTTCTTCACAGCTGTATTTATCTCCTTTATTTTCTAACCTAGTTGAAAGAGGACTGAAAGGGGATTCAGGAAGCCTCGTGACCAACATTCACTATCTGCAGATGTAATTTCTGCACAGCTGTATATATCTCCTTTATTTTCTAACCTAGGTGAAGGAGGACAGGAAGCGTCTGCAGAAAGCCTCCTTACCAACATTCACTATCTGCAGATGTAATTGCTGCACAGCAGTATATATCTCCTATTTTTTCTAACTTAGGTGAAGGAAGGCAGGAAGGGCCTGCAGAAAGCCTCCTTACCATCATTCAATATCTGCAGATGTAATTTCTGCACAGCTTTATATATCTCCTTTACTTTCTAACCTAGGAGGAGGAGGAGGAGGACTGGAAGGGACTGCAGAAAACCTCCTTACTAACATTCACTATCAGCAGATGTAATTTTTGCTCAGCTGTATTTATCTCCTATATCCACTAACCTAGGTGAAGGAGAACACCAAGGGCCTGCAGAAAGCCTCCTTACCAACATTCACTATCTGCAGATGTAATTTCCGCACAGATGTAATTTCTGCACAGCTGTAAATATCTACTTATTTTCTAACCTAGGTGAATGAGGACAGGGAGGGCCTGCAGAAAGCGTCCTTACCAACATTCACTATCTGCAGATGTAATTCCTCCACAGTTGTGTATATCTCCTTTACTTTTCTAACCTAAGTGAGAAGAATAGAAAGGGCCCCTTCCAGTCCTCCATAACCTAGGTTAGAAAAGAAAAGGAGATATATACAGTTTTGCAGAAATTACACCTGCTGATAGTGAACGTTGGTAAGGAGGCTTTCTGCAGGCCCTCCCTATCCTCCTTCACTATCTGCAGATGTAATCTCTGCACAGCTGTATATATCACTTTTTCTTTTCTACCCTAGGTGAAGGAGGACAGGAAGGGCCTGCAGAAAGCCTCGTTGCCAATATTCACTATATGCAGATGTAATTTCTGTGCAGCTGTATATATCTCCTTTACTTTTCAAACCTAGCCAAAGGAGGACCTGAAGGGCCTGCAGAAAGCCTCCTTACCAACTTTCACTATCTGCAGGTCTAATATATGCACAGCTGTATATATCTCCTTTTCTGTTCTATCCTACGTGATGGAGGACAGGAAGGGCCTGCAGAAAGCCTCCTTACCAACATTCACTATCTGCAGATTCAATATCTGCACAGCTGTATTCATCTCCTTCATTTTCTAACCTAGGTGAAGGAGGACTGGAAGGGGATGCAGAAAGCCTCCTTACCAACATCTACAATTTGCAGATGTAATTTCCGCGCAGTTGTATACATCCCCTTTACTTTCTAACCCAGTTGAGGGACAGGAAAGAGCTGCAGAAAGCCTCGTTAGCAACATTCACTATCTGCAGATGTAATCTCTGCACAGCTGCATATTTCACCTTTATTTTCTAATCTAGGTGAAGGAGGACAGAAAGGGCCTGCAGCAAGCCTCCATACCAACATTCACTATCTGAAGATGTAATTTCTGCACAGCTGAATATATATCCTTTATTTTCCAACCTAAGTGAAGAAAACAGGAAAGGCCTGCAGAAAGATTCTTTATTGACATTCACTATCTGCAGATGTAATTTCTGGACAGCTGTGTATATCTCCTTTATTTTCAAACCTAGATAAATGAGGACTGGAAGGGGCTGCAGAAAGCCTCCTTACCAACAATCACTATCTTCAGATGTAAATTCTGCACAGCTGAATATATCTCCTTTAAATTGTAACCTAGGTGAAGGAGGACAGGAAGGGCCTGCAGAAAGCCTCGTTGCCAATATTCACTATATGCAGATGTAATTTCTGTACAGCTGTATATATCTCCTTTACTTTTCAAACCTAGCCAAAGGAGGACCTGAAGGGCCTGCAGAAAGCCTCCTTACCAACTTTCACTATCTGCAGGTCTAATATATGCACAGCTGTATATATCTCCTTTTCTGTTCTAACCTAGGTGATGGAGGACAGGAAGCGGCTGCAGAAAGCCTCCTTACCAACTTTCACTACCTGCAGATGTAATTTCTGCTCACCTGTATATATCTACCTCATTTTCTAACCTAGATGAAAGAGGACTGGAGGGCCTGCAGAAAGCCTCCTTACCAACATTCACTATTTGCAGATGTAATTTCTGCAGAACTGTATATATCTCCTTTTTTATCTAACCTAGGTGAAGGAGGACTGGAAGGGTCTGCAGAAAGCCTCCTTACCAACATTCACTATCTGCAGATGTAATTTTTGCACAGCTGCATATATCTCCTTTATATTCTATCCTAGGTGTAGGAGTACTGGAAGGGTGTGCAGAAAGCCTCCTTACCAGCATTCATTCACCATATGTAGATCTAATTTCTGCACAGCTGTGTATATCTCCTCTACTTTCTAACCTAGGTGAAGGAGGAAAGGAAGGGCTTCCAGAAAACCTCCATACCAACATTTAGTATCTGCAGATTTAAATTCTGCATAGCTGTATATGTCACCTTTATTCTCTAACCTAGGTGAAGGAGGACAGGAAGGTCCTGTAGAAAGCCTCCTTGCCAACTTTCAATATCTGCAGAAGTCATTTCTGTACAGCTGAATATTTTTCCTTTACTTTCTAACCTAGGTGTAGGAGGACTAGAAGGGGCTGCTGAAAGCTTCCTTACCAACATTCACTATCTGCAGATGTAATTTCTGCACAGCTGTATATATCCTCTTTATTTTCTAACCTAGGTGAAGGAGGATTGAAACGGTCAGCAGAAAGCCTCCTTACCAACAATCACTATCTGCAGATGTAATTACTGCACAGCTCTATCTACCTCCTTTACTTACTAACCTAGGTGAAGGAGGATAGGAAGGCCAGCAGAAAACCTCCTTACCAACATTCACTATCTGCAGATGTAATTTCTGCACAGCTGTATATATGTCCTTTATTATCTAACCTAGGAGGAGGAGGACTGCGGGGCCTGCAGAACGCCTCCTTACCTACTTTCACTACCTGCAGATGTAATTGCTTCACAACCATATATATCTCCTTTATTTTCTTACCTAGACGAAGTAGGACTGGAAGGGGCTGCAGAAAGCCTTCTTACCAACAATCTCTATCTGCAGAAGTAAATCCCGCACAACTGTATCTACCACCTCTACTTACTAACCTATGTGAAGGAGGACAGGAAGGCCAACAGAAAACCTCTTTACCAACATTCCCTATCTGTAGATGTAAGTTCTGCTCAGCTGTTTATATCTCCCCTTTATTTTCTAACCTAGGTGAAGAAGGACAGGAAGGGCCTGCTGAAAGCCTCCTTACGAACATTCAACATATGTAGATGTAATTTCTGCACGGCAGTATATTTCTCTTTTTTTCTAACCTAGGTGACGGAGGACTGGATGGGGCAGCAGAAAGCCTCCTTACCAACATTCACTATCTGCAGATGTAATTTCTGCACAGCTGTATATATGTCATTTATTTTCTAACCTTGGTGAAGGAGGACAGGAAGATCATTTAGAAAGCCTCCTTACTGTAATTCACTATCTGCAGATGTAATTTTTTGCACAGCTGTATATATCTCCTTTATTTTCTAACCTAGGTGAAGGACTGGAAGGGCCTGCAGAAAGCCTTCTTACCGATATTCACTATGTGCAGATGTAATATCTGCACAGCTGTATGTATCTCCTTTATGTTCTAACTTAGGTGAAGGAGCACTGGAAGGGCCTGCAGAAAGCCGCCTTACCAACATTCACTATCTGCAAATGTAAATTATGCAAAGCTGAATATATCTCCTTTATTTTCTAAACTAGCTGAAGCAAGACAGGAAGGGCCTGCAGAAAGCCTGCTTACCAACATTCACTACTTTTAGATGTAATTTCTGCACAGCTGCATATATGTCCTTTATTATCTAACATAGGAGTAAGAGGACAGGAAGTGCCTGCGGAAAGCCTCCTTACCAAAATTCACTATCTGCAGATGTAATTTCTGTACAGCCGTATGTATCTCATTCAATTTCTAACCTAGGAGAAGGAGGACTGGAAGGGGCTTCAGAAAGCCTCCTTACCAACATTCATTACCTGCAGATGTGGTTCCTGCACAACTGTATCTATTTACTTTACTTTCTAACTTAGTTGAAGGAGAGGAAGGGCCTATAGAAATCCTCCTCACCAACATTCAATATCTGCAGTTATTAATTTCTGCACAGCTCTATGAATTTCCTTTATTTTCAAACCTAGGTGAAGGAGGACTGGAAGAGGCTGCAGAAACCCTCCTTACCAACAATCACTATCTACAGATGCAATACGTGCACAGCTGTAAGTATCTCCTTTATTTACCAACCTAGGTGAAGGAGGACAGAAAGGGCCTCCACAAAAGCCTCCTTACCAACATTCACTATCTGCAGATGTAATTTATGCCCAGCTGCATTAACTCCATTTTCTAACCTAGGTGAAGGAGGACTGGAAGGGGCTGCAGAAAGCCTCCTTTCCAACATTCACTATCTGCAGATGTAGTTTCTGCACAGCTGTATATATATCCACATTATTATCTACCCTACGTGCAGGAGGACTGGAAGGGGCTGCAGGAGGCCTCCTTACCAACATTCACCATCTGCAGATTTAATTTCTGCACTGCAGTTTATATCTCCTTTATTTTCTAACCTGGGTGAATTAGGACAGGAAGGGCCTGCAGAAAGCCTCCTTAGCAACAATCACTATCTGCAGATGTAATTTATGCCCAGCTGTATTTATCTCCTTCATTTTCCAGCCTAGGTGAAGGAGGACTGGGAAGGGCCACAGAAAGCCTCCATACCAACATTCACAATCTGCAGATGTAATTTCTGCACAGCTGCATCTATCTACTTTACTTTCTAAGCTAGATGAAGGACAGGAAGGGCCTGCAGAAAGCCTCCTTACCGGCATTCACTATCTGCAGATGTAAATTCTGCACAGCTATATATATCTCCTATATTTTCCAAACTAGGTGAAGGAGGACAGGAAGGGCCTGCATAATGCCTCCTTACCAACATTCACTTTCTGCAGATGTAATTCCTGCACACCTGTATACATCTCCATAATTTTGTTGCCTAGGTGAAGGAGGACTGGAAGGGCCTGCAGAAGGCCTCCTTAGCAGCATTCACTATCTGCAGATGTAGTTTCTGTACAGCTGTATATACCTACTTCATTTTCTAACCTAGGTGAAGGAGGACTTGAAGGGCCTGCAGAAAGCCTCCTTACCAGTATTCACCATCTGCAGATGTAATTTCTGTACAGCTGTATATATCTCCTTTACTTTCTAATCTAGGTGAAGAAGGATAGGAATGGCCTGCAGAAAGGTTCCTTACCAACATTCACTATCTGCAGATGTTATTTCTGCACAGCTGTATATATCTCCTTTATTTGCTAACCTAGGTGACGGAGGACAGGATGGGCCTGCAGAAAGCCTCCTTACCAACATTCTCCATTGGCAGATGAAATTTCGGCACAGCGGTATATATCTCCTTAATTTTTAATCTAGGGGAAGGAGGACAGCAATGGCCTGCAGAATGCCTCCCTACCAACATTCACTTTCTGCAGATGTAATTCCTGCACACCTGTATATATCTCCTTTATTTTCAAACCTAGGTGAAGGAGGACAGGAAGGGCCTGCAGAAGGCCTCCTTACAAACATTCACTATCTGCTGATGTAAATTCTGCACACTTGTATATATCTCCTTCATTCTCTAACCTAGGTGAAGGAGGACAGGAAGGGGTTGCAGAAAGACTCCTTACCAACATTCACTATCTGCAGATATAATTTCTAAACAGTAGTATATCTCTCCTTTATTTTGTAACCTAGGTGAAAGAGGACTGGAAGTGCCTGAAGAAGGCCTTCTTACCAACATTCACTGTCTGCAGATGTAATTTCTGCATGGCTGTACGTATCGCCTTCATTTTCTACCTGAGGTGACGGAGGACAGGAAGGGACTGCAGAAAGCCTCCTTAAAACATTCACTACCTGCAGATGTAATTTCTGCACAGCTGTACATATTACCTTTATTTTCTAACCTATGTGAAGGAGGACAGAAGGGGCCTGCAAAAATTCTCCTTAGCAACATTCACTATCTGCAGATGTAAATTCTGCACAGCTTTATATATCACCTTTATTTTCTAACCTAAGTGAAGGAGGACTCGAAGGGCCTGCAGAAAGCCTCCTTAACATCATTCACTATCTGCCGATGTAATTTCTGCACTGCTGTATAAATCTCCTTTATTTTCTAACCTAGGTGAAGGAAGAGTGGAAGGAGCTGCAGAAAACCTCCTCACCAAAATTTGCTTTCTGCAGATGTAATTTCAGCACAGCTGCATATATCTCCCTTATTTTCTAACCTAGGTGAAGGAGGATGGGAAGGGGATGCAGAAAACCTCCTTACCAACATTCATTATCTGCAGATGTAATTTCTGCATAGCTGTAAATTTCTCCTTTTGTTTTCTAACCTAGTTGGAGGAGGACTGGAACGGACTGCAGAAAGACTCCTTACCATCATTCGCCATCTGCAGATGTAATTTCTGCACAGCTGTATATATTTCTTTTATTTTCTAACTTAGGTAAAGGAAGACTGGAAGAGCCTCATAACAGCCACCTTACCAGCATTCACTATCTGCAGATTTAATTTCTGCACAGCTGTATAGATCTCCTTTATTTTCTAACCTAGGTGAAGGAGGACTGGAAGGGCCAGCAGAAGGCCTCCTTACTAACATTCACCATATGTCACTGTAATTTCTGCACAGCTGTATATAGCTCCTTTATTTTCTAACCTAGGTGAAGGACGATTGGAAGAGGCTTAAGAAAGCCCCCTTACCAACATTAACTATCTGTAGATGTAATTTCCGTACAGCTATATGTAACTCCTTTATTTTCAAACCTAGGTGAAGGAGGACATGAAGGGGCTGCAGTAAGCCTTCTTACCAACATTCATTATCTGCAGATGTATTTCATGCACAGCTGTATATATCTCCGTTATTTTCTACCCTAGGTGAAGGAAGACAGTAAGGGACTGCAGAAAGCCTCCTTACCAACATTCACAATCTACAAGTGTAATTTCTTCACAGCTGTATATATCTTTTTTATTTCCTAACCTTGGTGAAGGAGGGAGTGGAAGGACTGCAGAAAGCCTACATACCAACATTCACTATCTGCAGATGTAACTTCTGCACAGCTGTATATATCTCCTTTATTTTCTAACCTAGGTGAATGAGGACTGGAAGGGCCTGCAGAAGGCCTTCTTACCAACATTCACTATCTGCAGATGTAATTTCTGCACAGCTGTATATATCTCCTTCATTGTCTAAATTAGGTGATGGAGGACTGGAAGGGGCTACAAACAGCCTCCATACCAACATTCACAATATGCAGATGTAATTTCTGCACAGCTGTACGTATCACCTTCATTTTCTACCAGAGGTGACGGAGGACAGGAAGGGACTGCAGAAAGCCTCATTATCAACATTCACGATCTGCAGATGTGATTTCTGCACAGCTGTATAGATCTCCTTTATTTCTAACCTTGGTGAAGGAAGACTGGAAGGGGGTTCAAAAAGCCACCTTACCAACTCTCAGTGTATGCAGTTGTAATTTCTGCACAGCTGTATATGTCTCCTTAATTTTTAACCTAGGTGAAGTTGGACAGGAAGGGCCTGCAGGAAGCCTCCTTACATCATTCACTATCTGCCTATGTAATTTCTGCACAGCTGTATATATCTCCTTTATTTCCAAACCTAGGTGTATGTGGACTGGAAGGGGGTGCAGAAAGCCTCCATACCAACACTCATACCTGCAGATGTAATTTCTGCACAGCTGTATATATCTCCTTTATTTTCTAACCTAAGTGAAAGGGGACTGGAAGGGGCTGCAGAAAGCCTCTTCACCAATTTTCACAATTCGAAGATGTAATTTCTGCACAGCAGTATATACCTCTTTTATTTTCTAACCTAGATGAAGGAGGAGTGGAAGGGGCTGCAGAAGTCCTCCTCACCAACATTCAGTATCTGCAGATGTAATTTTGGCACTGCTGTATATATCTCCTTATTTTCTAACCTAGGCGAAGGAGGATGGGTAGGGGATGCAAAAAACCTCCTTACCAACATTCATTATCTGCAGATGTAATTTTTGCATAGCTGTAAATTTCTCCTTTTTTTTTCTAACCTAGTTGAAGGAGGACTGGAACGGACTGCAGAAAGACTCCTTACCAACATTCGCTATCTGCAGATGTAATTTCTGAACAGCTGTATAAATCACCTTTATTTTCTAACCTATGTGAAGGAGGACAGGAGGGGCCTGCAAAAATTCTCCTTAGCAACATTCACTATCGGCAGATGTAATTTCTGCACAGCTGTATATATCTCCTTTATTTTCTAACCTAGGTGAAGTTGGACAGGAAGGGCCGGCAGGAAGCCTCCTTAACATCATTCACTATCTGCCGAGGTAATTTCTGCACAGCTGTATATATCTCCTTTATTTCCTAACCTAGGTGTATGTGGACTGGAAGGGGGTGCAGAAAGCCTCTTTACCAATTTTCACCATATGAAGATGTAATCTCTGCACAGCAGTATATACCTCTTTTATTTTCTAACCTAGGTGAAGGAGGAGTGGAAGGAGCTGCAGAAGTCCTCCTCACCAACATTCAGTATCTGCAGATGTAAGTTTGGCACTGCTGTTTATATCATCTTATTTTCTAACGTAGGTGAAGGAGGACTGGTAGTGGCAGCAGAAAGCCTCCTTTAAAACATTCAGTATCTGCAGATGTAATTTCTGCACAGGTTTATATGTGTCCTTTATATTCTAACCTAGGTGAAGGATGACTGGAAGGGGCTGCAGATAGCCTCCTTACCAACATTCACCATATGTAGATGTAATTTCTGCACAGATGTATATATATCTACTTTACTTTCCAACCTAGGTGAAGAGGGACTGGAAGGGGCTGCAGAAAGCCTCCTTACAAACATTCACCATATGTAGATGTAATTTCTGCACAGCAGTATATATCTCCCTTACATTTTAACCTAGGTGAAGGAGGACTAGGAAGGGCTGCAGGAAGCCTCCTTACCAACATTTACCATACATAGATGTAATTTCTGCACAACTGTATAAATCTCCATTATTTTCTAACCTAGGTGGAGGAGGACTGGAAGGGGCTGCAGAAAGCCTCCATACAACCATTCACCATACGTAGATGTAAATTCTGAACTGCTGTATATATCTCCCTTATTTTCTAACCTGGGTGAAGGAGGAGTGGAAGGGGCTGCTGTGAGCCTCCTTACCAACATTCACCATATGTAGATGTAATTTCTGCACAGCTGTATATATCTACTTTATTTTCTAACCAAGGTGAAGGGGGATTGGAAGGGGCTGAAGAAAGCCTCCTTACCAACATTCATCATGCGTAGATGTAATTTCTGCACAGCTGTATATATCTACATTATTTTCTAACCTAGAGGGAGGAGGACTGGAAGGGGCCGCAGAAAGCCACCTTACCAACATTCACCATACGTAGAAGTAATTTCTGCACAGCTGTATGTATCTCCCTTATTTTCTAACCTAGGTGGAGGAGGACTGGAAGGAACTGCAGAAAGCCTCCTTAGCAACATTCAGCATACGTAGATGTAATTTTTGCACAGCTGTATATATCTCCCTAATTTTCTAACCTAGGTGAAGGAGGACTGGAAAGGGCTGCAGAAAGCCCCCTTACCAACATTCACCAGACGTAGATGTAATTTCTGCACAGCTGTGAAAATCTCCCGTAATTTGTAACCTAGGTGAAGGAGCACTGGAAGGAGCAGCAGAAAGCCTCGTTACCAACATTCACCATACATAGATGTAATTTCTGCACAGCTGTATATGTCTCCCTTATTTTCTAACCTAGGTGAAGGAGGACTGGAGGAGGCTGCAGTAAGCCTCCTGACCAACATTCACCAAATGTAGATGTAATTTCTGCACAGCTGTATATATCTCCCTTATTTTCTAACCTAGGTGAAGGAGGACTGGAAGGGGCAGCAGAAAGCCTCCTTACCAACATTCACCATATGAAGATGTAATTTCTGCACAGCTGTATATATCTCCCTTATTTTCTAACCTACGTGAAGGAGGACTGGAAGGGGCTCCACAAGGCCTCCTTAACAACATTCACCACACGTAGATGTTATTTCTGCACAGCTGTATATACCTCCACTATTTTCTAACCTAGGTCAAAGAGGACTGGTAAGGCCTACTGAAACCCTCCTTAACAACATTCACCATACGTAGATGTAATTTCTGCACAGCTGTATATATCTCCTTTATTTTGTAACCTAGGTGAAAGAGGACTGGAAGGGCCTGCAGAAGGCCTTCTTACCAACATTCACTATCTGCAGATGTAATTTCGGCACAGCTGTATATATCTCCTTCATTTTCTAACCTAGGTGATGGAGGAGTGGAAGGGCCTGGAAAAAGCTTCTTGACCAACATTCACAATCTGCAGATGTAATTTCAGCACAGCTGTATATATCTCCTATATTTTCTAACCTAGGTGGAGGACAGGAAGGGCCTACAGAAAGACTACTTACCGACATTCACTACCTGCAGATGAAATATCTGCACAGCTGTATAACTATCTCCTTTATATTCTAACCTAGGCGAAGGAGGACAGGAAGGGCCTGCAGAAAGCTTCCTTACCAACATTCAGTATCTGCAGATGTATTTTATGCACAGCTGTATATATCTCCTATATTTTCTAATCTAGGTGAATTAGTACTGGAGAGGGCTCCACAAAGACCCCTTACCAACATTCACCATACGTAGATATAATTTCTGCACAGCTGTATACATCTCCTTTATTTTCTAACCTAGCTGAAGGAGGACTGTCGGTTGCTGCAGAAAGCATCCTTACCAACCATCACTATCTGCAGATGTAATTTCTGCACAGCTGTATCTATCTCCTTTACATTCTAAGCTAGGTGAAAGAGGACATGAAGGGCCAGCAGAAAGCCTCCTTACCAACATTCACTATCTGTAGGGGTAATTTTTGCACAGCTGCTTATATGTCCTTTCTTTTGTAACCTAGCTGAAGGAGGACAGGAAGGGCCTGCAGAAAGACTACTTACCAACATTCACTACCTGCAGATGTAATTTCTACACAGCTGTACACATCTCCATTATTTTCTAACCTAGCTGAAGGAGGACTGGAAGGGGCTGCAGAAAGCCAGCTTACCAACATTCACTATCTCCAGGTGTAATTTCTGCACAGCTGTATATATCTCCGTTATTTTCTACCCTAGGTGAAGGAAGACAGTAAGGGGCTGCAGAAAGCCTCCTTACCAACATTCACAATCTACAAGTGTAATTTCTTCGCAGCTGTATATATCTTTTTTATTTCCTAACCTTGGTGAAGGAGGGAGTGGAAGGACTGCAGAAAGCCTACATACCAACATTCACTATCTGCAGATGTAACTTCTGCACAGCTGTATATATCTCCTTCATTTTCTAACTTAGGTGACGGAGGACTGGAAGGGTCTACAAAAAGCCTCCATACCAACATTCACAATATGCAGATGTAATTTCTGCACAGCTGTACGTATCACCTTCATTTTCTACCCGAGGTAACGGAGGACAGGAAGGGACTGCAGAAATCCTCATTACCAACATTCACGATCTGCAGATGTAATTTCTGCACAGCTGTATAGATCTCCTTTATTTCTAACCTTGGTGAAGGAAGACTGGAAGGGGGTTCAAAAAGCCACCTTACCAACTCTCAGTGTATGCAGATGTAATTTCTGCACAGCTGTATATATCTCCTTTATTTTCTAACCTAGGTGAAGTTGGACAGGAAGGGCCAGCAGGAAGCCTCCTTAACATCATTCACTATCTGCCGATGTAATTTCTGCACAGCTGTATATATCTCCCTTATTTCCTTACCTAGGTGTATGTGGACTGGAAGGGGGTGCAGAAAGCCTCTTTACCAATTTTCACCATATGAAGATGTAATTTCTGCACAGCAGTATATACCTCTTTTATTTTCTAACCTAGGTGAAGGAGGAGTGGAAGGGGCTGCAGAAGTCCTCCTCACCAACATTCAGTATCTGCAGATGTAAGTTTGGCACTGCTGTATATATCATCTTATTTTCTAACCTAGGTGAAGGAGGACTGGTAGGGGCAGCAGAAAGCCTCCTTTAAAACATTCAGTATCTGCAGATGTAATTTCTGCACAGGTTTATATGTGTCCTTTATATTCTAACCTAGGTGAAGGATGACTGGAAGGGGCTGCAGATAGCCTCCTTACCAACATTCACCATATGTAGATGTAATTTCTGCACAGATGTATATATCTACTTTATTTTCTAACCTAGGTGAAGGCGGACTGGAAGGGGCTGCAGAAAGCCTCCTTACCAACATTCACCATACGTAGATGTAATTTCTGCACAGCAGTATATATCTCCCTTACATTTTAACCTAGGTGAAGGAGGACTAGGAGGGGCTGCAGGAAGCCTCCTTACCAACATTCACCATATGTAGATGTAATTTCTGCACAGCTGTATATATCTACTTTATTTTCTAACCAAAGTGAAGGGGGATTGGAAGGGGCTGAAGAAAGCCTCCTTACCAACATTCATCATGCGTAGATGTAATTTCTGCACAGCTTTATATATCTAATTTATATTCTAACCTAGGTGGAGGAGGACAGGAAGGGCCAGTAGAAAGCTGCCTTACCAATATTCACCATATGTAGACGTAATTTCTGCACAGCTATATGTATCTCCTTTTTTTATCTAACCAATGTGAAGGAGGACTGGAAGGGCCTGCAGAAAGCATATTTGCCAACATTCACTATCTGCAGATATAATTTCTGCACAGCTGTATATATCTGCTTTATTTCCTAACCTAGGTGAATGTGGACTGGAAGGGGCTGCAGAAAGCCTTCTTACCAACACTCACTACCTGCAGATGTAATTTCTGCACAGCTGTAAATTTCTCCTTTTGTTTTCTAACCTAGTTGAAGGAGGACTGGAACGGACTGTAGAAAGACTCCTTTCCAACATTCGCTATCTGCAGATGTAATTTCTGGACAGCTGTATATATTTCCTTTATTTTCTAACTTAGGTAAAGGAAGACTGGAAGAGCCTGCTAAGAGCCACCTTACCAGCTTTCACTATCTGCAGACTTAATTTCTGCACAGCTGTGTAGATCTCCTTCATTTTCTAACCTAGGTGAAGGAGGACTGGAATGGCCTGCAGAAAGCCTCCTTACTAACATTCACCATATGTCACTGTATTTTCTGCACAGCTGTATATAACTCCTTTATTTTCTAATCTAGGTGAAGGAGGACTGGAGGAGGCTGCAGAAAGCCTTCTTACCAACACTCACTATATGCAGATGTAATTTCTGAACAGCTGTATATATCCCCTTTATTTTCTAACCTTAGTGAAGGAGGACTGGAAGGGTCTGCAGAAAACTTCTTTACCAACAGTTGCTATTTGCAGATGTAATTCCTGCATTGCTGTATATATCTCCTATATTTTCCATCCTAGGTAATGGAGAATTTAAGGGGCTGCAGAATACCTCCTTACCAACATTGACTATCTGCAGACGTAATTTCTGCACAGCAGTATATACCTCCATTATTTTCAAACATAGGTGAAAGTGGACTGGAAGGACCTACAGAAACCCTCTTTACCAGCATTACCATCTGTAGTTGTAATTTCTGCACAGCTGTATATATGTCCTTTATTTTCTAACCTAGGTGAAGGAGGACTGAAAGGGACTGCAGAAAGCCTCCTTACGAACATTCACCATATGTCGCTGTCATTTCTGCACAGCTGTATATATCTCTTTTATTCTCTATCCTAGGTGAAGGAGCATTGGAAGGGGCAGCAGAAACCCTCCTTCAAAACATTCACTATCTGCAGATGTAATTTCTGCACAGCTTTATATATGTCCTCTATATTCTAACCTAGGTGAAGGAGCACTGGAAGGGCCTGCAGAAAGATACCTTACCAACATTCACTATCGGCAGATGAAATTTCGGCACAGCTGTACATATCTGATTTATTTTCGAATCTAGGAGAAGAAGGATAGGACTGGCCTGCAGAAAGCCTCCTTACCAACATTCACTATCTGCAGGTTTGATTTCTGCACGGCTGTATGTATCACCTTTATTTTCTATCCTAGGTCAAGGAGGCCTGGAAGTAGCTGCAGAAAGCCTCCTTACCAACATTCACAATCTGCAGATGTAACTTCTGCACAGCTGTTTGTATCTCCTTTATTTTCTAACGTAATTGAAGGAGGACAGTAAGGGCCTGCAGAAAGACTCCTTACCAACATTCACTATCTGCAGGTGTAATTTCTGCACAGCTGTATGTATCTCCTTTATTTTCTAACCTAGGTGAAGGAGGAGTGGAAGGGCCTGCAGAAAGCCTCCTTACCAACATTCACTATCTGCAGGTGTAATTTCTGCACAGCTGTACATATCTCCATGATTTTCTAACTTAGATGACGAAGGACTGGAAGGGGCTACAAAAAGCCTCCATACCAACATTCACAATATTCAGATGTAATTTCTGCACAGCTGTACGTATCACCTTCATTTTCTACCCGAGGTGACGGAGGACTGGAAGGGGCTAAAAAAAGACTCCTTACATACATTCACTATCTGCAGGTCTAATTTCTGCACAGCTGTATAACTCTCCTTTATTTTCTAACCTAGGTGAAAGAAGACTGGAAGGGCCTGCAGAAAGCCCCCTTACCAACATTCACTATCTGCAGATGTAATTTCTGCACAGCTGCATATATCTCATTTATTTTCTAACCTAAGTGAAGGAGGATTGGAAGGGCCTGCAGCAAGCCTCCTTACAAACATTCACTATCTGCAGATGTAATTTCTGCACATCTGTATATATCTCCATTATTTTCTGCCTTAGTGAAGGATGACTGAAAGGTGCTGCAGATAGCCTCCTTACCAACACTCACTATCTGCAGATGTAATGTCTGCGCAGCTGTATATACCTAATTTATTTTCTAACCTAGGTGAAGGAGGACTGTAAGGGCCTGCAGAAAGCCACCTTACCAATTTTCACTATCTGCAGATGTAATTTCTGCACAGCTGCATATATCTACTTTCTTTTGTAACCTAGGTGAAGGAGGACTGGAAGAGGCTGCAGAAACCCTCCTTACCAACATTCACTATCTGCAGATGTAATTTCTGCACAGCTGTACCTATTACCTTTATTTTCTAACCTATGTGAAGTAGGACAGGAGGGGCCTGCAAAAATTCTCCTTAGCAACATTCACTATCTGCAGATGTAAGTTGTGCACAGCTTTCTATATCACCTTTATTTTCTAACCTATGTGAAGGAGGACATGAAGGGGCTGTAGTAAGCCTTCTTACCAACATTCATTATCTGCAGATGTATTTTCTGCACAGCTGTATAAATCTCCTTTATTTTCTAACCTAGGTGAAGGAGGACTGGAAGGGGCAGCAGAAAGCCTCCTTTAAAACATTCACTATCTGCAGATGTAATTTCTGCACAGCTTTATATATGTCCTTTATATTCTAACCTAGGTGAAGGAGGACTGGAATGTTTTTTTTTTTTTTTTTTGGTAGGGTTTATGGGCGCTCAACTGCTGAGGTCATTAGCGCCCAGTCACTGGTGTTAGAGCACAAGGAACCTGCTAAAACTCAAGGGGATGGGGGGACATCTAAAGGACCTGACAAAGATGCAGGTGAAATTAGTAAAAAGGTTAAATGTCTTTGGTCAAGCCAGTTAAGGTTATAAAACGCAGAATACGAGCAGCTGCTCGAGCGTCATCAGCTAAAACATCCGGTAAGGTAGATGGCAGGGACAGTACAACACGAAATTGACTAAAACGGGGACACGACAATAAAACATGGCGCACCGTTAATGCCTGACCACAAGGGCACTGCGGGGCTGGGTCACCAGAGAGCAGGTAGCGGTGGCTAAACCAGCAATGCCCAATCCGCAACCTGGTCAGAAGGACCTCCTCACTCCGAGATGGTCGGGAGGAAGTTGTCCAAGCAGTTGGGAGCGGTTTTACTGCCTGGAGCTTGTTTCCTTGGAGGGATGACCAAGCATCCCACCACAACGACACAAGCCTCTTACATACATCCCCACAAACGTCAGATGACGGGACACAATGGGAGGCTGGCCGAGGCTGGAGGACTGCAGCCTTGGCTGCAGCATCCACAGCCTCATTCCCAGGCACTCCTACATGTCCGGGGACCCACAGAAAGCTGACAGAACCGCCATTATCAGTGAAAGAATGGAGGGACTGCTGTATTCGTTGAATCAAGGGATGGACCGGATAGGGAGCCCCAAGGCTCTGAAGAGCACTGAGTGAGTCAGTGCAGAGTACATACGATGAATGGCGGTGGCGGCGGGCATACTGAATGGCCTGATGGAGAGCAAAAAGCTCGGCCGTAAAGCTGGAACATTGGTCAAGGAGCCGGTATTTAAAGGTGGCGGTCCCGACGACAAAGGCACAGCCGACACCATCGTCAGTTTTGGAGCCATCGGTGTAAATAAAGGTGTGACCAGCAAGTCGAGCACGAAGTTCGACAAACCGTGAGCAATACACTGCAGCCGGAGTACCCTCCTTCGGGAGTGAGCTGAGGTCGAGATAAATACGAACCGGAGCCTGGAGCCAAGGTGGTGTCGGGCTCTCACCCTCTCTGAAGGTGGTAGGGAGGGCAAATTCCAATTGTCGAAGCAGGCGACGGAAGCGGACTCCGGGGGGCAGCAGGGCAGACAAATACAACCCGTACTGACGGTCGAGAGAATCGGCGAAGAAGGACTTGTAAGAGGGGTGTTCGGGCATAGACAACAGCCGGCAGGCATACCGACACAGCAGTATGTCACGCCGGTAGGTCAATGGTAACGCGGCAGCTTCAGCGTAAAGACTCTCGACAGGACTAGTGTAGAAGGCTCCGGTCGCAAGATGTATCCCCCGATGGTGGATGGAGTTGAGCCGGCGTAAGAGGGATGGCCGAGCGGACGAGTAGACGAAGCTCCCATAATCCAGCTTCGATCAGACTATGGACCGATACAAGCGAAGCAGGACAGTGCGATCCGCTCCCCAAGATGAACCGCTAAGAACTCTGAGGACATTAAGGGAACGTGTACAACGGGCCGCCAAATAAGAGACATGTGGAGACCAACACAGTTTCCGGTCCAACGTGAGCCCTAGAAACTTAGTTGTGTCCACGAATGGGAGAACAACGGGACCGAGATGTAAGGATGGCGGAAGGAACGCTTTATATCGCCAAAAGTTGATACAAACCGTCTTCTCTTCAGAGAACCGGAAGCCATTTGCCACGCTCCATGAGTAGAGGCTGTCTAGACAACGCTGGAGGCAGCGCTCCAGGAGGCATGTTCTCTGGGCACTGCAGTAGATCGCGAAGTCATCGACAAAGAGAGAGCCTGAGACATTAGGTGGAATGCAATCCATAATTGGATTGATCGCGATGGCAAAAAGGGCTATGCTCAAGACGGAGCCCTGAGGCACTCCGTTCTCCTGGAGGAAGACGTCGGACAATACGGAACCCACACGTACCCTAAACTTTCGATCCGTTAAAAAGGAATCAATAAAAAGGGGCAGACGACCGCGTAGGCCCCACTTGTGCATAGTGCGGAGGATACCTCCTCTCCAACAGGTATCATAAGCCTTCTTCAAGTCGAAGAACACGGCTACCGTTTGGCGCCTTCGCAAAAAGTTGTTCATGATGAATGTCGACAAGGTCACAAGGTGGTCAACAGCGGAGCGGCGGCGACGAAAGCCGCATTGGACATTAGTAAGTAGTCGTCGAAATTCAAGAATCCAAACTAACCGAGCATTAACCATGCGCTCCATCACCTTACAGACACAGCTTGTAAGAGAAATGGGGCGGTAACTAGAAGGAAGGTGTCTATCCTTCCCGGGTTTGGGTATAGGAACAACAACGGCGTCACGCCAACGCATCGGGACCTGACCTTCGGTCCAGACGCGATTGTAGGTACGAAGAAGGAAGCTTTTGCCCGCTGGAGAAAGGTGTGGAGAAAGGTGTGCCAGCATCTGAACATGAATGGCATCTGGCCCCGGAGCAGAGGACTGGGACAGTGCAAGCGCACGTTCGAGTTCCCGCATAGTAAAGGGGGCATTGTAAGTTTCCAGATTCAGCGAGTGGAAGGAAGGTCGCCGAGCCTCGTCTGCCTCTTTCCTGGGAAGGAAGGCAGGATGGTAATGGGCGGAGCTTGAAACCTCCGCAAAAAAGCGGCTAAAGGCGTTGGAGACAGCCACAGGATCAACAAGGACCTCATTACCTGAGGTCAGGCCAGGTACTGAGGAGTGGGCCTTAATGCCCGACAGCCGGCGCAGGCTACCCAAAACAACGGAAGAGGGAGTAAAACTGGTAAAGGAGCTCGTGAAAGAGGCCCAGCAAGCTTTTTTGCTGTCTTTGATGACTCTACGGCATTGCGCTCGGAGTCGTTTGTATTCAATACAATTCGCCAACGTAGGATGGCGGCGAAAGGTGCGTAAAGCACGTCGTCGAGCACGGATAGCGTCCCTACAAGCCTCGTTCCACCAGGGGACGGAAACGCGACGTGAAGAAGAAGTAGTACGAGGTATGGAACGTTCGGCAGCATGGATAATAACAGCCGTGAGGTAATCGACCTGACTGTCACAACTGGAAAAATCGTGGTCCGGAAACGTCGCCAGGGAGGAGTAAAGTCCCCAGTCAGCTTTCGGTATGTTCCAGCGCGAAGGACGTGGGGATGGGGTGAGGTGCAGGAGACGAACGACACAGGGGAAGTGGTCGCTCGAATAGGTGTCAGAAAGGACATACCACTCGAACCGACGGGCAAGAGTGGTAGAACAGATCGAGAGGTCCAAGTGGGAGTAGGTATGAGTAGAGTCCGAGAGGAAAGTCGGGGTGCCGGTATTGAGGCAGTCAAGATTGAGATGGTTGAAGACATCCGCCAAGAGTGAGCCTCTTTGAAGGATGCAGGAGAGCCCCAAAGGGGATGATGGGCATTGAAGTCGCCAAACAATAAGAACGGTGGGGGAAGCTGATCGATCAGGTGCATCATGTCAGCCCGACTAACAGCAGATGACGGTGGAGTGTAGACGGTACAAACTGAAAAAGTAAAAGCAGAAAGAGTAATGCGGATAGCTATTGCTTGGAGTGTGGTGGTCAATGGGATGGGATGGTAATAGACATCGTCCCGAACGAGCAACATGACCCCACCATGAGCTGTCATACCATCCACAGGGGCGAGGTCATACCGCTCCGAGGTATAGTGGGAAAAGGCAATATGGTCAGTCGGGCGCAACTTGGTTTCCTGGAGACCAAGGACGAGCGGACAGTGCAGGCGGAGGAGCAGTTGTAATTCCTCCCGATTAGATCGAATACCTCTTATGTTCCAATGAAACAACGCCATTGCTAGTCAAAAAGTTGGGGGAACGAGACGGGGAAGAGCTGGTCACCTCGATGGCCGCGGAGGGCCAGGTTGCGAGGCAACAACGCTACAACTGACGGCAGGCGGATCCGGTTCCATCGACTCGTCGCCAGCTGCGGCCGCTGTCCCTGATTGTGTAGGAGGGGCCGCGTCATTGGCCGACAAAAGGCCGGCGGAACGCCTGGCAGCAGAGCGTCCCGGCGAAACTGAGGACGGCCAGGAGCAGCGACTCACGGATGAAGCGTCAGATGAAACGCGCCGGGGTGGAGAGGGGGATAGAGACTTCTTCTTGGAGGCCTTCTTGGAAGGCCGAGGAGGCACAGGGATGGTGGGCTGGACCCAAAGAAGGTCCTCACGCGCGGGGTCCATTTTGGAACGCCGGACCTCGGAAGCTGGGGTCCGGAACGTTTCCCCGATGGACGCCTGAGAAGAGGATCGCTTCTCAGGTGGCGTGGGGGGAGGAGGAGGAGGAAGGGTGGCCCCTTGGGGCAGGGGGGGTGGGGGCCGCGGGGGAGGAGGGGTTGGAAGGGAGGGATTTGGGAGGCGGAGGCAGAGCCCCCTGATGGGCAGAGGAGGCGGAGGGGGGACAGGATAGAGGTGAGGATACAGCGGAAGGAGTGGACACAACTGAGGCAAACGAAGTGGCCAGTGACACGGGATGAAGGCGGTCATACTTCTTCCTGGCCTCAGAATAAGAGAGCCGATCCAAAGTTTTGATTTCTTGTATCTTTTTCTCCTTCTGATACGCGGGGCAGACTGGGGACCTAGGCGAGTGGACGCCAGGACAATTAGGGCACCGAGGTGGTGGGGTGCAAGTATGTTCCTCACAAAGAGGACGTCCGCAATCGCCACAAAGGGGCTCAGCCTCACACCGTGATGACATGTGCCCAAAGCGCAAACACCGAAAGCAGCACACAGGAGGCGGGACGTAAGGTCGCACGTCGTACCGGTAGCACATCACCTTTACCTTCTCCGGGAGAACGTCCCCCTCGAAGGCGAGGATAAAGGCCCCGGTGTCGATGCGACGGTCTTTGGGGCCGCGCTGGACTCGCCGGACGAAATGCACTCCGCGGCGCTCCAGGTTGGCCCTGAGCTCCTCATCAGATTGTAGCAGGAGGTCACGATGAAAAATAACCCCCTGCGTCCTATTTAGTGCCAGATGTGGGACAATGTAGACTGGGATGTCCCCTAGGCGGTCGCACGCCTGGAGTGCCGCCGATTGTGTGGCAGAGGTGGTCTTGATAAGAACGGACCCTGATCGCATCTTGTTGAGAGACTCAATTTCCCCGAAGACGTCCTCAATGTGCTGAACAAAGAACATGGGCTTGGAGGTGGCGAACGTCCCCCCATCTGTTCGAGAACAGACCAAATAGCGGGGGAAGTACTTCGCCCCAAGCCGGCGGGCCTGTCCCTCCTCCCATGGAGTGGCCAAGGGGGAAAGGGCAGGAGAACCAGAACTAGAACTAGAAACGGTACCTTTTCTTTTGGAAGACTCGGCCGCAGAGCGACCTGATACGTGTTGACGTTTCATGTGCGAAACGTCCGCCCCGATACCACCCACTCCGACCAGGGGCTCTCCCCACGGGCGCCACCCAGCCGCAGCAAGGGCCACCTGGCAGGATGACCATTGCCGGGAGTCCTGATGCCCCAAGGAGACGGGCATCTACTCCTTGGCCAACGTGGGGAGGGTGCAGCTCAGGTATCGGCAGTACGATCCCTGTGTTGTCAGGGGGCTACAACCTAGAGGGTACATGACGACCCCACCACAACGGGGTGGCTACCGTGCTGGATTTTTGGTGCCATGGAAAGTCCATCATGATCGCTGGTGCAGATGGAGATGCACTATGGGCGTAACTTGGGACAACCCATCAGGCGTTTAGGCCCAATTTGAGGAATAATGGGTATGGTGACAACGCCGGTGCAATGCTGAGTGCCAAGGTCTTAGTGCACTTAGGACCAGTGGTACACCATGTAAGGTGTCCTTCCCCAAAAGGCTCGTACTTCTGTAGAATTTTGAAAAATGGAGGTCAAACCCCAAGGGGGACCATCACATTAAGGCCAAAACATTTGAGACTCCTTTTAGTCGCCTCTTATGACAGGCAGGAATACCGCGGGCCTATTCTTGCCCCCGAACCCGCAGGGGGAGGACTGGAAGGGGCCGCAGAAAGCCTCCTTACCAACATTCACAATACGTAGATGCCATTTCCACACAGCTATATATATCTACCTTATTTTCTAACCTAGGTGAAGGAGGACTGGAGGGGGCTCCACAAAATCCCCTTACCAACATTCAAAATTCGTAGATGTAATTTCTGCACAGCTGTATATATCTCTCTTATTTTCTAACCTAGGTGAAGGAGGACTGGAAGGGGCTGCAGAAAGCCTCCTTACCAATATTCACCATATGTAGATGTAATTTCTTCACAGCTGTATATGTCTCCCGTATATTCTAACCTAGGTGAATGAGGACTAGGAGGG
Organism: Schistocerca americana; assembly: GCF_021461395.2. Lineage (NCBI taxonomy): Eukaryota > Metazoa > Arthropoda > Insecta > Orthoptera > Acrididae > Schistocerca > Schistocerca americana. The sequence goes on from NC_060122.1 coordinate 46,410,463, forward strand.
GCTGCAGAAAGCCTCTTTACCAACATTCACCATACATAGGTGTAATTTCTGCACAGCTGTATAAATCTCCATTATTTTCTAACCTAGGTGGAGGAGAACTGGAAGGGGCTGCAGAAAGCCTCCTTACAACCATTCACCATACATAGATGTAAATTCTGCGCTGCTGTATATATCTCCCTTATTTTCTAACCTAGGTGGAGGAGGACTGGAAGGGGCTGCAGAAAGCGTCCAAACCAACATTCACCATATGTAGATGTAATTTCTGCACAGCTGTATATATCACCCCTCTTTTCTAACCTAGGTGAAGCAGGACTGGAAGGGGCTGCAGAAAGCCTCCTAACCAACATTCACCATATGTAGCTGTAATTTCTGCACAGCTGTAAATATATGCTTTACTTTCTAACCTAGGTGAAGGAGGACTGGATAGGGCTGCAGAAAGCCTACTTACCAAAATTCACCATACATAGATGTAATTTCCGCACAGCTGTATATATCTCCCCTATTGTCTAACCTAGGTGAAGGAGAACTGGAGGGAGTTGCAGAAAGCCTCATTACCAACTTCAACCACACGTTGATGTAATTTCTGCACAGCTGTATATATCTACTTTATTTTCAAACCTAGGTGAAGGAGGACTGGAAGGGGCTCCACAAAGTCTCCTTAGCAACATTCACTATATGTAGATGTAATTTCTGCACAGCTGTATATATCTCTCTTATTCTCTAACCTAGGTGAAGCAGGACTGGAAGGGGCTGCAGAAAACCTCCTTACCAACATTCACCATATGTAGATGTAATTTCTGCACAGCTGTAAATATAAACTTTACTTTCTAACCTAGGTGAAGGAGGACTGGAAGGGGCTGCATAAAGCCTACTTACCAACATTCACCATACATAGCTTTAATTTCTGCGCAGCTGTATATATCTACTTTATTTTCTAACCTAGGTGAAAGAGGGCTGGAAGGGGCAGCAGAGAGCATCCTTACCAACATTCACCATACGTAGATGTAATTTCTGCACAGCTGTATATAACTACTTCAGTTGCTAACCTAGGTGAAGGAGGACTGGAAGTGGCAGCAGAAAGCAGCCTTACCAACTATCACCATATGTAGATGTAATTTATGCACAGCTGTATAGATCTCCCTTATTTTCTAACCTAGGGGAAGGAGAACTAGAAGGGGCTGCAGATATCCTCCTTACCAACATTCACCATACGTAGATGTAATTTCTGCACAGCTCTGTATATCTCCCTTATTTTCTCACCTAGGTGAAGGACGACTGGAAAGGTCTGCAGAAAGCCTCCTTACCAACATTCGCCATACGTAGATGTAGTTTCTGCACAGCTGTGTATATCTCCTTTATTTTCTAACCTAGGTGAAGGAGGAGTGAAAGGGGCTGCAGAAAGCCTCCTTACCAACATCCACTATCTGCAGATGAAATTTCCGCACAGTTGTATATATCTTCTTTTACTTTCTAACCCAGTTGAGGGACAGGAAAGAGCTGCAGAAAGCCTCGTTAACAACAATCACTATCTGCAGATGTAATTTCTGCACAGCTGTATACATCTCCCTTACTTTCTAACCTAGATCAAGGAGGACTGGAAATGGCTGCAAGTAGCCTCCTAACCTACATTCACTATCTGCAGATGTCATTTCTGCACAGCTGTGTAAATCGCCTTTATTTTATACCCTAGGTGAAGGAAGACAAGAAAGGCCTGCAGAAAGCCTTCTTATCGACATTCACTATCTGCAGATGTAATTTCTGCACAGCTGTATGTATCTCCTTTATTTTCTAACCTAGGTGAAGAAGTACTGGCAGGGGCTGGAGAAAGCCTCCTTATTAACATTCACTATCAGCAGATGTAATTTATGCTCAGCTGTATTTATCTCCTATATTTACTAACCTAGGTGAAGGAGAACAACAAGGGCCTGCAGAAAGCCTCCTTACCAACATTCACTATCTGCAGATGTAATTTCTGCACCGCTGTAAGGATCTCTTTTCCATTTCTAACTTAGATACAGGAGGACAGGAAGGGCCTGCAGAAAGCCTCCTTAGCAACATTCTCCATCTGCAGATGTAATTTCTGCACAGCTGTATATATCGCCTTTTCTTTTCTAACTTAGGCGTAGGAAGACAGGAAGAGCCTGCAGCAAGCCTGCTCACCAACATTCACTATCTGCAGATGTAATTCATGCACTGCTGTGTATATCTCCTTTATTTTCTAACCTGGGTGAAGGTGGACTGGAAGGGGCTGCAGAAAGCCTCTTTACCAACATACACTATTTGTAGACTTAATTCCGCACACCTGTATATATCTCTTTTATTTTCTAACCTAGGTGAAGGACTACTATGGGGCCTGCAGAAAGCCTCCTTACTGATATTCTCTATCTGCGGATGCAACTTCTGCACAGCTGTATATATCTCCTTTATTTTCCAACCTAGGTGAAGGACGGTAGGATGGGCCTCAGAAAGCCTCCTTACCAACATTTACCATAAGTAGATGTAATTTGTGCACGGCTGTATGTATCTCCTTTTTTTTCTAACTTAGTTGAAAGAGGACAGGAAGGGGCTGAAGAACAACTCCTTACAATCATTCACTATCTGCAGATGTAATCTCTGCACAGCTGTATATATCTACTTTATTTTTAAACCTAGGTGAAGGAGGACAAGAAGAGCCTGCAGAAAGCCACCTTACCGACATTCAATATTTGCAAATGTAATTTCTGCACAGCCGTATGTATCTCCTTTATTTACTAACCTACGTGAAGGAGGACTGGAAGGGCATGCAGAAAGCCTCCTTACGAACATTAAATACCCGCAAAATTAATTACTGCACAGCTGTATATATCTTCTTGATCTTCTAACTTAGGTGAAGGAGGACTGGAAGGGGCTGCAGAAAGCCTCCTTACCAACATTCACTATCTGTAGATGCAAATTCTGCACAGTAGTGTATATCACCTTCAATTTCTAACCTAGGTGAAGGAGGACTGGAAGGGGCTGGAGAAAGCCTCCGTACCAACATTCACTTTATGCAGATGCAATTTCTGCACAGCTGTATATATGTCCTGTATTCTCTAACCTAGGTGAAAGACGACTGTGGGGCCTGCAGAAAGCCTCCTTACCAAAATTCACTATCTGCAGGGGTGATTTCTGCACAGCTGTATATATCTCCTTACTTTCTAACCTAGGTGAAGAAGGACTAGAAGGGCCAGCAGAAAGCCTCCTTACCAATATTCAGTATCTGCAGATGTAATTTCTGCACAGCTGTATGTATCTCTTTAATTTTCTAACCTAGGTGAATTAGCACTGGAAAGACCTGCAGAAAGCCTCCTCACCAGCATTCACAATCTCTAGATGTAGTTTCTGCACAGGTGTATATACCTCCTTTATTTTCTAACCTAGGTGAACGAGGAAAGGAAGGGGGCGCAGTAAGCCTCCTTAACAACATTCACTATATGCAGATATAATTTCTGCACAGCTGTATATATCTACTTTATTTTTTAACCTAGGTTAATGAGGACAAGAAGGGCCAGCGGAAAGCCACCTTACCGACATTCAATATTTGCAGATGTAATTTCTGCACAGCCGTATGTATCTCTTTTATGTTTTAACCTAGGTGAAGGAGCACTGGAAGGGCCTGCAGAAAGCCTCCTTACCAACATTCACTATCTGCACATGTAATTTCTGCACATCTGTATATATCTACTTTATTTCCTAACCTAGGTGAATGAGGACAGGAAGGACCTGCATAAAGCCTTCTTACCAACATTCGCTATCTGCAGATGTAGTTTCTGCACAGCTGTATGTATCTCCTTTATTTACTAACCTAGGTGAAGGAGGACTGGAAGGGCATGCAGAAAGCCTCCTCACGAACATTCAATACCTGCAAAATTAATTTCTGCACAGCTGTATATATCTCCTTTATCTTCTAACTTAGGTGAAGGAGGACTGGAAGGGGCTGCAGAAAGCCTCCTTACCAACATTCACTATCTGTAGATGCAAATTCTGCACAGTAGTTTATATCATCTTTAATTTCTAACCTAGGTGGAGGAGGACTGGAAGGGGCTGGAGAAAGCCTCCGTACCAACATTCACTTTATGCAGATGTAATTTCTGCACTGCTGAATATATGTCCTTTGTTTTCTAACCTAGGTGAAGGAGGACTGTGGGGCCTGCAGAAAGCCCTCTTACCTACATTCACTATCTGCAGATGTAATTTCTGCACAGCTGTATATATCTCCTTTATATTCTACCATAGGTAAAAGAGGACTGGAAGGGTATCCAGTATTCCCCTTTACCAACATTCACTATCTGCAGATGTAGTCTCTGCACAGCTGCATATATCTCCTTAATCTTCGAACGTAGGAGGAAGAGGACAGGAAGTGCCTGCAGAAAGCCTCCTTACCATATTCACTATCTGCAGATGCAATTTCTGTACAGCCGTATGTATCTCATTCAATTTCTAACCTAGGAGGAGGAGGACTGGAAGGGGCTTCAGAAAGCCTCCTTACCGACATTCATTACCTGCAGATGTGGTTCCTGCACAGCCGTATCTATTTACTTTACTTTCTAACTTAGTTGAAGGACAGGAAGGGCCTACAGAAATCCTCTTCACCAACATTCAATATCTGTAGTTATTAATTTCTGCACAGCTCTGTGAATTTCCTTTATTTTCAAACCTAGGTGAAGGTGGACTGGAAGAGGCTGCAGAAAGCCTCCTTCCCAACAATCACTATCTACAGATGCAACATCTGCACAGCTGCACATATCTCCTTTATTTACCAACCTACGTGAAGGAGAACAGGAAGAGCCTGCAGAAAGCCTCCTTACCAACATTCACTATCTGCAGATGTAATTTATGCCCAGCTGCATTATGTCCATTTTCTAACCTGGGTGAATTAGGACTGGAAGGGCCTGCAGAAAGCCTCCTTAGCAACATTCACTATCTGCAGATGTAATTTATGCCCAGCTGTATTTATCTCCTTCACTTTCTAACCTATGTGAAGGAGGACCGGAAGGGATTGCAGAAAGACTCCTTACCAACAGTCACTATCTGCAGATGTAATTTCTGCACGCCCTTGTATATCTCCTTTGTTATCGAACGTAGGTGAAGGAGGACAGGTAGGGTCTGCAGAAAGCCTCCTTACCAACATTCACTATCTGCAGATGTAATTTCTGCACAGCTGTATACATCTCCTTTATTTTCCAACGTATGTGAAGGAGGACAGGAAGAGACTGCAGAAATCCTCCTTACCAACATTCACTATCTGCAGATGTAAATTCTGCACATCTGTATATATCTCCCTTAATTTCTAACCTAGGTGAAGGAGGACTGGAAGGGGCTGCAGAATGCCTCCTTACAAACTTTCACTATCAGCACATTTAATTTTAGCACAGCTGTATTTATCTCCTTTATTTTCTAACATATGTGAAGGAGGACAGGAAGAGACTGCAGAAATCCTCCTTACCAACATTCACTATCTGAAGGTGTAGTTTCAGCACAGCTGTATATATCTCCTTTATTTTTAACCTATCTGAAGGAGAACAGGAAGGGCCTGCGGAAAGCCTCCTTACCAACATTCACCATTCGTAGATGTAATTTCTGCACAGCTGTATATATCTACTTTATTCTCTAACCCAGGTGAAGGAGAATGGGAAGGGGCTGCAGAAAGCCTAATTACCAACTTTCACCATACGTTGATGTAATTTCTGCACAGCTGTGTAAATCTCCCTTATTTTCTAACTAGGGGAAGGAGGACTGGAAAGGGCTGTAGAAAGCCTCCTTACCAACATTCACCATACGTTGATGTAATTTCTGCACAGCTGTGTATACCTCCCTTATTTTCTAACCTAGGTGGAGGAGGACTGGAAGGGGCTGCAGAAAGCCTCGTTACAAACATTCACCAAACGTAGATGTAATTTCTGCACAGCTGTGTATATCTCCCTTATTTTCTAACCTAAGAGAAGGAGGACTGGAAGGGGCTCCACAAAGTCTTCTAACTAACTTTCACCATACGTAGATGTAATTTCTGCACAGCTGTATACATCTACTTCATTTTCCAACCTAGGTGAAGGACGACTGGAAGGAGCTGCAGAGCGCGTCCTTAGCAACATTCCCCATATGAATATGTATTTTCTGCACAGCTTTATATATCTCGCTTATTTTCTATCCTAGGTGAAGGAGGACTGGAAGGGGCTGCAGAAAGCATCCTTACCAACATTCACCATATGTAGATGTAATTTCTGCACAGCTGTATATATCTCCATAATTTTCTAACCTACGTGGAGGAGGACTGTAAGGGGCTGCAGAAAGCCTCCTTACCAACATTCACCATATGTAGACGTAATTTCTGCACAGCTGTGTATATCTCCCTTATTTTCTAACCTAGGTGAAGGAGGACTGTAAGGGGAAGCAGAAAGCCTCCCTACCAACATTCACCATATGTGGATTCAATTTCTGCACAGCTGTATGTATCTCCCTTATTTTCTAACCTAGGTGAAGGAGGACTGGAAGGGGCTGCAGAAAGCCTCCTTAGCAACATTCACCATACGTAGATGTAATTTCTGCACGGCTGTGTATGTCTCCCTTATTTGCTAACCTAGGTGAAGGAGGACTGGAAGGGGCTGCAGAAAGCCTCCTTAGCAACATTCACCATACGTAGTTGTTATTTATGCACAGCTGTGTATATCTCCTTTATTTTCTAACCTAGGTGAAGGAGGACTGGAAGGGACTGCAGGAAGCCTCCTTACCAACATTCACCATACGTAGATGTAATTTCTGCACAGCTGTATATATCTCCCTTATTTTCTAACCTAGGTGACGCAGGACTGGAAGGGGCTGCAGAAAGCCTCCTTACCAACATTCACCATATGTAGATGTAATTTCTGCACAGCTGTATGTATCTTCTTTATTTTCTAACCTAGGTGAAGGAGAATGGGCAGGGGCTGCAGAAAGCCTCCTTACCAACATTCACCATACATAGATGTAATTTCTGCGCAGCTGTATATATCTCCCATATTTTCTAACGTAGGTGAAGGAGGACTGGAAGGGGCAGCAGAAAGCCTCCTTAGCAACATTCCCCATACGTATATGTAATTTCTGAACAGCTGTATATATCTCCCTTATTTTCTAACCTAGGTGAATGAGGATTGCAAGGGGCTCCGCAAAGCCTCCTTGGTTGGTTGGTTGGTTGTTTGAGGTTAAAGGGACCAAACAGCAAGGTCATCAGTCCCTTGTTTCAAATAGACTCCATTCTTTTAACGGGACATCTCAGTATAGTCAGAAAAATAAAACGGATAAAGGGGAAACGTAAAAGGGCAGTCACGTTGTCATTAGTAAAAACAAATGAGGGAAGTTGGCAAGAGAACGAACCCAACACTATGCTGAAACAGCATAGGCAAGACCACCTGTGACTTAAAAGGTACAACTGCTATAATGCAGAAAGTACGTATGGGAATAGAAAAACTAACCAAGCCTTAAAAAGAAGGGGTAAAAACAGATTAAAAGGGAAAGAAAAGAGGATTCCGGTCAGGGAGGTGAATCGTGAATCTCTGAACACTGCCTACAGTGGGAGACACCCAAACACTCACCGCCCTGCCCCAACACCAGAGGGAGATTAAAAACTTTAAAACTGAGAATAAAAACCACTCTCCCGGAGGAAACCTAGAACCAGAGAGACCATCCGGGAATCGTCAGCCAACATCAAAGGTAAAGTGTGGGGGAGTCTGTACTTAGCACGCAGAGCCAAAAGAAGGGGGCATTCAACCAAAATGTGGGCCACTGACTGGAAGGCTCCACAACCACATAGCGGGGGTGGCTCATCACGCAAAAGGAAACCATGGGTCAGCCTGGTATGGCCAATGCGGAGACGACACAGTGTGGTCGAGTCCTTGCGAGAGAGGCTAAAGGAAGAACGCCATGGGCCTGTATTCACCTTAATGGCACGAAGTTTATTAGACAGTGGAGTAGCCTCCCAAAAATTGGCCCATGACTGTGCAAAGTGGGATTTGATGTGAAGCCGTAAATCCGCTGCAGGAGGGGTTACAGAAAACGGGGGGTAAGTAACTGCTCCCCCAGCCAAACGATCAGCGAGCTCATTACCCGGGATACCCACATGGCCCGGGACCCATAGGAAGTCAATGGAACAAGCAGCAAGGTGAATATCAGCGAGATGGTCATGGATGGCAGAGACCTAGGGATGGCGCGAAAAACACCGGTCAATAGCAAGAAGGCCACTCATCGAGTCCGTACATAACAAAACGCGGTTGTGTTGGGATTGTTTAATAAAGGTAAGGGCCCGGGAAATTGCCATCAATTCCGCAGTAAACACCCCACATGAGGGTGGCAGTAGATGATTTTCCGTTCCAACAAAGGACGTGAAGGCATACCCAACATGATCAGCAGATTTAGAGCCATCAGTGTAAAAAACAACAGCATCCCGAAACTCCCATAAAATTTGGCGGAAAAAGGAACGGAACACCACCGGGGGGATGGAATCTTTTGGACCGCGGCGGAGATCCATCCGAATTCGAGGCCGGGGAACTAACCAAGGAGGGGTGGAGGGGAGGGAGCGAGGAAGACAGGACAAAGAAGGAAGCCGAAAATCACGGGTAAGAGACGCAAGGCGCAGCCCAACCGGTAAACCCGCCCGAGGGCGGGAGTCAGGCGGGCGACGTCCATGGTCTGGGAATAGGATAGAATAGGAAGGATGAGCGGGAGAAGAACGGATAGTAAGGGCATAAGACACCAGAAGCTGGGACCGCCGAACAGAAAGGGGGGGGCATCCCAGCTTCAACCAGGAGACTATCATCAGGGCTAGTAGGGAAGGCACCGGTGGCCAAACGGATACCACGATGGTGGACTGGATCCAGCACGTGCAGCGTGGAAGGAGCAGCTGAACCATAAACTTGACAACCATAGTCCAAACGTGACAGAACTAGAGCACGATAAAGACGGAGGAGGAGGGAACGGTCCGCACCCCAGGAGGAGTGGGCAAGGAAGCGAAGGACATTGAGTTTACGGAAACATCCTACCTTCAGGAGTCTGATATGGGGCAGCCAAGTGAGCTTGTTGTCGAAAAGAAGACCTAGGAAACGAAACTGTGGAACTACAGGCAATCGCTGTGCAGCGAGATAGAGCTCTGGATCAGGGTGGGCCGTAGTACGGCGACAGAAGTGGACCACCCGCGATTTTAAAGGAGAGAATTGAAACCCGTGGGAGAGGGTCCATGCAGAGGCACGCCGTATAGCCACCTGGAGCTGCCGTTCTGCAGATGGCATCGAGGAGGAACTAACCCAAATGCAGAAATCATCCACATACAGGGCAGGGGCGACCAAGGGACCGACAGAGGCCACAAGTCCATCGATAGCAATGAGGAAAAGAAGGACACTCAAGACAGAACCCTGTGGGATGCCCGTCTCCTGGGTCCGTGGAGAACTAAAAGCAGTACCAACTCGAACTCTGAATGACCGATGGATCAGGAACTGGCGGATAAAAATCGGGAGTGGGCCCCGAAGACCCCACTGATGAAGGGTTAGTAAGATGTGATGGCGCCAGGCCGTGTCATAGGCCTTGCGAAGGTCAAAAAACACTGCAACCAAATGGCAGCGCTGGGAAAAAGCCTGCCGAACTGCGGATTCCAAGCGAAGCAAATGATCGATTGGAGATCGTCCCTCTCGAAAGCCACACTGGTAAGGGGACAATAGATCCCGAGATTCGAGGACCCAAGTGAGCCGACGGGCTACCAGCCGTTCAAGTAACTTACAACCAACATTGGTCAAACTAATTGGCCGATAGCTGTCAACAGATAGGGGGTTCTGACAAGGCTTAAGGACAGGAACCACAATGCTATCCCTCCACTGAGAAGGGAAGTCACCCTGGAGCCAGATACGGTTAAACAACCGAAGAAGATGGTGCCGTTGTGGAGCACTGAGATGTTGAAGCAGCTAGTTATGAATGGAATCTGGGCCAGGAGCTGTATCATGAGAAGCAGATAGAGCAGAAAGAAATTCCCATTCAGTGAAAGGTTCGTTGTAAGATTCTGACTCACAAGTGGTGAAACATAAGGTGACAGCTTCAGCCTGCTGTTTTTGATGAAGGAAAGCAGCTGGATAGGAGGCCGACGCTGATGCCACTGCAAAATGGGTCGCAAGATGTTCTGCGAGAACTAATGGGTCCGTACAAATGCCATCTGGGAGGTGAAGGCCTGGGAGGGTGGACTGCCGATGGCAACCTTGGAGAGAGCGAAGTGTAGCCTATACCCGTGACAGAGGGACAGTGGAACCAAGGGAAGAAACGAATCGTTCCCAACATATCCGCTTGCTCTGTTTGATTAAATAACGGGCTTTAGCGCGAAGGCGCTTAAAGGTAGAAAGGCTGGCTACAGATGGGTGCCTCTTAAACTGTTGCAAAGCTCGACGGCGATCACGGATGGCAATGGCAATGGCCGCACTCCACCACGGGACTTGCCGACGACGAAATTGTCCAGATGAGCGCGGGACAGCAAGGTTAGCAGCGCGAACAATCACGTCAGACACGTCACGTAGGACGTCATCAATACAACCCGACAAAGAGGGAGAAAACTCGACCTGTGCAGTATATAGAGGCCAATCGGCGCGGTGGAAAGACCAACGAGGTAACCTCTCCATCGGGGAGCGGGAAGGGAGCGTGATAATCAACGGGAAATGGTCACTATCACAAAGGTCGTCGTGTGGCGACCAGTGTAATGAAGGGAGGAGAGAGGGAGAAGAAAGAGAAAGATCAATGGCAGAAAAAGTACCATGACCAGCACTGAAATGAGTAGGGGAGCCATCATTAAGAAGGCACAGGTCGTGGTCTGCAATAAATTGGTCGATAAGAAGACCTCGTCTAGATGGAAAGGCACTGCCCCACAAATGATGATGAGCATTAAAATCCCCAAGGAGGAGGAAGGGAGGAGGAAGTTGCTGAAGAAGGGTGGTTAAGGCAGCAGGTGTAAGAGTCCTGTCAGGAGGGAGATAAAGATTGCATACTGTGACTGCAGAGTCTAAGTGGACCCTAACAGCAACTGCTTCCAATGTAGTTTGGAGAGGAATCCACGTGCTAGCAATGTCTGTACGGACCAACGTACAAACGCCACCAGAAGCCCGCAAGGGTCCGACCCGATTTCGACAGAAAACACGGAACCCACGGAGGGTCGGTGAGTGAGCATCAGTAAAATGAGATTCCTGGAGAACCACACAAGCTGCTGAGTAGGACGAAAGAAGGGATTTCAATTCCGGAAGGTGACGATAGTAGCCATTACAATTCCATTGGAGAACCACAGAACGATGGTGTAAATGAGGGCTGAACACGCTAAATCCAGTCATACCGCCGGGTCCCCACCCGTCACCGACAAGGAGGGGGCGACATCCATAAACGACAGGTCAGAATCCGGTTGTGAAGCCGGGGAAGGGACCTCCGGTGACACCAGAGGCTCTTTGTCCCGGGACTTATGTTTCTTCTTCTTTTCAGGCTGAGATCGAGGAGGGCTGTGTGGCATAATGGAGCCAGCTGCAGCAAGATCAGGAACAGAAAGAGACCGGGCGACCTGGGGGCCGATAGACCGCGGCTCTCGCGGTCGCCGCGCTGCAGCAGACCTTTGACCTGGAAGGTGCCGGGAAGGGGCATCCCGGGAGAGGCGCCCTTGACCGGCAGACGCCGAAGGAGTGGGACACTTCTCCGGCTGGGGAGGGGGAGCGGCGCCCAGAGGAGAAGGTGTGGGAGCCGCAGGGGAGGGGGGAAGGAGAGGGGTCCGGGACGGGGGTAAGGAAGGGGGAGGAAGGGATGAAGATGTAACCAAGGCGTAACTAGATGTCATGGACACAGGGTGCAATCGTGCATATTTCTTACGGGCCTCTGTGTAGCTTAAACGATCAAGAGACTTATACTCCTGTATCTTTTTTTCTTTCTTATAGACTGGGCAATCTGCTGAACGTGGAGAATGACTACCATGACAATTTACACATACAGGAGGGGGAACACAGGGACTCCCCTCATGGAGTGGACGTCCACAGTCACCACAGAGAGGGTCCTGGGTACAGCGAGAAGACATGTGGCCAAAATGCAAGCACTTAAAACACCGCATAGGAGGTGGGATGTACGGCTTCACATCACAGCGATAGACCATAATCTTAACTTTCTCAGGAAGGGTATCCCCTTCAAAGGCCAGGATAAAGGCACCAGTATCAATACGATTATCTTTAGGACCCTTCTGAACACGCCGAACAAAGTGAACACCCCGCCGTCCGAGATTGTCCCGAAGTTCCTCATCAGTTTGAAGGATGAGGTCTCTGTGAAAAATCACACCTTGTACCATATTTAGAGACTGGTGAGGGGTAATGGACACGGGAATTGTGCCAAGATGGGTACAGGCACGAAGGGCCGCAGATTGGGCAGCCGAAGCAGTTTTTATCAGTAATGAACCCGACCGCATCTTGCTCAGGGAGTCCACTTCGCCGAACTTGTCTTCAATGTGTTCCACAAAGAATAAAGGTTTGACACTGGTGAAAGTATCTCCATCAGTCCTGGTGCAAACTAGATAACGGGGGAAAGGTTTTGCCCCTAGACGACGGGCCTGACCCTCCTCCCAGGGGGTAGCCACGGAAGGGAAGGCCAAAGGGGCAAGAGAAGCAGCACTTGAGGAATCAGTACCACGCAGAGAGATGGCCGCAGAAGAGCGGCCAGAGGTTTGGACCCTTATGCGTTTCATCTGCATAGCGTCCGCCCTGATACCACCCACTCCGATCAGGGGCTCTCCTCACGGGCGCCACCCAGCCACAGCAAGGGCCGTCTGGCACGGCGGCCATTGCCAGGAGTTCCGATGCTCCAGGATGACGAGCAACCACTCCAAGGCATGCATGAGGAGGTCACAGCTCAGGTATCAGAAGTGTGATCCCTGTGTGTTCAGGGGGCTCAACCAAAAGGGTACATAGCGACCCCACCACACGGGCTGGCTACCGTGCTGGCTATGCACCCTAGCATCAGACAACGACGTAGAAGAAAAGGTGGAATATACTAGGAGGGCACATGTCGGAGACACTAGGTAAGGTGCTCTTCCCCAAATGGCTCACACTACGGAAGAGAAATTTTGGAATGGAGGTCAAACCCCAGAGGGGGACCAAGGAATGCCAAAAGGAGGAGATGATTACGCAACAAAGCCAGAGTGTAAAACCAACAGAACCAGGAGGATAGCGGGGGCCAACATAAGCAAGGACACCAATAGAGGGAGAGGAGAGGGTGAGGGGAAAGGGGTATGGAGGGGAAAGGAGGGGAAGGGAAAGGAAATGCAGCCCGGGAGAGAAAGAAGGCTGCAATGGCTCGGGGCCCCGTGCTCGCCACGCACGTATCCACGAAAGAGTTGTGGACCCCCTGGGGGGGCAAAGCCTCCTTAGCAATATTCACCATACCTAGCTATAATTTCTGCACAGCTGAATATATGTCCCTTATTTTCTAACCTAAGTTTAGGAGGACTAGAAGGGGCTGCAGGAAGCCTCCTTACGCACATTCACCATACGTAGATGTAATTTCTGCACAGCTGTATATATCTATTTCATTTTCTAACCTAGGTGAAGGAGGACTGTAAGGGGCTGCAGAAAGCCTCATTACCAACATTCACCATACGTCGATGTAATTACTGCACAGCTGTATATATCTACTTTATTCTCTAACGTAGGTGAAGGAGAATGGGCAGGGGCTGCAGAAAGCCTCCTTACCAACATTCACCATACATAGCTTTAATTTCTGCGCAGCTGTACATATCTACTTTATTTCCTAACCTAGGTAAAGGAGGACTGGAAGGGACAGCAGAAAGCCCTCTTACGTAGATGTAATTACTGCACAGCTGTATATATCTACTTTATTCTCTAACCTATGTGAAGGAGAATGGGCAGGGGCTGCAGAAAGCCTCCTTACCAACATTCACCATACATAGCTTTAATTTCTGCACAGCTGTATACATCTACTTTATTTTCTAACCTAGGTAAAGGAGGACAGGAAGGGGCTGCAGAAAGCCTCCTTACCAACATTCACCATACGTAGATGTAATTTCTGCACAGCTGTATATATATCCCATCATTTCTAACCTAGGTGAAGGCGGACTGGAAGGGGCTGCAGAAAGCCTTTTTACTAACATTCACCATATGTAGATGTAATTTCTGCACAGTTTTATATATCTCCCTCATTTTGTAGCCTAGGTGAAGGAGGACTGGAAGGGGCTGCAGAAAGCCTCCTTACCAACATTCACCATACATAGATGTAATTTCTGCACAGCTGTATATATCTCCCTTATTTTCTAACCTAGGTGAAGGAGGACTGTAAGGGGCTGCAGAAAGCCTCCTTACCAACATCACCATACGTAGATGTAATTTCTGCACAGCTGTATATATCTCACTGGTTTTCAAACCTAGGTGAAGGAGGAATGGAAGGGACTCCACAAAGCCACCATAGCAACATACACCATACATAGAGGTAATATCTGCACAGCTGTATATATCTCCCTTATTTTCTAACCTAGGTGAAGGAGGACTGGAAGGGTCTCCATAAAGCCTCCTTAGCAAAATTCACCATACGTAGATGTAATCTCTGCACAGCTGTATATATCACCCTTATTTTCTAACCTAGGTGAAGGAGGACTGGAAGGGGCTGCAGAAAGCCTCCTTATCATCATTCACCATACGTAGATGTAGTTTCTACACAGCTGTATATATCTAATTTATTTTCTAACCTAGGTGAAGGAGGACTGGACGGGGCTCGCAAAGCCTCCTTAGCAATATTCACCATACATAGCTTTAATTTCTGCGCAGCTGTATATATCTACATTATTTTCTAACCTAGGTAAAGGAGGACTGGAAGGGGTTCCAGAAAGCCTGCTAACCAACATTGACCATACATAGCTTTAATTTCTGCGCAGCTGTATATATCTACTTTATTTTCTAACCTAGGTGAAGGAGTACTGGAAGGGACTGCTGAAAGCCCTCTGACGTAGATGTAATTACTGCACAGCTGTATATATCTACTTTATTTTGTAACCTAGGTGAAGGAGGATTGGAAGGGGCTGCAGAAAGCCTCCTTACCAACATTCACCATACGTAGATGTAATTTCTGCACAGCTGTATATATCTACATTATTTTCTAACCTACGTAAAGGATGACTGGAAGGGGCTGCAGAAAGCCTCATTACCAACATTCACCATTCGTAGATGTAATTTCTGCACAGCTGTATATATCTACATTATTTTCTAACCTAGGTAAAGGATGACTGGAAGGGGCTGAAGAAAGCCTCCATTCTAACATTCACCATACATAGGTGTAGTTTCTGCACAGCTGTATGTATCTCCCTTATTTTCTAACCTAGTTAAAGGAGGGCTGGAAGGGGCTACAGAAAGCCTCCTTACCAACATTCACCATAAGTTGACCTAATTTCTGCACAGCTGTGTATACCTCCATTATTTTCTAACCTAGGTGGAGGTGGACTGGAAGGGGCTGCAGAAAGCCTCCTTACCAACATTCACCATACGTAGATGCAATTTCTGCACAGCTGTGTATATCTCCCTTATTTTCTAACCTGGGTGAAGGAGGACTGGAAGGGGCTGCAGAAAGCCTCCTTACCATCATTCCCCATTCGTAGATGTAATATCTGCACAGCTGTATATATCTACTTTATTTTT
Source organism: Schistocerca americana (assembly GCF_021461395.2). Taxonomy (NCBI): domain Eukaryota; kingdom Metazoa; phylum Arthropoda; class Insecta; order Orthoptera; family Acrididae; genus Schistocerca; species Schistocerca americana. The sequence continues at coordinate 46,426,143 of NC_060122.1, forward strand.
AACCTAGTTGAAGGCGGACTGGAAGGGGCTCCACGAAGCCTCCCTACCAACATTCACCATACGTAGATGTAGTTTCTGCACAGCTGTATATATCTACTTTATTATCTAACACAGGCGAAGGAGGACTGGAAGGGGCTCCACAAAGCCTCCTTACAAACATTCACAATATGTAGATGTAATTCCTGCACAGCTGTATTTATCTCCCTTATTTTCTAACCTAGGTGAAGGAGGACTGGAAGGGGCTGCAGAAAGCCACAGTACCAACATTCACCATACGTAGATTTAATTTCTGCACAGCTGTATATATCTACTTTATTTTCTAACCTAGGTGAAGCAGGACTGTAAGGGGCTGCAGAAAGCCTCCTTACCAACATTCATTATACGTAAATGTAATTTCTGCACAGCTGTGTATATGTCCCTTATTTTCTAACCCGGGTGAAGGAGGACTGGAAGAGGCTGCAGAAAGCCTCCTTACCAACATTCACCATACGTAGAATTGATTTCTGCACACCTGCATATATCTACTTTATTTTCTAACCTAGGTGAAGAAGGACTGGAAGGGGCTGCAGAAAGCCTCCTTACCAACATTCACCATACGTAGGTTTAATTTCTGCACACCTGCATATATCTACTTTATTTTCTAACCTAGGTCAAGGAGGACTGGAAGGGGCTGCATAATGCCTCCATACCAACATTCATAACACGTAGTTTTAATTTCTGCACAGCTGTGTAGATCGCCCTTAATTTCTAACCTAGGTGAAGGAGGACTGGAAGGGACTCCAAAAAGCCTCCTTACCAACGTTCACCATACGTCTATGTAATTTCTGCACAGCTGTATGTATCTACTTTATTTTCTAACCAAGCTGAAGGAGGACTGGAAGTGCCTGCAGAAAGCCTCCTTACCAACATTCACCATACGTAGATGTAATTTTGCACAGCTGTATATATCTACTTTACTTTGTAACCTAGGTGGACGAGGACTGGAAGGGGCTGCAGAAAGCCTCCTTACCAACATTCACTAAACGTAGATGTAATTTCTGCACAGCTGTATATATCTCCCTTATTTTCTAACCTAGGTGAAGGATAACTGGAAGGGGCTGCAGAAAACCTCCTTACCAACATTCACCATAATAGATGTAATTTTTGCACAGCCGTATATATCTCCCTCATTTTCAAACCTCAGTGAAGGAGGACTGGAAGGGGCTGCAGAAAGCATCCTTACCAACATTCACCATACGTAGATATAATTTCTGCACAGCTGTGTAGATCTCCCTTATTTTCTAACCTAGGTGATGGAGTACTGGAATGGGCTGCAGAAAGCCTCCTTACCAACATTCACCATACGTAGATGTAATTTCTGCACAGCTGTATATATCTATTTTATTTTCTAACCTACGTGAAGGAGGACTGGAAGCGGCTGCAGAAAGCCTCCTTACCAACATTCACCATACGTAGGTTTAATTTCTGCATGGCTGCATATATCTCCCTTATTTTCTAACCTTGGTGAAGGAGGATTGGAAGGGGCAGCAGAAAGCATCCTTACTAACATTCACCATACGTACATGTAATTTCTGCACAGCTGTGTATATCTCCCATTTTTCTAAACTAGGTGAAGGAGGACTGGAAGGGGCTGCAGAAAGACTCATTACCAACATTCACCATACGTAGATGTAATCTCTGCACAGCTGCATGTATCTCGCTTATTTTCTAACATAGGTGAAGGAGGACTGGAAGGGGCTGCAGAAAGCCTCCTTACCAATATTCACCATACATAGATGTAATTTCTGCACAGCTGTGTATATCACACTTATTTTCTAACCTACGTGAAAGAGTACTGGTAGGGGCGCACAAAGCCTCCTTACCAACATTCACCATACGTAGATGTAATTTCTGCACAGCTGAATATATCTACTTTACTTTGTAACCTAGGTGGACGAGGACTGGAAGGGGCTGCAGAAAGCCTCCTTACCAACATTAACTAAACGTAGATGTAATTTCTGCACAGCCGTATATATCTACCTTATTTTCTAACCTAGGTGAAGAAGGACTGGAAGGGGCTGCAGAAAGCCTCCTTACTAACATTCACCATAGGTAGATGTAATTTTTGCACAGCCGTATATTTCTCCCTCATTTTCATACCTAGGTGAAGGAGGACTGGTAGGGGCTGCAGAAAGCATCCTTACCACCATTCACCATACGTAGATGTAATTTCTGCACAGCTGTGTAGATCTCCCTTATTTTCTAACCTAGGTGATGGAGTACTGGAATGGGCTGCAGAAAGCCTCCTTACTAACATTCACCATACGTAGATGTAATTTCTGCACAGCTGTGTATATCTCTCATTTTCCTAACCTAGGTGAGGAAGGACTGGAAGGGGCTGCAGAAAGACTCTTTACCAACATTCACCATACGTAGATGTAATTTCTGCACAGCTGTAAGTATCTCTCTTATTTTCTACCTTGGGGAAGGAGGACTGGAAGGGGCTGCAGAAAGCCTTCTTACCAACATTCACCATACGTAGATGTAATTTCTGCACAGCTGCATGTATCTCCCTCATTTTCTAACATAGGTGAAGGAGGACTGGAAGGGTCTGCAGAAAGACTCCTTACCAATAATCACCATACATAGATGTCTTTTCTGCGCAGCTGTGTATATCACACTTATTTTCTAACCTACGTGAAAGAGGACTGGAAGGGGCGGCAGAAAGCCTCTTTACCAACATTCATCATACGTAGATGTAATTTCTGCACAGCTGTGTATATCTCCCTTAATTTCTAACCTAGGTGAAGGAGTACTGGTAGGGGCGCACAAAGCCTCCTTACCAACATTCACCATACGTAGATGTAATATCTGCACAGCTGTATATATCTACTTTATTTGCTAACCTAGGTGAATGAGGACTGGACGGGGCTGCAGAAAGCGTCCTTACCAACATTCACCATACGTAGATGTAATTTCTGCACAACTGTATATATCTCCCTTATTTTCTAACCTAGGTGAAGGAGGACTCGAAGGGGCTGCAGAAAGCCTCCTTACCATCATTCCCCATTCGTAGATGTAATATCTGCACAGCTGTATATATCTACTTTATTTTTAACCTAGTTAAAGGCGGACTGGAAGGGGCTCCACGAAGCCTCCTTAGCAACATTCACCATATGTAGATGTAATTTCTGCACAGCTGTGTAGATCTCCCTTATTTTCTAACCTAGGTGAAGAAGGACTGGAAGAGGTTGCAGAAAGCCTCCTTACCAACATTCACCATACGTAGATTTAATTTCTGCACACCTGCATATATCTACTTTATTTTCTAACCAAGCTGAAGGAGGACTGTAAGAGCCTGCAGAAAGCCTCCTAACCAACATTCACCGTACATAGATGTAATTTCTGCACAGCTGAATATATCTACTTTACTTTGTAACCTAGGTGGACGAGGACTGGAAGGGGCTGCAGAAAGCCTCCGTACCAACATTCACTAAACGTAGATGTAATTTCTGCACAGCTGTATATATCTACCTTATTTTCTAACGTAGGTGAAGGAGGACTGGAAGGGGCTGCAGAAAGCATCCTTACCAACATTCACCATACGTAGATGTAATTTCTGCACAGCTGTGTAGATCTCCCTTATTTTCTAACCTAGGTGATGGAGTACTGGAATGGGCTGCAGAAAGCCTCCTTACTAACATTCACCATACGTAGATGTAATTTCTGCACAGCTGTGTATATCTCCCATTTTTCTAACCTAGCTGAAGGAGGACTGGAAGGGGCTGCAGAAAGACTCTTTACCAACATTCACCATACGTAGATGTAATTTCTGCACAGCTGCATGTATCTCGCTTATTTTCTAACATAGGTGAAGGAGGACTGGAAGGGGCTGCAGAAAGCCTCTTTACCAACATTCACCATACATTGTTGTAATTTCTGCACAGCTGTATATATCTACTTTACTTTCTAACACAGGTGAAGGAGGACTGGAAGGGGCTCCACAAAGCCTGCTTAGCAACATTCACCATATGTAGATGTAATTTCTGCACAGCTGTAAGTATCTCTCTCATTTTCTACCTTGGGGAAGGAGGACTGGAAGGGGCTGCAGAAAGCCTTCTTACCAAAATTCACCATACGTAGATGTAATTTCTGCACAGCTGTATATATCTACATTATTTTCTAACCTAGGTGAAGGAGGACTGGAAGGGGCTGCTGAAAGCCTCCTTACCAACATTCACCATACGTAGAAGTAATTTCTGCACAGCTGCATATATCTCCCTCATTTTCTAACCTAGGTGAAGGAAGACTGGAAGAGGCTGCAGAAAGCCTCCTAAGAAACATTCACCATACGTAGATGTAATTTCTGCACAGCAGTATATATCTCCCTAATTTTCTAACCCAGGTGAAGGAGGACAGGAAGGGACTCCAAAAAGCCTCCTCAGCAACGTTCACCATACGTAGATGTAATTTCTGCACAGCTGTATATATCTACTTTATTTTCTAACCTAGCTGAAGGAGGACTGGAAGGGGCTGCAGGAAGCCTCCTTACCAACATTCACCATACGTAGATGTAATTTCTGCACAGCTCTATATATCTACTTTATTTTCTAACATAGGTGAATGAGGACTGGACGGGGCTGCAGGAAGCCTCCTTACCATCATTCCCCATTCGTAGATGTAGTGTCTGCACAGCTGTATATAGCTACTTTATTTTTAACCTAGATGAAGGCGGACTGGAAGGGGCTCCACGAAGCCTCCTTAGCAACATTCACCATATGTAGATGTAATTTCTGCACAGCTGTATGTCTCTCCCTTATTTTCTAACCAAGGTGAAGGAGGACTGGATGGGGCTCCCCAAAGCCTCCTGAGGACCTTTCCCCATACGTATGCGTAATTTCTGCATAGCTGTATATATCTCCCTTATTTTCTAACCTAGGTGAAGGAGGACTGGAAGGGGCTGCATAATGCATCCTTACCAACATTCATAACACGTAGACATAATTTCTGGAAAGCCATGTAAATCTCCCTTATTTTCTAACCTAGGTGGAGGACTGGAAGGCGTTGCAGAAAGCCTCCTTACCAACATTCACCATACGTAGATGTAATTTCTGCACAGCTGTATATATCTCCCTTATTTTCTAACCTAGGTGAAGGAGGCCTGGAAGGGGCTGCAGAAAGCCTCCTTACCAATATTCAAAATACATAGATGTAATTTCTTCACTGCTGTGTATACCCCCCTTATTTTCTAACCTACGTGAAAGAGGACTGGAAGGGGCTGCAGAAAGCCTCCTTACCAACATTCACCTTACGTAGATGTAATTTCTGCACAGCTGTATATATCTCCCTTATTTTCTAACCTAGGTGAAGGAGGACTAGAAAGGGCTGCAGAAAGCCTCCTTACCAACATTCACCATACGTAGATGTAATTTCTCACAGCTGTGTATATCTCCCTTATTTTCTAACCTAGGTGAAAGGGAACTGGAAAGGGCTGCAGAAAACCTCCTTACCAACATTCACTAAACGTAGATGTAATTTCTGCACAGCTGTGTATATCTCCCTTACTTTCAAACCTAGGTGAAGGAGGACTGGAAAGGGCTGCAGAAAGCCTCCTTACCAACAGTCACCATAGGTAGATGTAAATTTTGCACAGCTGTATATATCTCCCTCATTTTCTAACCTAGGTGAAGGAGGACTGGAAGTTGCTGCAGAAAGCCTCCTTACCAACATTTATCATATGTAGATGTAATTTCTGCACAGCTGTGTGTATCTCCCTTAACTTCTAAACTAGGAGAACGAGTACTGGTCGGGGCTGCAGAAACCCTCCTTACCAACATTCAACATACGTAGATGTAATTTCTGCACGGCCGCATATATCTTCCTTATTTTCTAACCTACGTGAAGGAGGATTGGAAGGGGTTGCAGAAAGCCTCCTTACCTACATTCACCATACGAAGAAGTAATTTCTGCATGGCTGCATGTATCTCCCTTATTTTCTAACCTAGGTGAAGGAGGATTGGAAGGGGCAGCAGAAAGCCTCCGTACCAACATTAACCATACGTAGATGTAATTTCTGCACAGCTGTATATATCTACTTTACTTACTAACCTAGGTGGAGGGGACTGGAAGGGGCTGCAGAAAGCCTCCTTACCAACAGTCACCATAGGTAGATGTAAATTTTGCACAGCTGTATATATCTACCTCATTTTCTAACCTAGGTAAAGGAGGACTGGAAGGGGCTGCAGAAAGCCTCCTTACCAACATTAATCATACGTAGATGTAATATCTGCACAGCTGTATATATCTCCCTAATTTTCTAACCTAGGTGAAGGAGGACTGGAAGGGGCTCCACAAAGCCTCCTTAGGACCTGCACAGCTGTGTATACGTCCCTTATTTTCTAACCTACGTGAAAGATGACGGGAAGGGGCTGGAGAACGCCTCTTTACCAACATTCACAATACGTAGATGTAATTTCTGCACAGCCGTATATATCTCCCTTATTTTCTAATCTAGGTGAAGGAGGATTGGAAGGGTCTACAGAAAGCCTCCTTACCAACATTCACCATACGTAGATGTAATTTCTGCACAGCTGTATAAATCTCCCTTATTTTCAAACCTAGGTGAAGGAGGACTGTAAGGGAATCCAAAAAGCCTCCTTAGCAACGTTCACCATACGTAGAGGTAATTTCTGCACAGCTGTATAGATCTACTCTATATTCTAACCTAGCTGAAGGACGATTGGAGGGGCAGCAGAACATTCACCATACGTAGATGTAATTTCTGCACAGCTGTGTATATCTCCCATTTTTCTAACCTAGTTGAAGGAGGATTGGAAGGGGCTGCAGAAATCCTCTTTACCAACATTCACCATACGTAGATGTAATTTCTGCACAGCTGCATTTATCTCGCTTATTTTCTAACATAGGTGAAGGAGGACTGAAAGGTTCTGCAGAAAGCCTCCTTACCAATATTCACCATACATAGATGTAATATCTGCACAGCTGTGTATATCACACTTATTTTCTAACCTACGTGAAAGAGGACTGGAAGAGGCTGCAGAAAGCCTCTTTACCAACATTCACCATACGTAGATGTAATTTCTGCACAGCTGAATATATCTACTTTACTTTGTAACCTAGGTGGACGAGGACTGGAAGGGGCTGCAGAAAGCCTCCTTACCATCATTCCTTATTCGTAGATGTAATATCTGCACAGCTGTATATATGTACTTTTTTTTAACCTAGTTGATGGCGGACTGGAAGGGGCTCCACGAAGCCTCCTTAGCAACATTCACCATATGTAGAAGTAATTTCTGCACAGCTGTATGTATCTCCCTTATTTTCTAACCTAGGTGAAGGAGGACTGTATGGGGCTCCACAAAGCCTCCTTAGGACCTTTCCCCATACGTATATACAATTTCTGCACAGCTGTATGTATCTACTATATTTCTAACCTAGGTGAAGGAGGACTGGAAGGGGCTGCAGAATGCCTCCTTACCAACATGCACCATACGTAGATGTAATTTCTGCATAGCTGTATATACCTTCCTTATTTTCTAACCTAGGTGAAGGAGGCCTGGAAGGGGCTGCAGAAAGCCTCCTTACCAATATTCACCATACATAGATGTAATTTCTGCACAGCTGTGTATACCCCACTTATTTTCTAACCTATGTGAAGGAGGACTAGAAGGGGCTGCAGAAAGCCTCCTTACCAACATTCACCATACGTAGGTGTAATTTCTCACAGCTGTGAATATCTCCCTTATTTTCTAACCTAGGTGAAGGAGAACTGGAAAGGGCTGCAAGAAAGCCTCCTTACCAACATTCACCATACGTAGATGTAATTTCTGCACAACTGTGTATATTTCCCTGACTTTCTAACCTAGGTGAAGGAGAACTGGGAAGGCCTACAAGAAAGCCTCCTGACCAACATTCACCATACATAGATGTTATTTCTGCACAGCTGTGTGTATCTTCCTTATTTTCTAACCTAGGTGAAGGAGGCCTGGAAGGGGCTGCAGAAAGCCTCCTTACCAATATTCACCATACATAGATGTAATTTCTGCACAGCTGTGTATACCCCGCTTATTTTCTAACCTACGTGAAAGAGGACTGGAAGGGGCTGCAGAAAGCCTCCTTACCAACATTCAACATACGTAGATGTAATTTCTGCACGGCTGCATATATCTTCCTTATTTTCTAACCTAGGTGAAGGAGGATTGGAAGGGGCTGCAGAAAGCCTCCTTACCAACATTCACCATACGTAGAAGTAATTTCTGCATGGCTGCATGTATCTCCCTTATTTTCTAACCTAGGTGAAGGAGGATTGGAAGGGGCAGCAGAAAGCCTCCTTACCAACATTTACCATACGTAGATGTAATTTCTGCACAGCTGTATATATCTACTTTACTTACTAACCTAGGTGGAGGAGGACTGGAAGGGGCTGCAGAAAGCCTCCTTACCAACAGTCACCATAGGTAGATGTAAATTTTGCACAGCTGTACATATCTCCCTCATTTTCTAACCTAGGTGAAGGAGGACTGGAAGGGGCTGCAGAAAGCCTCCTTACCGACATTCACCATACGTAGATGTAATTTCTGCACAGCTGTATATATCTCCCTTATTTTATATCTTAGGTGAAGGAGGACTGGAAGGGGCTGCAGAAAGCCTGCTTACCAAAATTCACCATACGTAGATGTAATTTCTGCACAACTATATACATCTACTTTATTTTCTAACCTAGCTGAAGGAGGACTGGAAGGAGCGGCAGAAAGCCTCCTTACCAACATTCACCGTACGTAGACGTAAATTCTGCACAGCTGTATATATTTACTTTATTTTCTAACCTAGGTGAATGAGGACTGGACGGGGCTGCCGAAAGCCTCCTTAGCAACGTTCACCATACGTAGATGTAATTTCTTCACAGCTGTATATATCTCACTTATTTTCTAACCTAGGTGAAGGATGACTGGAAGGGGCTGCACAAAGCCTCCTTACCAACATTCGCTATACGTAGATTTAATTTCTGCACAGCTGTGTATACCTCCCTTATTTTCTAACCTACGTGAAAGAGGACTGGAAGGGGCTGGAGAAAGCCTCTTTACCAACATTCACAATACGTAGATGTAATTTCTGCACAGCCGTATATATCTCCCTTATTTTCTAACCTAGGTGAAGGAGGACTGGAAGGGTCTGCAGAAAGCCTCCTTACCAACATTCACCATACGTAGATGTAATTTCTGCACAGCTGTATATATCTCCCTTATTTTCAAAACTAGGTGAAGGAGGACTGTAAGGGACTCCAAAAAGCCTCCTTAGCAACGTTCACCATACGTAGAGGTAATTTCTGCACAGCTGTATAGATCTACACTATATTCTAACCTAGCTGAAGGATGATCGGAAGGGGCAACAGAAAGCCTCCTTACTAACATTCACCATACGTAGATGTAATTTCTGCACAGCTGTGTATATCTCCCATTTTTCTAACCTAGTTGAAGGAGGATTGGAAGGGGCTGCAGAAATCCTCTTTACCAACATTCACCATACGTAGATGTAATTTCTGCACAGCTGCATTTATCTCGCTTATTTTCTAACATAGGTGAAGGAGGACGGAAAGGGGATGCAGAAAGCCTCCTTACCAATATTCACCATACATAGATGTAATATCTGCACAGCTGTGTATATCACACTTATTTTCTAACCTACGTGAAAAAGGACTGGAAGGGGCTGCAGAAAGCCTCTTTACCAACATTCACCATACGTAGATGTAATTGCTGCACAGCTGCATGTATCTCCCTTATATTCTAACCTAGGTGAAGGAGGACTGGATGCGGCTGCAGACAGCCTCCTAACCAACATTCATAACACGTAGATTTAGTTTCTGCACAGCTGCATATATCTACTTTATTTTCTAACCTAGGTGAAGGAGGATTGGAAGATGCAGCAGAAAGCCTCCGTACTAACATTCACCACACGTAGATGTAATTTCTGCACAGCTGTGTATATCTCCCATTTTTCTAACCTAGTTGAAGGAGGATTGGAAGGGGCTGCAGAAATCCTCTTTACCAACATTCACCATACGTAGATGTAATTTCTGCACAGCTGCATTTATCTCGCTTATTTTCTAACATAGGTGAAGGAGGACGGAAAGGGGATGCAGAAAGCCTCCTTGCCAATATTCACCATACATAGATGTAATTTCTGCACAGCTGTGTGAATCACACTTATTTTCTAACCTACGTGAAAGAGGACTGGAAGGGGCTGCAGAAAGCCTCTTTACCAACATTCACCATACATTGATGTAATTTCTGCACAGATGTATATATCTACTTTATTTTCTAACCTAGGTGAAGGAGGACTGGAAGGGGCTGCACAAAGCCTCCTTACCAACATTCACCATACGTAGATGTAATATCTGCACAGCTGTATATATCTACATTATTTTCTAACCTAGGTGAAGGAGGACTGGAAGGGGCTGCTGAAAGCCTCCTTACCAACATTCACCATACGTAGATGTAATTTCTGCACAGCCGTATATATCTCCCTTATTTTCTAACCTAGGTGAAGGAGGACTGGATGGGGCTCCACAGAGCCTCCTTAGGAGCTTTCCCCATACGTATATGTAATTTCTGCACAACTGTATATATCTCCCTTATTTTCTAACCTAGGTGAAGTAGGACTGGAAGGGGCTGCAGAAAGCCTCCTTACCATCATTCCCCATTCGTAGATGTAATATCTGCACAGCTGTAAATAGCTACTTTATTTTTAACCTAGTTGAAGGCGGACTGGAAGGGGCCCCATAAGCCGCCTTAGCAACATTCACCATATGTAGATGTAATTTCTGCACAGCTGTATGTATCTCCCTTATTTTCTAACCAAGGTGAAGGAGGACTGGATGGGGCTCCACAAAGCCTTATTAGGACCTTTCCCCATACATATATGTAATTTCTGCACAGCTGTATATATCTCCCTTATTTTCTAACCTAGGTGAAGGACGACTGGAAGGGGCAGCAGAAAGCCTCCTTACCAACATTCACCATAAGCAGATTTAATTTCTGCACAGCTGTATATATTACTTTAATTTCTAACCTAGGTGAAGGAGGACTAGATGGGGCTGCAGAAAGCCTCCTTAGCAACATTCATCATATGTAGATGTAGTTTCTGCACAGCAGTATATATATATACTTTATTTTCTAACACAGGTGAAGGAGGACTGGATGCGGCTGCAGAAAGCCTGCCTACCAACATTCATAAAACGTAGATTTAGTTTCTGCACAGCTGTATATATCTACTATACTTTCTAACACAGGTGAAGGAGGACTGGAAGGGGCTCCACAAAGCCGCCTTAGCAACATTCACCATATGTAGATGTAATATCTGCACAGCTGTATGTATATCAATTATTATCTACCTTGGGGAAGGAGGACTGGAAGAGCTGCAGAAAGCCTTCTTACCAACATTCACCATACATAGATGTAGTTTCTGCACAGCTGTATATATATGTACTACATTTTCTAACCTAGGAGGAGGAGGACTGGAAGGGGCTGCAGAAAACCTCCTTACCATTATTCACCATACGTAGATGTAACTTCTGCACAGCTGTATATATCCCCCTTATTTTCTAACCTAGGTGAAGGAGGACGGGAAGGGGCTGCAGAAAGCATCCTTACCAACATTCCCCATTCGTAGATGTAATTTCTGCACAGCTGTATATATCTACATGATGTTCTAACCTAGTTGAAGGCGGACTAGGAGGGGCTCCACGAAGCCTCCTTAGCAACATTCACCATATGTTGATGTAATTTCTGCACAGCTGTATGTATCTCCCTTATTTTCTAACCTAGGTGAAGGAAGACTGGAAGGGGCTCCACAAACCCTCCTTAGGACCTTTCGCCATACGTATATGTAATTTCTGCACAGCTGTATATAAGTCCCTTATTTTCTAACCTAGGTGAAGGATGACTGGAAGGGGCTGCAGAAAGCCTCCTTACCAACATTCACCATACGTAGATTTAATTTCTGCAGAGCTGTATATATCTCCCTTATTTTCTAACCTAGGTGAAGGAGGACTAGAAGGGGCTGCAGAAAGCCTCCTTACCAACATTCATCATACGTAGATGTAATTTCTGCACAACTGTGTATATCTCCCTCAAATTCTAACCTAGTTGAAGGCGGACTGGAAGGGGCTGCACGAAGCCTCGTTAGCAACATTCACCATACGTAGTAGTAATTTCTGCACAGCTGTATATATCTCCGTTATTTTCTAACCTAGGTGAAGGAGGAATGGTAGGGGCTGCGGAAAGCCACCTTACCAACATTCATCATACGGAGATGTAATTTCTGCACAGCTATATATCTCCCATATTTTGTAACCTAGGTGAAGGAGGACTGGAAGGGACTCCAAAAAGCCTCCTTAGCAACGTTCACCATACGTAGATGTAATTTCTGCACAGCTGTATATATCTCCCTTATTTTCTAACCTAGGTGAAGGAGGACTGGAAGGGGCTGCAGAAAGCCTCCTTACGAAGATTCCCCATACGTAGATGTAATATCTGCAAAGCTGTATATATCTACTTGATTTTCTAACCTAGTTGATGGCGGACTGGAAGGGGCTCCACGAAGCCTCCTTAGCTACATTCACCATACGTAGATGTAATTTCTGCACAGCTGTGTGTATCCCCCTTAATTTCTAAACTAGGAGAAGGAGTACTGGTAGGGGCTGCAGAAACCCTCCTTACCAACATTCAACATACGTAGATCTAATTTCAGCACGGCTGCATATATCTCCCTTATTTTCTAACCTAGGTGAAGGAGGATTGGAAGGGGCAGCAGAAAGCCTCCTTACCAACATTCACCATACGTAGATGTAATTTCTGCACAGCTGTGTATATCTCCCTTATTTTCTAACCTAGGTGAACGAGGAGTGGAAGGGCCTGCAGAAAGCCTCCATACCAACATTCACCATACGTAGATGTAATTTCTGCACAACTATATATATCTATCTGCAGATGTAATCTCTGCAAAGCTGTATATATCACTTTTTCTTTTCTACCCTAGGTGAAGGAGGACAGGAAGGGGCTGCAGAAAGCCTCCTTACCAACAATCACTATCTTCAGATGTAAATTCTGCACGGCTGAATATATCTCCTTTAAATTGTAACCTAGGTGAAGGAGGACAGGAAGAGCCTGCAGAAAGCCTCCTTACCAACGTTCACTATCTTCAGATGTAAATTCTGCACAGCTGAACATATCTCCTTTATTTTCTAACTACGTGAAATAGGTAAAGAAAGGCCTGCTGAAAGCCTCTTTATCGACATTCACTATCTTCAGATGTAAATTCTGCACAGCTAAATATATCTTTTTCATTCTCTAACCTAGGTGAAGGAAGCCCGGAAGGGCATGCAGAAAGCCTCCTTACCAACATTCACTATCTGCGGATGTAATTTCTGCACAGCTGTATATTTCTTCTTTATTTTCTAACCTAGGTGAAGGAGGGCTGACAGGGGCTGCAGAAAGCCTCCTTACCAACAGTCGCTATCTGCAGATGTAATTTATGCACAGCTGGATATATCTCCTTTTTTTTCTAACCTAGCTGAAGGAGGACAGGAAGGGCCTGCAGTAAGCCTCCTTACCATTATTCACTATCTGCAGATGTAATTTCTGCACAGCTGTATATATCTCCTTTATATTCTATCCTAGGTGTAGGAGTACTGGAAGGGTGTGCAGAAAGCCTTCTTACCAGCATTCAATCACCATATGTAGATCTAATTTCTGCACAGCTGTGTATATATCCTCTATTTTCTAACCTAGGTGAAGGAGGACAGGAAGGGCCTCCAGAAAACCTCCATACCAACATTTACTATCTGCAGGTTTAAATTCTGCATAGCTGTATATGTCACCTTTATTCTCTAACCTAGGTGAAGGAGGACAGGAAGGTCCTGTAGAGAGCCTCCTTGCCAACTTTCAATATCTGCAGAAGTAATTTCTGCACAGCTGAATATTTTTCCTTTACTTTCTAACCTAGGTGAATGAGGACTAGAAGGGCCTGCTGAAAGCTTCCTTACCAACATTCACTACCTGCAGATGTAATTTCTGCACAGCTGTATATATCTCCTTTATTTTCTAACCTAGGTGAAGGAGGACTGTAAGGGGCTGCAGAAAGCCTCCTTACCAGCATTCACCGTCTCTAGATGTAGTTTCTGCACAGGTGTATATATCTCCTGTTCTTTTTTAGCCTAGGTGAAGGAGGACAGGAAGGGCCTGCAGAAAGCCTCCTCACCAACATTCACTATTTGCGGATGTAATTACTGCACAGCTGTATATATCTCCATTATATACTAACCTAGGTGAAGGAGGACTACAAGGGCCTGCAGAAAGCCACCTTACCAATATTTACCATCTGCAGATGTCATTTCTGCACAGCTCTATATATCTCCTTTATATTCTAACCTTGGTAAAGGAGGACAGGAAGGGCCTGCAGAAAGCCTCCTTACCAACATTCACTATCTGCGGATGTAATTTCTGCACAGCTGTTTATATCTCCTTTATTTTCTAACCTAGAAGAAGGAGGACAGGAATGGCCTGCAGAAAGCCTCCTTACCAGCATTCACCGTATGTAGAAATATTTCTGCACAGCTGTGTGTATCTCCTCTATTTTGCAATCTAGGTGAAGTAGGACTGGAAGGGGCTGCAGAAAGCCTCCTTACCAACAATCTCTATCTGCAGAAGTAATTCCCGCACAGCTGTATCTACCACCTCTACTTGCTAACCCATGTAAAGAGGACAGGAAGGCCAACAGAAAACCTCTTTACCAACATTCCCTATCTGTATATGTAAGTTCTCCTCAGCTGTATATATCTCCCCTTTATTTTCTAACCTAGGTGAAGAAGGACAGGAAGGGCCTGCTGAAAGCCTCCTTACGAACATTCAACATATGTAGATGTAATTTCTGCACGGCTGTATATTTCTCCTTTTTTTCTAACCTAGGTGACGGAGGACTGGATGGGGCTGCAGAAAGCCTCCTTACCAACATTCACTATCTGCAGATGTAATTTCTGCACAGCTGTATATATGTCATTTATTTTCTAACCTTGGTGAAGGAGGACAGGAAGAGCATTTAGAAAGCCTCCTTACTGTAATTCACTATCTGCAGATGTAATTTTTTGCACAGCTGTATATATCTCCTTTATCTTCTAACCTAGGTGAAGGTGGAATGGAACAGGGTGCAGTAAGCCTCCTTACCAACATCCACTATCTGCAGATGTAATTTCTGCACAGCTGTATATACCTACTTTATTTTTTAACCTAGGTGAAGGAGGACAAAAAGGGCCTACAGAAAGCCACCTTACCGACATTCAATATTTGCAGATGTAATTTCTGCACAGCCGTATGTATCTCCTTTATGTTCTAACCTAGGTGAAGGAGCACTGGAAGGGCCTGCATTCACTACCTGCACATGTAATTTCTGCACAGCTGTATGTATCTCTTTTATTTACTAACCCACGTGAAGGAGGACTGGAAGGGCATGCAGAAAGCCTCCTTACGAACATTCAATACCAGCAAATGTAATTTCTGCACAGCTGTAAATATCTCCTTTATTTTCTAACCTAGCTGAAGAAAGACTGGACGGTGCTGCAGAAAGCCTCCTTACCATAATTCACTATCTGGAGATGTAATTTCTGTACAGCCGTATGTATCTCATTCAATTTCTAACCTAGGAGAAGGAGGACTGGAAGGGGCTTCAGAAAGCCTCCTTACCGACATTCATTACCTGCAGATGTGGTTCCTGCACAGCTGTATCTATTTACTTTACTTTCTAACTTAGTTGTAGGAGAGGAAGGGCCTATAGAAATCCTCCTCACCAACATTCAATATCTGCAGTTATTAATTTCTGCACAGCTCTATGAATCTCCTTTATTTTCAAACCTAGGTGAAGGAGGACTGGAAGAGGCTGCAGAAAGCCTCCTTACCAACAATCACTATCTACAGATGCAATATGTGCACAGCTGTAAATATCTCCTTTATTTACCAACCTAGGTGAAGGAGGACAGAAAGGGCCTGCACAAAAGCCTCCTTACCAACATTCACTACCTGCAGATGTAATTTATGCCCAGCTGCATTATCTCCATTTTCTAACCTAGGTGAAGGAGGACTGGAAGGGGCTGCAGAAAGCTTCCTTACCAACACTCACTATCTGCAGATGTAATTTCTGCACAGCAGTATATATCTCCTTTATTTTCAAACCTAGCTGAAGGAGGACTGGAAGAGGCTGCATAAAGCCTCCTTAGCAACAATCACTATCTGCAGATGTAATTTATGCCCAGCTGTATTTATCTCCTTCATTTTCTAGCCTAGGTGAAGGAGGACTGGGAAGGGCCACAGAAAGCCTACATACCAACATTCACTATCTGCAGATGTAATTTCTGCACAGCTGCATCTATCTACTTTACTTTCTAAGCTAGATGAAAGACAGGAAGGGCCTGCAGAAAGCCTCCTTACCAACATTCACTATCTGCAGATGTAAATTCTGCACAGCTGTGTATATCTCCTATATTTTCCAACCTAGGTGAAGGAGGACAGGAAGGGCCTGCATAATGCCTCCTTACCAACATTCACTTTCTGCAGATGTAATTCCTGCACACCTGTATACATCTCTATTATTTTGTTGCCTAGGTGAAGGAGGACTGGAAGGGCCTGCAGAAAGACTCCTTACCCTCATTCACCTTCTGCAGATGTAATTTCTGCACAACTGTATGTATCTCCTTTATTTTTTTTGTAGGTAAAGGAGGCCTGGAAGGGCCAGCAGAAGGCCTCCTTAGCAGCATTCACTATCTGCAGATGTAATTTCTGTACAGCTGTATATACCTACTTCATTTTCTAACCTAGGTGACGGAGGACAGGATGGGCCTGCAGAAAGCCTCCTTACCAACATTCTCTATTGGCAGATAAAATTTCGGCACAGCGGTATATATCTCCTTAATTTTTAATCTAGGTGAAGGAGGACAGGAATGGCCTGCAGAAAGCCTCCCTACCAACATTCACTTTCTGCAGGTGTAATTCCTGCACACCTGTATATATCTCCTTTATTTTCTAACCTAGGTGAAGGAGGACTGGAAGGGCCTGCAGAAAGACTCCTTACTAACATTCACTATCTGCATTTGTAATTTCTGCACAGCTGTGTATATCTCCTTTACATTCTAACCTAGGTGAAGGAGGACATGAAGGGCCAGCAGAAAGCTTCCTTACCAACATTCACTATCTGCAGGGATAGGTTTTCCACAGCTGCTCATATGTCCTTTCTTTTGTAACCTATGTGACGGAGGACAGGAAGGGCCTGCAGAAGACCTCCTTACAAACATTCACTATCTGCTGATGTAAATTCTGCACACCTGTATATATCTCCTTCATTCTCTAACCTAGGTGAAGGAGGACAGGAAGAGGTTGCAGGAAGACTCCTTACCAACATTCACTATCTGCAGATATTATTTCTAAACAGTAGTATATCTCTCCTTTATTTTCTAACCTAGGTGAATGAGGACTGGAAGGATCCGCAGAAAGCCTATTTCCCAACATTCACCATGTATAGATGTAAATTTCTGCAAAGCAGTATATAACCCTTTATTTCCTAACCTAGTCGATGGTGGACAGGAAGCGCCTGCAGAAAGCCTCCTTACCAACAATCACTATCTGCAGACGTAATTTCTGCACAGCTGTATATATCTCCTTAATTTTCTAACATAGGTGAAGGAGGACAGGAATGGCCTGCAGAAAGCCTCCTTACCAACATTAATTATCTGCAGATGTTATTTCTACACAGCTGTACACATCTCCATTATTTTCTAACCTAGCTGAAGGAGGACTGGAATGGGCAGCAGAAAGCCTGCTTACCAACATTCACTATCTCCAGGTGTAATTTCTGCACAGCTGTATAAATTTCCGTTATTTTCTACCCTAGGTGAAGGAGGACTGGAAGGGCCTGTAGAAAGCTTCCTTACCAACATTCACAATCTACAAGAGTAATTTCTGCGCAGCTGTATATATCTTTTTTATTTTCTAACCTTGGTGAAGGAGGGAGTGGAAGGGCTGCAGAAAGCCTACATACCAACATTCACTATCTGCAGATGTAATTTCTGCACAGCTGTACATATTACCTTTATTTTCTAACCTATGTGAAGGAGGACAGAAGGGGCCTGCAAACATTCTCCTTAGCAACATTCACTATCTGCAGATGTAAATTCTGCACAGCTTTATATATCACCTTTATTTTCTAACCTAAGTGAAGGAGGACTGGAAGGGCCTGCAGAAAGCCTCCTTAACATCATTCACTATCAGCCGATGTAATTTCTGCACTGCCGTATATATCTCCTTTATTTTCTAACGTAGGTGAAGGAGGAGTGGAAGGGGCTGCAGAAAACCTCCTCACCAAAATTCGCTTTCTGCAGATGTAATTTCAGCACAGCTGTATATATCTCCGTTATTTTCTAACCTAGGTGAAGGAGGAATGGTAGGGGCTGCGGAAAGCCACCTTACCAAAATTCATCATACGGAGATGTAATTTCTGCACAGCTATATATCTCCCATATTTTGTAACCTAGGTGAAGGAGGACTGGAAGGGACTCCAAAAAGCCTCCTTAGCAACGTTCACCATACGTAGATGTAATTTCTGCACAGCTGTATATATATACTTTATTTTGTAACCAAGCTGAAGGAGGACTGGATGGGCCTGCAGAAAGCCTCCATACCACCATTCACCATACGTAGATGTAATTTCTGCACAACTATATATATCTATCTGCAGATGTAATCTCTGCAAAGCTGTATATATCACTTTTTCTTTTCTACCCTAGGTGAAGGAGGACAGGAAGGGGCTGCAGAAAGCCTCCTTACCAACAATCACTATCTTCAGATGTAAATTCTGCACGGCTGAATATATCTCCTTTAAATTGTAACCTAGGTGAAGGAGGACAGGAAGAGCCTGCAGAAAGCCTCCTTACCAACGTTCACTATCTTCAGATGTAAATTCTGCACAGCTGAACATATCTCCTTTATTTTCTAACTACGTGAAATAGGTAAAGAAAGGCCTGCTGAAAGCCTCTTTATCGACATTCACTATCTTCAGATGTAAATTCTGCACAGCTAAATATATCTTTTTCATTCTCTAACCTAGGTGAAGGAAGACCGGAAGGGCATGCAGAAAGCCTCCTTACCAACATTCACTATCTGCGGATGTAATTTCTGCACAGCTGTATATTTCTTCTTTATTTTCTAACCTAGGTGAAGGAGGGCTGACAGGGGCTGCAGAAAGCCTCCTTACCAACAGTCGCTATCTGCAGATGTAATTTATGCACAGCTGGATATATCTCCTTTTTTTTCTAACCTAGCTGAAGGAGGACAGGAAGGGCCTGCTGAAAGCTTCCTTACCAACATTCACTACCCGCAGATGTAATTTCTGCACAGCTGTATATATCTCCTTTATTTTCTAACCTAGGTGAAGGAGGACTGTAAGGGGCTGCAGAAAGCCTCCTTACCAGCATTCACCGGCTCTAGATGTAGTTTCTGCACAGGTGTATATATCTCCTGTTCTTTTTTAGCCTAGGTGAAGGAGGACAGGAAGGGCCTGCAGAAAGCCTCCTCACCAACATTCACTATTTGCGGATGTAATTACTGCACAGCTGTATATATCTCCATTATATACTAACCTAGGTGAAGGAGGACTACAAGGGCCTGCAGAAAGCCACCTTACCAATATTTACCATCTGCAGATGTCATTTCTGCACAGCTCTATATATCTCCTTTATATTCTAACCTTGGTAAAGGAGGACAGGAAGGGCCTGCAGAAAGCCTCCTTACCAACATTCACTATCTGCGGATGTAATTTCTGCACAGCTGTTTATATCTCCTTTATTTTCTAACCTAGAAGAAGGAGGACAGGAAGGGCCTGCAGAAAGCCTCCTTACCAGCATTCACCGTATGTAGAAATATTTCTGCACAGCTGTGTGTATCTCCTCTATTTTGCAATCTAGGTGAAGTAGGACTGGAAGGGGCTGCAGAAAGCCTCCTTACCAACAATCTCTATCTGCAGAAGTAATTCCCGCACAGCTGTATCTACCACCTCTACTTGCTAACCCATGTAAAGAGGACAGGAAGGCCAACAGAAAACCTCTTTACCAACATTCCCTATCTGTAGATGTAAGTTCTCCTCAGCTGTATATATCTCCCCTTTATTTTCTAACCTAGGTGAAGAAGGACAGGAAGGGCCTGCTGAAAGCCTCCTTACGAACATTCAACATATGTAGATGTAATTTCTGCACGGCTGTATATTTCTCCTTTTTTTCTAACCTAGGTGACGGAGGACTGGATGGGGCTGCAGAAAGCCTCCTTACCAACATTCACTATCTGCAGATGTAATTTCTGCACAGCTGTATATATGTCGTTTATTTTCTAACCTTGGTGAAGGAGGACAGGAAGAGCATTTAGAAAGCCTCCTTACTGTAATTCACTATCTGCAGATGTAATTTTTTGCACAGCTGTATATATCTCCTTTATTTTCTAACCTAGGTGAAGGACTGGAAGGAACTGCAAAAAGCCTCCTTACCGATATTCACTATGTGCAGATGTAATTTCTGCACAGCTGTATATATCTCCTTTATCTTCTAACCTAGGTGAAGGTCTAATGGAACAGGGTGCAGTAAGCCTCCTTACCAACATTCACTATCTGCAGATGTAATTTCTGCACAGCTGTATATACCTACTTTATTTTTTAACCTAGGTGAAGGAGGACAAAAAGGGCCTACAGAAAGCCACCTTACCGACATTCAATATTTGCAGATGTAATTTCTGCACAGCCGTATGTATCTCCTTTATGTTCTAACCTAGGTGAAGGAGCACTGGAAGGGCCTGCATTCACTACCTGCACATGTAATTTCTGCACAGCTGTATGTATCTCTTTTATTTACTAACCCACGTGAAGGAGGACTGGAAGGGCATGCAGAAAGCCTCCTTACGAACATTCAATACCAGCAAATGTAATTTCTGCACAGCTGTAAATATCTCCTTTATTTTCTAACCTAGCTGAAGAAAGACTGGACGGTGCTGCAGAAAGCCTCCTTACCATAATTCACTATCTGGAGATGTAATTTCTGTACAGCCGTATGTATCTCATTCAATTTCTAACCTAGGAGGAGGAGGACTGGAAGGGGCTTCAGAAAGCCTCCTTACCGACATTCATTACCTGCAGATGTGGTTCCTGCACAGCTGTATCTATTTACTTTACTTTCTAACTTAGTTGTAGGAGAGGAAGGG
Source organism: Schistocerca americana (assembly GCF_021461395.2). Classification (NCBI taxonomy): domain Eukaryota; kingdom Metazoa; phylum Arthropoda; class Insecta; order Orthoptera; family Acrididae; genus Schistocerca; species Schistocerca americana. The sequence goes on from NC_060122.1 coordinate 46,447,421, forward strand.
CCTATAGAAATCCTCCTCACCAACATTCAATATCTGCAGTTATTAATTTCTGCACAGCTCTATGAATCTCCTTTATTTTCAAACCTAGGTGAAGGAGGACTGGAAGAGGCTGCAGAAAGCCTCCTTACCAACAATCACTATCTACAGATGCAATATGTGCACAGCTGTAAATATCTCCTTTATTTACCAACCTAGGTGAAGGAGGACAGAAAGGGCCTGCACAAAAGCCTCCTTACCAACATTCACTACCTGCAGATGTAATTTATGCCCAGCTGCATTATCTCCATTTTCTAACCTAGGTGAAGGAGGACTGGAAGGGGCTGCAGAAAGCTTCCTTACCAACACTCACTATCTGCAGATGTAATTTCTGCACAGCAGTATATATCTCCTTTATTTTCAAACCTAGCTGAAGGAGGACTGGAAGAGGCTGCATAAAGCCTCCTTAGCAACAATCACTATCTGCAGATGTAATTTATGCCCAGCTGTATTTATCTCCTTCATTTTCTAGCCTAGGTGAAGGAGGACTGGGAAGGGCCACAGAAAGCCTACATACCAACATTCACTATCTGCAGATGTAATTTCTGCACAGCTGCATCTATCTACTTTACTTTCTAAGCTAGATGAAAGACAGGAAGGGCCTGCAGAAAGCCTCCTTACCAACATTCACTATCTGCAGATGTAAATTCTGCACAGCTGTGTATATCTCCTATATTTTCCAACCTAGGTGAAGGAGGACAGGAAGGGCCTGCATAATGCCTCCTTACCAACATTCACTTTCTGCAGATGTAATTTCTGCACACCTGTATACATCTCCATTATTTTGTTGCCTAGGTGAAGGAGGACTGGAAGGGCCTGCAGAAAGACTCCTTACCCTCATTCACCTTCTGCAGATGTAATTTCTGCACAACTGTATGTATCTCCTTTATTTTTTTCTAGGTAAAGGAGGCCTGGAAGGGCCAGCAGAAGGCCTCCTTAGCAGCATTCACTATCTGCAGATGTAATTTCTGTACAGCTGTATATACCTACTTCATTTTCTAACCTAGGTGACGGAGGACAGGATGGGCCTGCAGAAAGCCTCCTTACCAACATTCTCTATTGGCAGATGAAATTTCGGCACAGCGGTATATAGTTCCTTAATTTTTAATCTAGGTGAAGGAGGACAGGAATGGCCTGCAGAAAGCCTCCCTACCAACATTCACTTTCTGCAGGTGTAATTCCTGCACACCTGTATATATCTCCTTTATTTTCTAACCTAGGTGAAGGAGGACTGGAAGGGCCTGCAGAAAGACTCCTTACTAACATTCACTATCTGCATTTGTAATTTCTGCACAGCTGTGTATATCTCCTTTACATTCTAACCTAGGTGAAGGAGGACATGAAGGGCCAGCAGAAAGCTTCCTTACCAACATTCACTATCTGCAGGGATAGGTTTTCCACAGCTGCTCATATGTCCTTTCTTTTGTAACCTATGTGACGGAGGACAGGAAGGGCCTGCAGAAGACCTCCTTACGAACATTCACTATCTGCTGATGTAAATTCTGCACACCTGTATATATCTCCTTCATTCTCTAACCTAGGTGAAGGAGGACAGGAAGGGGTTGCAGGAAGACTCCTTACCAACATTCACTATCTGCAGATATTATTTCTAAACAGTAGTATATCTCTCCTTTATTTTGTAACCTAGGTGAATGAGGACTGGAAGGATCCGCAGAAAGCCTATTTCCCAACATTCACCATGTATAGATGTAAATTTCTGCAAAGCAGTATATAACCCTTTATTTCCTAACCTAGTCGATGGTGGACAGGAAGCGCCTGCAGAAAGCCTCCTTACCAACATTCACTATCTGCAGACGTAATTTCTGCACAGCTGTATATATCTCCTTAATTTTCTAACATAGGTGAAGGAGGACAGGAATGGCCTGCAGAAAGCCTCCTTACCAACATTAATTATCTGCAGATGTTATTTCTACACAGCTGTACACATCTCCATTATTTTCTAACCTAGCTGAAGGAGGACTGGAATGGGCAGCAGAAAGCCTGCTTACCAACATTCACTATCTCCAGGTGTAATTTCTGCACAGCTGTATAAATTTCCGTTATTTTCTACCCTAGGTGAAGGAGGACTGGAAGGGCCTGTAGAAAGCTTCCTTACCAACATTCACAATCTACAAGAGTAATTTCTGCGCAGCTGTATATATCTTTTTTATTTTCTAACCTTGGTGAAGGAGGGAGTGGAAGGGCTGCAGAAAGCCTACATACCAACATTCACTATCTGCAGATGTAACTTCTGTAAAGCTGTATATATCTCCTTTATTTTGTAACCTAGGTGAAAGAGGACTGGAAGTGCCTGCAGAAGGCCTTCTTACCAACATTCACTGTCTGCAGATGTAATTTCTGCATAGCTGTACGTATAGCCTTCATTTTCTACCTGAGGTGACGGAGGACAGGAAGGGACTGCAGAAAGCCTCCTTACCAACATTCACTATCTGCAGATGTAATTTCTGCACAGCTGTACATATTACCTTTATTTTCTAACCTATGTGAAGGAGGACAGAAGGGGCCTGCAAAAATTCTCCTTAGCAACATTCACTATCTGCAGATGTAAATTCTGCACAGCTTTATATATCACCTTTATTTTCTAACCTAAGTGAAGGAGGACTGGAAGGGCCTGCAGAAAGCCTCCTTAACATCATTCACTATCAGCCGATGTAATTTCTGCACTGCTGTATATATCTCCTTTATTTTCTAACCTAGGTGAAGGAGGAGTGGAAGGGGCTGCAGAAAACCTCCTCACCAAAATTCGCTTTCTGCAGATGTAATTTCAGCACAGCTGTATATATATACTTTATTTTGTAACCAAGCTGAAGGAGGACTGGATGGGGCTGCAGAAAGCCTCCTTACCAACATTCACCATGCGTAGATATAATTTCTGCACAGCTGTATATATCTCCCTTATTTTCTAACCTAGGTGAAGGAGGACTGGAAGGGGCTGCAGAAAGCCTCCTTACCAACATTCCCCATACGTAGATGTAATATCTGCAAAGCTGTATATATCTACTTGATTTTCTAACCTAGTTGATGGCGGACTGGAAGGGGCTCCACGAAGCCTCCTTAGCTACATTCACCATACGTAGATGTAATTTCTGCACAGCTGTGTGTATCCCCCTTAATTTCTAAACTAGGAGAAGGAGTACTGGTAGGGGCAGCAGAAAGCCTCCTTACCAACATTCACCATACGTAGATGTAATTTCAGCACAGCTGTGTATATCTCCCTTATTTTCTAACCTAGGTGAACGAGGAGTTGAAGGGCCTGCAGAAAGCCTCCATACCAACATTCACCATACGTAGATGTAATTTCTGCACAACTATATATATCTATCTGCAGATGTAATCTCTGCAAAGCTGTATATATCACTTTTTCTTTTCTACCCTAGGTGAAGGAGGACAGGAAGGGGCTGCAGAAAGCCTCCTTACCAACAATCACTATCTTCAGATGTAAATTCTGCACGGCTGAATATATCTCCTTTAAATTGTAACCTAGGTGAAGGAGGACAGGAAGAGCCTGCAGAAAGCCTCCTTACCAACGTTCACTATCTTCAGATGTAAATTCTGCACAGCTGAACATATCTCCTTTATTTTCTAACTACGTGAAATAGGTAAAGAAATGCCTGCTGAAAGCCTCTTTATCGACATTCACTATCTTCAGATGTAAATTCTGCACAGCTAAATATATCTTTTTCATTCTCTAACCTAGGTGAAGGAAGACCGGAAGGGCATGCAGAAAGCCTCCTTACCAACATTCACTATCTGCGGATGTAATTTCTGCACAGCTGTATATTTCTTCTTTATTTTCTAACCTAGGTGAAGGAGGGCTGACAGGGGCTGCAGAAAGCCTCCTTACCAACAGTCGCTATCTGCAGATGTAATTTATGCACAGCTGGATATATCTCCTTTTTTTTCTAACCTAGCTGAAGGAGGACAGGAAGGGCCTGCTGAAAGCTTCCTTACCAACATTCACTACCTGCAGATGTAATTTCTGCACAGCTGTATATATCTCCTTTATTTTCTAACCTAGGTGAAGGAGGACTGTAAGGGGCTGCAGAAAGCCTCCTTACCAGCATTCACCGTCTCTAGATGTAGTTTCTGCACAGGTGTATATATCTCCTGTTCTTTTTTAGCCTAGGTGAAGGAGGACAGGAAGGGCCTGCAGAAAGCCTCCTCACCAACATTCACTATCTGCGGATGTAATTTCTGCACAGCTGTTTATATCTCCTTTATTTTCTAACCTAGAAGAAGGAGGACAGGAAGGGCCTGCAGAAAGCCTCCTTACCAGCATTCACCGTATGTAGAAATATTTCTGCACAGCTGTGTGTATCTCCTCTATTTTGCAATCTAGGTGAAGTAGGACTGGAAGGGGCTGCAGAAAGCCTCCTTACCAACAATCTCTATCTGCAGAAGTAATTCCCGCACAGCTGTATCTACCACCTCTACTTGCTAACCCATGTAAAGAGGACAGGAAGGCCAACAGAAAACCTCTTTACCAACATTCCCTATCTGTAGATGTAAGTTCTCCTCAGCTGTATATATCTCCCCTTTATTTTCTAACCTAGGTGAAGAAGGACAGGAAGGGCCTGCTGAAAGCCTCCTTACGAACATTCAACATATGTAGATGTAATTTCTGCACGGCAGTATATTTCTCCTTTTTTTCTAACCTAGGTGACGGAGGACTGGATGGGGCTGCAGAAAGCCTCCTTACCAACATTCACTATCTGCAGATGTAATTTCTGCACAGCTGTATATATGTCATTTATTTTCTAACCTTGGTGAAGGAGGACAGGAAGAGCATTTAGAAAGCCTCCTTACTGTAATTCACTATCTGCAGATGTAATTTTTTGCACAGCTGTATATATCTCCTTTATTTTCTAACCTAGGTGAAGGACTGGAAGGAACTGCAAAAAGCCTCCTTACCGATATTCACTATGTGCAGATGTAATTTCTGCACAGCTGTATATATCTCCTTTATCTTCTAACCTAGGTGAAGGTGGAATGGAACAGGGTGCAGTAAGCCTCTTACCAACATTCACTATCTGCAGATGTAATTTCTGCACAGCTGTATATACCTACTTTATTTTTTAACCTAGGTGAAGGAGGACAAAAAGGGCCTACAGAAAGCCACCTTACCGACATTCAATATTTGCAGATGTAATTTCTGCACAGCCGTATGTATCTCCTTTATGTTCTAACCTAGGTGAAGGAGCACTGGAAGGGCCTGCATTCACTACCTGCACATGTAATTTCTGCACAGCTGTATGTATCTCTTTTATTTACTAACCCACGTGAAGGAGGACTGGAAGGGCATGCAGAAAGCCTCCTTACGAACATTCAATACCAGCAAATGTAATTTCTGCACAGCTGTAAATATCTCCTTTATTTTCTAACCTAGCTGAAGAAAGACTGGACGGTGCTGCAGAAAGCCTCCTTACCATAATTCACTATCTGGAGATGTAATTTCTGTACAGCCGTATGTATCTCATTCAATTTCTAACCTAGGAGAAGGAGGACTGGAAGGGGCTTCAGAAAGCCTCCTTACCGACATTCATTACCTGCAGATGTGGTTCCTGCACAGCTGTATCTATTTACTTTACTTTCTAACTTAGTTGTAGGAGAGGAAGGGCCTATAGAAATCCTCCTCACCAACATTCAATATCTGCAGTTATTAATTTCTGCACAGCTCTATGAATCTCCTTTATTTTCAAACCTAGGTGAAGGAGGACTGGAAGAGGCTGCAGAAAGCCTCCTTACCAACAATCACTATCTACAGATGCAATATGTGCACAGCTGTAAATATCTCCTTTATTTACCAACCTAGGTGAAGGAGGACAGAAAGGGCCTGCACAAAAGCCTCCTTACCAACATTCACTACCTGCAGATGTAATTTATGCCCAGCTGCATTATCTCCATTTTCTAACCTAGGTGAAGGAGGACTGGAAGGGGCTGCAGAAAGCTTCCTTACCAACACTCACTATCTGCAGATGTAATTTCTGCACAGCAGTATATATCTCCTTTATTTTCAAACCTAGCTGAAGGAGGACTGGAAGAGGCTGCATAAAGCCTCCTTAGCAACAATCACTATCTGCAGATGTAATTTATGCCCAGCTGTATTTATCTCCTTCATTTTCTAGCCTAGGTGAAGGAGGACTGGGAAGGGCCACAGAAAGCCTACATACCAACATTCACTATCTGCAGATGTAATTTCTGCACAGCTGCATCTATCTACTTTACTTTCTAAGCTAGATGAAAGACAGGAAGGGCCTGCAGAAAGCCTCCTTACCAACATTCACTATCTGCAGATGTAAATTCTGCACAGCTGTGTATATCTCCTATATTTTCCAACCTAGGTGAAGGAGGACAGGAAGGGCCTGCATAATGCCTCCTTACCAACATTCACTTTCTGCAGATGTAATTCCTGCACACCTGTATACATCTCCATTATTTTGTTGCCTAGGTGAAGGAGGACTGGAAGAGCCTGCAGAAAGACTCCTTACCCTCATTCACCTTCTGCAGATGTAATTTCTGCACAACTGTATGTATCTCCTTTATTTTTTTCTATGTAAAGGAGGCCTGGAAGGGCCAGCAGAAGGCCTCCTTAGCAGCATTCACTATCTGCAGATGTAATTTCTGTACAGCTGTATATACCTACTTCATTTTCTAACCTAGGTGACGGAGGACAGGATGGGCCTGCAGAAAGCCTCCTTACCAACATTCTCTATTGGCAGATGAAATTTCGGCACAGCGGTATATAGTTCCTTAATTTTTAATCTAGGTGAAGGAGGACAGGAATGGCCTGCAGAAAGCCTCCCTACCAACATTCACTTTCTGCAGGTGTAATTCCTGCACACCTGTATATATCTCCTTTATTTTCTAACCTAGGTGAAGGAGGACTGGAAGGGCCTGCAGAAAGACTCCTTACTAACATTCACTATCTGCATTTGTAATTTCTGCACAGCTGTGTATATCTCCTTTACATTCTAACCTAGGTGAAGGAGGACATGAAGGGCCAGCAGAAAGCTTCCTTACCAACATTCACTATCTGCAGGGATAGGTTTTCCACAGCTGCTCATATGTCCTTTCTTTTGTAACCTATGTGACGGAGGACAGGAAGGGCCTGCAGAAGACCTCCTTACAAACATTCACTATCTGCTGATGTAAATTCTGCACACCTGTATATATCTCCTTCATTCTCTAACCTAGGTGAAGGAGGACAGGAAGGGGTTGCAGGAAGACTCCTTACCAACATTCACTATCTGCAGATATTATTTCTAAACAGTAGTATATCTCTCCTTTATTTTCTAACCTAGGTGAATGAGGACTGGAAGGATCCGCAGAAAGCCTATTTCCCAACATTCACCATGTATAGATGTAAATTTCTGCAAAGCAGTATATAACCCTTTATTTCCTAACCTAGTCGATGGTGGACAGGAAGCGCCTGCAGAAAGCCTCCTTACCAAAATTCACTATCTGCAGACGTAATTTCTGCACAGCTGTATATATCTCCTTAATTTTCTAACATAGGTGAAGGAGGACAGGAATGGCCTGCAGAAAGCCTCCTTACCAACATTAATTATCTGCAGATGTTATTTCTACACAGCTGTACACATCTCCATTATTTTCTAACCTAGCTGAAGGAGGACTGGAATGGGCAGCAGAAAGCCTGCTTACCAACATTCACTATCTCCAGGTGTAATTTCTGCACAGCTGTATAAATTTCCGTTATTTTCTACCCTAGGTGAAGGAGGACTGGAAGGGCCTGTAGAAAGCTTCCTTACCAACATTCACAATCTACAAGAGTAATTTCTGCGCAGCTGTATATATCTTTTTTATTTTCTAACCTTGGTGAAGGAGGGAGTGGAAGGGCTGCAGAAAGCCTACATACCAACATTCACTATCTGCAGATGTAACTTCTGTAAAGCTGTATATATCTCCTTTATTTTGTAACCTAGGTGAAAGAGGACTGGAAGTGCCCGCAGAAGGCCTTCTTACCAACATTCACTGTCTGCAGATGTAATTTCTGCATAGCTGTACGTATAGCCTTCATTTTCTACCTGAGGTGACGGAGGACAGGAAGGGACTACTGAAAGCCTCCTTACCAACATTCACTATCTGCAGATGTAATTTCTGCACAGCTGTACATATTACCTTTATTTTCTAACCTATGTGAAGGAGGACAGAAGGGGCCTGCAAAAATTCTCCTTAGCAACATTCACTATCTGCAGATGTAAATTCTGCACAGCTTTATATATCACCTTTATTTTCTAACCTAAGTGAAGGAGGACTGGAAGGGCCTGCAGAAAGCCTCCTTAACATCATTCACTATCAGCCGATGTAATTTCTGCACTGCTGTATATATCTCCTTTATTTTCTAACGTAGGTGAAGGAGGAGTGGAAGGGGCTGCAGAAAACCTCCTCACCAAAATTCGCTTTCTGCAGATGTAATTTCAGCACAGATGTATATATCTCCTTTATCTTCTAACCTAGGTGAAGGTGGAATGGAACAGGGTGCAGTAAGCCTCTTACCAACAATCACTATCTGCAGATGTAATTTCTGCACAGCTGTATATATGTCATTTATTTTCTAACCTTGGTGAAGGAGGACAGGAAGAGCATTTAGAAAGCCTCCTTACTGTAATTCACTATCTGCAGATGTAATTTTTTGCACAGCTGTATATATCTCCTTTATTTTCTAACCTAGGTGAAGGACTGGAAGGAACTGCAAAAAGCCTCCTTACCGATATTCACTATGTGCAGATGTAATTTCTGCACAGCTGTATATATCTCCTTTATCTTCTAACCTAGGTGAAGGTGGAATGGAACAGGGTGCAGTAAGCCTCTTACCAACATTCACTATCTGCAGATGTAATTTCTGCACAGCTGTATATACCTACTTTATTTTTTAACCTAGGTGAAGGAGGACAAAAAGGGCCTACAGAAAGCCACCTTACCGACATTCAATATTTGCAGATGTAATTTCTGCACAGCCGTATGTATCTCCTTTATGTTCTAACCTAGGTGAAGGAGCACTGGAAGGGCCTGCATTCACTACCTGCACATGTAATTTCTGCACAGCTGTATGTATCTCTTTTATTTACTAACCCACGTGAAGGAGGACTGGAAGGGCATGCAGAAAGCCTCCTTACGAACATTCAATACCAGCAAATGTAATTTCTGCACAGCTGTAAATATCTCCTTTATTTTCTAACCTAGCTGAAGAAAGACTGGACGGTGCTGCAGAAAGCCTCCTTACCATAATTCACTATCTGGAGATGTAATTTCTGTACAGCCGTATGTATCTCATTCAATTTCTAACCTAGGAGAAGGAGGACTGGAAGGGGCTTCAGAAAGCCTCCTTACCGACATTCATTACCTGCAGATGTGGTTCCTGCACAGCTGTATCTATTTACTTTACTTTCTAACTTAGTTGTAGGAGAGGAAGGGCCTATAGAAATCCTCCTCACCAACATTCAATATCTGCAGTTATTAATTTCTGCACAGCTCTATGAATCTCCTTTATTTTCAAACCTAGGTGAAGGAGGACTGGAAGAGGCTGCAGAAAGCCTCCTTACCAACAATCACTATCTACAGATGCAATATGTGCACAGCTGTAAATATCTCCTTTATTTACCAACCTAGGTGAAGGAGGACAGAAAGGGCCTGCACAAAAGCCTCCTTACCAACATTCACTACCTGCAGATGTAATTTATGCCCAGCTGCATTATCTCCATTTTCTAACCTAGGTGAAGGAGGACTGGAAGGGGCTGCAGAAAGCTTCCTTACCAACACTCACTATCTGCAGATGTAATTTCTGCACAGCAGTATATATCTCCTTTATTTTCAAACCTAGCTGAAGGAGGACTGGAAGAGGCTGCATAAAGCCTCCTTAGCAACAATCACTATCTGCAGATGTAATTTATGCCCAGCTGTATTTATCTCCTTCATTTTCTAGCCTAGGTGAAGGAGGACTGGGAAGGGCCACAGAAAGCCTACATACCAACATTCACTATCTGCAGATGTAATTTCTGCACAGCTGCATCTATCTACTTTACTTTCTAAGCTAGATGAAAGACAGGAAGGGCCTGCAGAAAGCCTCCTTACCAACATTCACTATCTGCAGATGTAAATTCTGCACAGCTGTGTATATCTCCTATATTTTCCAACCTAGGTGAAGGAGGACAGGAAGGGCCTGCATAATGCCTCCTTACCAACATTCACTTTCTGCAGATGTAATTCCTGCACACCTGTACACATCTCCATTATTTTGTTGCCTAGGTGAAGGAGGACTGGAAGGGCCTGCAGAAAGACTCCTTACCCTCATTCACCTTCTGCAGATGTAATTTCTGCACAACTGTATGTATCTCCTTTATTTTTTTCTAGGTAAAGGAGGCCTGGAAGGGCCAGCAGAAGGCCTCATTAGCAGCATTCACTATCTGCAGATGTAATTTCTGTACAGCTGTATATACCTACTTCATTTTCTAACCTAGGTGACGGAGGACAGGATGGGCCTGCAGAAAGCCTCCTTACCAACATTCTCTATTGGCAGATGAAATTTCGGCACAGCGGTATATATCTCCTTAATTTTTAATCTAGGTGAAGGAGGACAGGAATGGCCTGCAGAAAGCCTCCCTACCAACATTCACTTTCTGCAGGTGTAATTCCTGCACACCTGTATATATCTCCTTTATTTTCTAACCTAGGTGAAGGAGGACTGGAAGGGCCTGCAGAAAGACTCCTTACTAACATTCACTATCTGCATTTGTAATTTCTGCACAGCTGTGTATATCTCCTTTACATTCTAACCTAGGTGAAGGAGGACATGAAGGGCCAGCAGAAAGCTTCCTTACCAACATTCACTATCTGCAGGGATAGGTTTTCCACAGCTGCTCATATGTCCTTTCTTTTGTAACCTATGTGACGGAGGACAGGAAGGGCCTGCAGAAGACCTCCTTACAAACATTCACTATCTGCTGATGTAAATTCTGCACACCTGTATATATCTCCTTCATTCTCTAACCTAGGTGAAGGAGGACAGGAAGGGGTTGCAGGAAGACTCCTTACCAACATTCACTATCTGCAGATATTATTTCTAAACAGTAGTATATCTCTCCTTTATTTTCTAACCTAGGTGAATGAGGACTGGAAGGATCCGCAGAAAGCCTATTTCCCAACATTCACCATGTATAGATGTAAATTTCTGCAAAGCAGTATATAACCCTTTATTTCCTAACCTAGTCGATGGTGGACAGGAAGCGCCTGCAGAAAGCCTCCTTAAAACATTCACTATCTGCAGACGTAATTTCTGCACAGCTGTATATATCTCCTTAATTTTCTAACATAGGTGAAGGAGGACAGGAATGGCCTGCAGAAAGCCTCCTTACCAACATTAATTATCTGCAGATGTTATTTCTACACAGCTGTACACATCTCCATTATTTTCTAACCTAGCTGAAGGAGGACTGGAATGGGCAGCAGAAAGCCTGCTTACCAACATTCACTATCTCCAGGTGTAATTTCTGCACAGCTGTATATATTTCCGTTATTTTCTACCCTAGGTGAAGGAGGACTGGAAGGGCCTGTAGAAAGCTTCCTTACCAACATTCACAATCTACAAGAGTAATTTCTGTGCAGCTGTATATATCTTTTTTATTTTCTAACCTTGGTGAAGGAGGGAGTGGAAGGGCTGCAGAAAGCCTACATACCAACATTCACTATCTGCAGATGTAACTTCTGTAAAGCTGTATATATCTCCTTTATTTTGTAACCTAGGTGAAAGAGGACTGGAAGTGCCTGCAGAAGGCCTTCTTACCAACATTCACTGTCTGCAGATGTAATTTCTGCATAGCTGTACGTATAGCCTTCATTTTCTACCTGAGGTGACGGAGGACAGGAAGGGACTGCTGAAAGCCTCCTTACCAACATTCACTATCTGCAGATGTAATTTCTGCACAGCTGTACATATTACCTTTATTTTCTAACCTATGTGAAGGAGGACAGAAGGGGCCTGCAAAAATTCTCCTTAGCAACATTCACTATCTGCAGATGTAAATTCTGCACAGCTTTATATATCACCTTTATTTTCTAACCTAAGTGAAGGAGGACTGGAAGGGCCTGCAGAAAGCCTCCTTAACATCATTCACTATCAGCCGATGTAATTTCTGCACTGCTGTATATATCTCCTTTATTTTCTAACGTAGGTGAAGGAGGAGTGGAAGGGGCTGCAGAAAACCTCCTCACCAAAATTCGCTTTCTGCAGATGTAATTTCAGCACAGCTGTATATATCTCCGTTATTTTCTAACCTAGGTGAAGGAGGAATGGTAGGGGCTGCGGAAAGCCACCTTACCAACATTCATCATACAGAGATGTAATTTCTGCACAGCTATATATCTCCCATATTTTGTAACCTAGGTGAAGGAGGACTGGAAGGGACTCCAAAATGCCTCCTTAGCAACGTTCACCATACGTAGATGTAATTTCTGCACAGCTGTATATATATACTTTATTTTGTAACCAAGCTGAAGGAGGACTGGATGGGGCTGCAGAAAGCCTCCTTACCAACATTCACCATGCGTAGATATAATTTCTGCACAGCTGTATATATCTCCCTTATTTTCTAACCTAGGTGAAGGAGGACTGGAAGGGGCTGCAGAAAGCCTCCTTACCAACATTCCCCATACGTAGATGTAATATCTGCAAAGTTGTATATATCTACTTGATTTTCTAACCTAGTTGATGGCGGACTGGAAGGGGCTCCACGAAGCCTCCTTAGCTACATTCACCATACGTAGATGTAATTTCTGCACAGCTGTGTGTATCCCCCTTAATTTCTAAACTAGGAGAAGGAGTACTGGTAGGGGCTGCAGAAAGCCTTCTTACCAACATTCAACATACGTAGATCTAATTTCAGCACGGCTGCATATATCTCCCTTATTTTCTAACCTAGGTGAAGGAGGATTGGAAGGGGCAGCAGAAAGCCTCCTTACCAACATTCACCATACGTAGATGTAATTTCTGCACAGCTGTGTATATCTCCCTTATTTTCTAACCTAGGTGAACGAGGAGTGGAAGGGCCTGCAGAAAGCCTCCATACCAACATTCACCATACATAGATGTAATTTCTGCACAACTATATATATCTATCTGCAGATGTAATCTCTGCAAAGCTGTATATATCACTTTTTCTTTTCTACCACAGGTGAAGGAGGACAGGAAGGGGCTGCAGAAAGCCTCCTTACCAACAATCACTATCTTCAGATGTAAATTCTGCACGGCTGAATATATCTCCTTTAAATTGTAACCTAGGTGAAGGAGGACAGGAAGAGCCTGCAGAAAGCCTCCTTACCAACGTTCACTATCTTCAGATGTAAATTCTGCACAGCTGAACATATCTCCTTTATTTTCTAACTACGTGAAATAGGTAAAGAAAGGCCTGCTGAAAGCCTCTTTATCGACATTCACTATCTTCAGATGTAAATTCTGCACAGCTAAATATATCTTTTTCATTCTCTAACCTAGGTGAAGGAAGACCGGAAGGGCATGCAGAAAGCCTCCTTACCAACATTCACTATCTGCGGATGTAATTTCTGCACAGCTGTATATTTCTTCTTTATTTTCTAACCTAGGTGAAGGAGGGCTGACAGGGGCTGCAGAAAGCCTCCTTACCAACAGTCGCTATCTGCAGATGTAATTTATGCACAGCTGGATATATCTCCTTTTTTTTCTAACCTAGCTGAAGGAGGACAGGAAGGGCCTGCTGAAAGCTTCCTTACCAACATTCACTACCTGCAGATGTAATTTCTGCACAGCTGTATATATCTCCTTTATTTTCTAACCTAGGTGAAGGAGGACTGTAAGGGGCTGCAGAAAGCCTCCTTACCAGCATTCACCGTCTCTAGATGTAGTTTCTGCACAGGTGTATATATCTCCTGTTCTTTTTTAGCCTAGGTGAAGGAGGACATGAAGGGCCAGCAGAAAGCTTCCTTACCAACATTCACTATCTGCAGGGATAGGTTTTCCACAGCTGCTCATATGTCCTTTCTTTTGTAACCTATGTGACGGAGGACAGGAAGGGCCTGCAGAAGACCTCCTTACAAACATTCACTATCTGCTGATGTAAATTCTGCACACCTGTATATATCTCCTTCATTCTCTAACCTAGGTGAAGGAGGACAGGAACGGGTTGCAGGAAGACTCCTTACCAACATTCACTATCTGCAGATATTATTTCTAAACAGTAGTATATCTCTCCTTTATTTTCTAACCTAGGTGAATGAGGACTGGAAGGATCCGCAGAAAGCCTATTTCCCAACATTCACCATGTATAGATGTAAATTTCTGCAAAGCAGTATATAACCCTTTATTTCCTAACCTAGTCGATGGTGGACAGGAAGCGCCTGCAGAAAGCCTCCTTACCAACATTCACTATCTGCAGACGTAATTTCTGCACAGCTGTATATATCTCCTTAATTTTCTAACATAGGTGAAGGAGGACAGGAATGGCCTGCAGAAAGCCTCCTTACCAACATTAATTATCTGCAGATGTTATTTCTACACAGCTGTACACATCTCCATTATTTTCTAACCTAGCTGAAGGAGGACTGGAATGGGCAGCAGAAAGCCTGCTTACCAACATTCACTATCTCCAGGTGTAATTTCTGCACAGCTGTATAAATTTCCGTTATTTTCTACCCTAGGTGAAGGAGGACTGGAAGGGCCTGTAGAAAGCTTCCTTACCAACATTCACAATCTACAAGAGTAATTTCTGCGCAGCTGTATATATCTTTTTTATTTTCTAACCTTGGTGAAGGAGGGAGTGGAAGGGCTGCAGAAAGCCTACATACCAACATTCACTATCTGCAGATGTAACTTCTGTAAAGCTGTATATATCTCCTTTATTTTGTAACCTAGGTGAAAGAGGACTGGAAGTGCCCGCAGAAGGCCTTCTTACCAACATTCACTGTCTGCAGATGTAATTTCTGCATAGCTGTACGTATAGCCTTCATTTTCTACCTGAGGTGACGGAGGACAGGAAGGGACTGCAGAAAGCCTCCTTACCAACATTCACTATCTGCAGATGTAATTTCTGCACAGCTGTACATATTACCTTTATTTTCTAACCTATGTGAAGGAGGACAGAAGGGGCCTGCAAAAATTCTCCTTAGCAACATTCACTATCTGCAGATGTAAATTCTGCACAGCTTTATATATCACCTTTATTTTCTAACCTAAGTGAAGGAGGACTGGAAGGGCCTGCAGAAAGCCTCCTTAACATCATTCACTATCAGCCGATGTAATTTCTGCACTGCTGTATATATCTCCTTTATTTTCTAACCTAGGTGAAGGAGGAGTGGAAGGGGCTGCAGAAAACCTCCTCACCAAAATTCGCTTTCTGCAGATGTAATTTCAGCACAGCTGTATATATCTCCCTTATTTTCTAACCTAGGTGAAGGAGGATGGGAAGGGGATGCAGAAAACCTCCTTACCAACATTCATTATCTGCAGATGTAATTTCTGCACAACTGTAAATTTCTCCTTTTGTTTTCTAACCTAGTTGGAGGAGGACTGGAACGGACTGCAGAAAGACTCCTTACCAACATTCGCCATCTGCAGATGTAATTTCTGCACAGCTCTATATATTTCTTTTATTTTCTAACTTAGGTAAAGGAAGACTGGAAGAGCCTCCTAAGAGCCACCTTACCAGCATTCACAATCTGCAGATTTAATTTCTGCACAGCTGTATAGATCTCCTTTATTTTCAAACCTAGGTGGAGGAGGACATGAAGGGGCTGCAGTAAGCCTTCTTACCAACATTCATTATCTGCAGATGTATTTTATGCACAGCTGTATATATCTCCTTTATGTTCTAACCTAGGTGAATTAGTACTGGAGAGGGCTCCACAAAGACCCCTTACCAACATTCACCATACGTAGATGTAATTTCTGCACAGCTGTATACATCTCCTTTATTTTCTAACCTAGCTGAAGGAGGACTGTCAGTTGCTGCAGAAAGCATCCTTACCAACCATCACTATCTGCAGATGTAATTTCTGCACTGCTGTACACATCTCCTTCATTGTCTAACCTAGGTGAAGGAGGACTGCAAGGACCTAATGAAAGCCTCCTTACCAACTTTCACTATCTGCAGGTGTAATTTCTGCACAGCTGTATGTATTTCCATTATTTTCTATCCTAGATAAAGGAGGACTGGAAGGGGCTGCAGAAAGCCTCCTTACCAACATTCACTACCTGCAGATGTTATTTCTACACAGCTGTACACATCTCCATTATTTTCTAACCTAGCTGAAGGAGGATTGGAAGGGGCTGCAGAAAGCCTGCTTACCAACATTCACTATCTCCAGGTGTAATTTCTGCAAAGCTGTATATATCTCCGTTATTTTCTACCCTAGGTGAAGGAAGACAGTAAGGGGCTGCAGAAAGCCTCCTTACCAACATTCTCTATCTGCAGATGTAATTTCTGCACAGCTGTATATATCTCTATCATTTTCTAACATAGGTGACGGAGGACTGGAAGGGGCTACAAAAAGCCTCCATACCAACATTCACAATATGCAGATGTAATTTCTGCACAGCTGTACGTATCACCTTCATTTTCTACCCGAGGTGACGGAGGACAGGAAGGGACTGCAGAAAGCCTCATTACCAACATTCACGATCTGCAGATGTAATTTCTGAACAGCTGTATAAATCACCTTTATTTTCTAACCTATGTGAAGGAGGACAGGAAGGGCCTGCAAAAATTCTCCTTAGCAACATTCACTATCTGCAGATGTTATTTCTGCACAGCTGTATATATCTCCTTTATTTTCTAACCTAGGTGAAAGGGGACTGGAAGGGGCTGCAGAAAGCCTCTTTACCAATTTTCACCATATGAAGATGTAATTTCTGCACAGCAGTATATACTTCTTTTATTTTCTAACCTAGGTGAAGGAGCAGTGAAAGGGGCTGCAGAAGTCCTCCTCACCAACATTCAGTATCTGCAGATGTAAGTTTGGCACTGCTGTATATATCTCCTTATTTTCTAACCTAGGTGAAGGAGGACTGGTAGCGGCAGCAGAAAGCCTCCTTTAAAACATTCAGTATCTGCAGATGTAATTTCTGCACAGGTTTATATGTGTCATTTATATTCTAACCTAGGTGAAGGATGACTGGAAGGGGCTGCAGATAGCCTCCATACCAACATTCACCATATGTAGATGTAATTTCTGCACAGATGTATATATCTACTTTATTTTCTAACCTAGGTGAAGGAGGACTGGAAGGGGCTGCAGAAAGCCTCCTTACCAACATTCACCATACGTAGATGTAATTTCTGCACAACAGTATATATCTCCCATACATTTTAACCTAGGTGAAGGAGGACTAGGAGGGGCTGCAGGAAGCCTCCTTACCAACATTTACCATACATAGATGTAATTTCTGCACAGCTGCATAAATCTCCATTATTTTCTAACCTAGGTGTAGGAGGACTGGAAGGGGCTGCAGAAAGCCTCCTTACAACCATTCACCATACGTAGATGTAAATTCTGAACTGCTGTATATATCTCCCTTATTTTCTGACCTGGGTGAAGGAGGAGTGGAAGGGGCTGCAGTAAGCCTCCTTACCAAGATTCACCATATGTATACGTAATTTCTGCACAGCTGTATATATCTACTTTATTTTCTAACCAATGTGAAGGGGGACTGGAAGGGGCTGAAGAAAGCCACCTTACCAACATTCACCATACGTAGAAGAAATTTCTGCTCAGCTGTATGTATCTCCCTTATTTTCTAACCTAGGTGGAGGAGGACTGGAAGGGCCTGCAGAAGGCCTCCTTACCAACATTCACTATCTGCAGATGTAATTTCAGCACAGCTGTATATATCTCCTATATTTTCTAACCAAGGTGGAGGACAGGAAGGGCCAGCAGAAAGACTCCTTACCATCTTCCACTACCTGCAGATGAAATATCTGCACAGCTGTATAACTATCTCCTTTATATTCTAACCTAGGCGAAGGAGGACAGGACGGGCCTGCAGAAAGCCTCCTTACCAACATTCACTATCTGCAGATGTAATTTCTGCACAGCTGTAAATTTCTCCTTTTGTTTTCTAACCTAGTTGAAGGAGGCTGGAACGGACTGTAGAAAGACTCCTTTCCAACATTCGCTATCTGCAGATGTAATATCTGGACAGCTGTATATATTTCCTATATTTTCTAACTTAGGTAAAGGAAGACTGGAAGAGCCTGCTAAGAGCCACCTTACCAGCTTTCACTATCTGCAGATTTAATTTCTGCACAGCTGTGTAGATCTCCTTCATTTTCTAACCTAGGTGAAGGAGGACTGGAATGGCCTGCAGAAAGCCTCCTTACTAACATTCAACATATGTCACTGTAATTTCTGCACAGCTGTATGTAACTCCTTTATTTTCTAATCTAGGTGAAGGAGGGCTGGAGGAGGCTGCAGAAAGCCTTCTTACCAACACTCACTATATGCAGATGTAATTTCTGAACTGCTGTATATATCCTCTTTATTTTCTAACCTTGGTGAAGGAGGACTGGAAGGGTCTGCAGAAAACCTCCATACCAACAGTCGCTATCTGCAGATGTAATTCCTGCACTGCTGTATATATCTCCTATATTTTCCATCCTAGGTAATGGAGAATTTGAAGGGGCTGCAGAATACCTCCATACCAACATTGACTATCTGCAGACGTAATTTCTGCACAGCAGTATATACCTCCATTATTTTCTAACCTAGGTGAAGGAGGACTGAGAGCGACTGCAGAAAGCCTCCTTACGAACATTCACCATATGTCGCTGTCATTTCTGCACAGCTGTATATATCTCCTTTATTCTCTATCCTAGGTGAAGGAGGATTGGAAGGGGCAGCAGAAAGCCCCCTTACCAACATTCACTATCTGCAGATGTAATTTCTGCACAGCTGCATATATCTCATTTATTTTCTAACCTAAGTGAAGGAGGATTGGAAGGGCTTGCAGCAAGCCTCCTTACAAACATTCACTATCTGCAGATGTAATTTCTGCACAGCTGTATATATCTCTATCATTTTCTAACATAGGTGACGGAGGACTGGAAGGGGCTACAAAAAGCCTCCATACCAACATTCACAATATGCAGATGTAATTTCTGCACAGCTGTACGTATCACCTTCATTTTCTACCCGAGGTGACGGAGGACAGGAAGGGACTGCAGAAAGCCTCATTACCAACATTCACGATCTGCAGATGTAATTTCTGAACAGCTGTATAAATCACCTTTATTTTCTAACCTATGTGAAGTAGGACAGGAGGGGCCTGCAAAAATTCTCCTTAGCAACATTCACTATCTGCAGATGTAATTTCTGCACAGCTGTATTTATCTCCTTTATTTTCTAACCTAGGTGAAGTTGGACTGGAAGGGCCTGCAGAAAGCCTCCTTCACATCATTCACTATCTGCCGATGTAATTGCGTCACAGCTGTATCCATCTCCTTTATTTTCTAACCTAGGTGAGGGGACTGGAAAGGGGCTGCGGAAACCCTCCTTACCAACATTCACTATCTGCAGATGTAATTTCTGAACAGCTGTATATATCACCTTTATTTTCTAACCTATGTGAAGGAGGACTGAAAGGGCATGCAGGAAGACTCCTTTCCAAAATTCACAATACGTATATTTACTGCACAGCTGTAGCTACCTCCTTTATTTTCTGACCTAGGTTTTTTTTTTTTTTTTTTTTTGTTTGTGGTTTTAGGGAGCAAAACTTCTATGGTCATTAGCGCCCAGCCCGTGACGTAGAAAACAGGAAAAAAACGAAATTTAAAATCAGCAGCAATGGGAACAAAGTCATAAAATTTGAGAAACTAAAGGCAGAAGGAATGCTTAAAAATCCACTATAGAAAGAGAGATCAGGCGATAGCTGTAGATGGGAGCGTAACGGATTAAAATAGGGGCATTCAATTGAAAGGTGTCTGACCGTCCACGGCTGAGAGCAGTGGGGACAGAGTGGGGGAGGATCACCGCTTAAAAGATGTCGATGACTAAAAAGACAGTGCCCTATCCGGAGTCTAGCTAAAATTGCCTCCTCCCGACGACGCGATCGGGAGGAAGAGGTCCATGCGCAAGGGAGGGCTTTCACTTCCCGCAATTTATTATGGGGAAGTGTTGACCAATGCGCATGCCATAAATGAGCAACTTGGCGACATAAACCGCTCCGTAGGTCGGTAAACGGAAGAGACTGAATAGCTGGCCGAGGAAGAGAGACTGCAGCCTTGGCCGCTATATCGGCCGCCTCATTTCCACAGATACCAGCGTGTCCTGGGAGCCAGAGGAACGCCACTGAGACGCCCCCCAGGTGGAGCAAGCGCAGACAGTCCTGAATCCGGTGGACCAGAGGGTGCACAGGGTAAAGAGCTTGGAGACTTAAGAGAGAGCTGAGAGAATCTGAGCAGATTACGTACTGTATCCGCTGATGGCGGCGGATGTAGTGGACAGCCTGGAGAATAGCGTAAAGCTCCGCAGTATAAACCGAACACTGGTCGGGAAGCCGAAAGTGATTTGGGGTGTCGCCAACAATATAGGCACCCCCTACACCTAACGATGTTTTCGAGCCATCGGTGTAAATAAATGTGGCTTCCGTCATTTGTGCACAGAGAGCAGCAAATGCCCGACGGTAAACAAGTGTAGGGGTACCATCCTTGGGAAATTGACATAGGCCTCTGAGCAAGTCGATCCGGGGACGGAGCCAAGGCGGTGCTGTATCCCAAGTTGTCAAGAAGGTTTTAGGAAAGCGGAAGGAAAGGGAATGGAGCAGTTGACGGAAGCGGACTCCCGGGGGTAGTAGGGAGGAGGAGCGGCCTGCATACCCGACATCAAGGGAGGCGTCGAAAAAAAGGTCATGGGCTGGATTAGCAGGCATGGAAGACAAATGGCTAGCATAACGACTCAGAAGGACTGCCCGCCGATTGGATAGAGGAGGTTCAGCAGTCTCAGCATAAAGGCTTTCCACAGGGCTGGTGTAAAAAGCTCCAGACACTAAACGTAATCCACGGTGGTGGATAGAGTCGAGACGCCGAAGAATAGACGGCCGAGCAGAGGAGTAGACTATGCTTCCATAATCCAATTTCGAGCGCACTAAGGCGCGATAGAGGTGGAGAAGGACCACTCGGTCCGCTCCCCAAGAGGTGCCATTCAGGACACGGAGGGTGTTAAGGGAACGCAGACAGCGAGCCGAAAGATAGGAAACGTGGGAGGACCAGCACAGTTTTCTGTCAAACATAAGACCCAAGAATTTAGCGACGTCGGAAAACGGAAGGTTGACAGGACCTAGATGTAAGGAGGGTGGAAGAAACTCCTTACGTCGCCAAAAATTAACACAAACGGTCTTACTGGGTGAGAAACGGAAGCCGGTATCGATGCTCCACGAGTGGAGGCGATCGAGACATCCTTGAAGACGTCTTTCAAGAAGGCTGGTCCGTTGAGAGCTGTAGTAGATCGCAAAATCGTCCACAAAGAGGGAGCCCGAGACATCAGGAAGGAGACAATCCATAATTGGATTAATGGCAATGGCAAACACTACAACACTCAGCACGGAGCCCTGGGGTACCCCGTTTTCTTGGGAGAAAGTACGGGATAGAGTAGTGTTCACCCGCACCCTAAATGTGCGCTCTGCCATAAATTCGCGAAGAAAAAGGGGCAGCCGGCCTCGAAAGCCCCTAGAGAACAGTGTGCGGAGGATGCCTGTCCTCCAACAGGTATCGTATGCTCTCTCCAGATCAAAAAATATTGCTACCGTTTGGCGTTTCCGGAGGAAATTGTTCATGATATAAGTGGAGAGAGCAACAAGATGGTCAACGGCAGAACGATGTTGTCGGAATCCGCATTGGGCTGGTGTTAAATGACTGCGGGATTCCAGCCACCAAGCTAAACGGTAATTCACCATACGCTCCAAAACCTTACAGACACTACTCGTGAGAGAAATGGGGCGATAGCTAGAGGGGAGATGTTTGTCCTTTCCAGGTTTCGGAACGGGAACGACAATAGCTTCCCGCCATCGCCTGGGAAAGGTACTGTCAGTCCAAATTCGATTATAAGGGTGAAGGAGGTAGCGCAGGCTATGGGTTGATAAATGCAGCAACATTTGGACATGGATACCATCCGGTCCTGGGGCGGAGGAGCGAGAAGAAGAGAGTGCATGTTGGAGTTCGCGCATGGAGAAAACAGTATTGTAGCTTTCGCGATTTTGAGAGGAGAAAGCGAGATGTCGCACTTCCGCTGCACGTTTCTTCGGGAGAAACGCTGGCAGATAATTTGAAGAGCTCGAAATCTCAGCAAAGTGCTGACCCAATGAGTTAGAAATTGCGACGGGGTCCACTAAGGTATCATGCGCGACAGTGAGCCCAGAGACCGGGGAGAAACTAGGCGCGCCTGAGAACCGTCGAAGCCGACTCCAAACTTCCGAGGAGGAAGTGAAGGTGTTAAATGAGCTAATAAAGAATTGCCAGCTTGCCTTCTTGCTATCGCGGATGACGCGACGGCATTGCGCACGGAGCTGCTTATATCGGATACAGTTGGCCAAAGTTGGATGGTGACGGAAAATGCGAAGAGCACGTCGCCGCTCATGTATTGCGTCACGGCATGCCTCGTTCCACCAAGGAACTGGGGGGCGCCGGGGCAATTCGGAGGTGCGTGGTATTGAACGTTCCGCAGCTGTGAGAATAACGTCGGTAAAATGTGTGACCTCATCGTCGACGCTGGGAAAGCGACGGACATCGAATGTCGCTAGAGATGAAAAAAGTGTCCAATCGGCTTGGGCAAACTTCCAGCGTCGCGAGCGCATATATGGCAGCTGAGGCTGCAGTCGAAGGACACATGGAAAGTGGTCACTCGAGTGTGTATCATCAAGGGCGAACCATTCAAAGCGCCGGGCTAGCGGAACAGTACCGACCGCAAGGTCCAAATGAGATATATTTGCCGTGGAGGCAGACAAAAATGTGGGGACCCCAGTGTTGAGGCAGACTAGATCCGCTTGGTGGAAGACGTCTAGCAATAGTGAGCCACGTGGACAAGGATGTGGAGATCCCCAAAGCAGGTGGTGGGCATTGAAGTCCCCAACCAGCAAATAGGGGGGTGGAAGCTGATCAAGAAGATGAAGGAGATCAGCTCGTGCCAGTGGTGTAGACGATGGAATGTATACCGTACATAGAGAGAACGTGTATCCAGAAAGGGAAAGACGGACGGCGACAGCTTGGAAGGAACTGTTTAAGGGGATTGGGTGATAATGGAGAGTATCATGGAGCAGAATCATGAGTCCTCCATGGGCTGGAGTGCCTTCAACAGAGGGGAGATCATATCGGACGGACTGAAAATGAGGGAGAACAAAGCAGTCATGGGGACGCAGCTTTGTTTCCTGAAGACAGAAGATGACCGGCGAGTATGATCGTAAGAGGATCGACAATTCATCCCGATTGGCGCGAATGCTGCGGATATTCCAGTGGATAATGGACGTAGGGTCAACAGAAAATGGAGAAACGTGACCAAGGGCGCTGTCAACTCAACGACTGCTCAGAGCTTGCGACTGACAGCATGGAATGGCATTCAGTCGAAGGCAGAAGATCCTGATCCATAGGTTGGTCAGGAGCAGCTCCTGTCACCAACGATCGGCCAGTTGACCGGCCACCAGCAGTGCGCCTCGGCGACACGGAAGATGGCCGAGGGCGATTTCCGCCAGGTGGTGCTGTAGTTGGGACACGCCTTGGCGGAGAAGGAGAGGAACTGTGTTTCTTCGTAGCCTTCTTGGAGGTATGATGTTTAGATGAAGGAGGAACCGATGGTTGTGAAGTTGCAGTACGTAAAAACTCTTCACGAGAATGCTCTTTTTTCGAAGACTTGGCGTCTGACTTTTGGGCTCGAGATTTAGCAGAACCCGACGAAGGGTGAACCATAGAGTGGGCAGGCGAAAGTGGTGAGGTTGAACGGGCGATCTTTGCGCTGGCCGATCTGACGACCGTGGTACTAAATGTGAGGTCGCAAGTCTGCGTGGCCGCCTCTTTTGTTGGCCGAGGAGAAGCAAGGACAGTGCTGTATTTTCCTTTCTGAGGCACGGTGGGCTGTCGACTGGCGAGTAACTTTCGAGCAGCAAAGGTCGACACCTTTTCCTTCACTCTTATTTCCTGGATGAGCTTTTCATCCTTAAAAACGGGGCAATCTCGAGAGGAAGCAGCGTGGTCACCCATACAGTTGATGCAGTGAGGGGATGGAGGTGGACAAGCACCCTCATGGGCATCCTTGCCACACGTAACACATTTGGCCGGATTGGAACAGGACTGGCTGGTGTGATTGAACCGCTGACATCGATAGCAACGCGTAGGGTTTGGGACATAAGGGCGAACGGAAATTATCTCATAGCCTGCTTTGATTTTTGATGGGAGTTGAACTTTGTCAAATGTCAAGAAGACAGTGCGGGTTGGAATGATGTTCGAGTCAACCCTTTTCATAACCCGATGAACAGCGGTGACGCCCTGGTCAGACAGGTAGTGCTGAATTTCTTCGTCAGACAATCCATCGAGGGAGCGTGTATAAATGACTCCACGCGAGGAATTTAAGGTACGGTGCGGTTCCACCCGGACAGGGAAGGTGTGGAGCAGAGAAGTACGCAGCAATTTTTGAGCCTGGAGGGCACTGTGTGTTTCTAACAACAGGGTACCATTCCGTAATCTGGAACAAGACTTTACAGGACCCGCAATTGCGTCGACACCTTTCTGAATAATGAAAGGGTTGACCGTGGAAAAGTCGTGACCTTCGTCAGACCAAGAAACAACAAGGAACTGTGGCAACGGTGGAAGAACCGTCTGTGGCTGAGACTCAGTGAACTTACGTTTGTGAGCAGACATAGTGGAAGGTGAGGAAACCATTGCGGAAGAATCCCCCATGATTACCGGCGTCTCCGATGGCGCGCTCCTCCCTTGTGGGGACCCTCACCGAGGGCACACCCGCCTTAGGTGATTGTTCACACCTCAGGTCACACCTCCCGACAAACGGACGGAGGGACCAATCGGCACATTCGGAAGGTATCAGCTCGGGTAATCACCCCTCCCTGGGCCTGGCCTTTACCAGGGGGTACGTACGTGTCCTACCTGTCTACCCGGGGCGGGGAATTACGGGTTACCCCGTCACCGGCTACGCATGGAAGTGCGTGGGTCGGCCTTCAGACACGCACAGGGAGGAAGAAAGAGAAAGGGAAAGGAAAGAAGAGGGGGTCTCAAACGCCGCAGCGGAGAAAAGGGTAAAGAGAAGAGGTAAGGAAAAGAGAAGGACAAAGGAAGGAAGAAGACATACAAGCAAGGAAGAAGAAGAATGTGGTACATTTACAAGCGTCCGTCTCCGGACGTAGGCGCAAACCATACTCCCAGAGGGGGAGAAAGTGAAGGAAAGAACCAGTGGTGAGGGGGGGGGGGGGGTGAAGGGGTGAAGACGGGGGATGGGGAAGGATGCGGAAAGGGAAGGTATGCAGCCCGGAAAGGAAGGAAGGCCACATTAGCTCGGGGCCCCGTGCTCGCTACGCACGTATCCACAAAAGGGTTGTGGATCCCCTGGGGGGTCTGACCTAGGTGAAGGAGGACTGGAAGGCCTGCAGAAAGCCTCCTTACTAACATTCAACATATGTCACTGTAATTTCTGCACAGCTGTATATAACTCCTTTATTTTCTAATCTAGGTTAAGGAGGACTGGAGGAGGCTGCAGAAAGCCTTCTTACCAACACTCACTATATGCAGATGTAATTTCTGAACAGCTGTATATATCCCCTTTATTTTCTAACCTTGGTGAAGGAGGACTGGAAGGGTCTGCAGAAAACCTCCTTACCAACAGTCGCTATCTGCAGATGTAATTCCTGCACTGCTGTATATATCTCCTATATTTTCCATCCTAGGTAATGGAGAATTTGAAGGGGCTGCAGAATACCTCCTTATCAACATTGACTATCTGCAGACGTAATTTCTGCACAGCAGTATATACCTCCATTATTTTCTAACCTAGGCGAAGGAGGACTGAAAGGGACTGCAGAAAGCCTCCTTACGAACATTCACCATATGTCGCTGTCATTTCTGCACAGCTGTATATATCTCCTTTATTCTCTATCCTAGGTGAAGGAGGATTGGAAGGGGCAGCAGAAACCCTCCATTAAAACATTCACTATCTGCAGATGTAATTTCTGCACAGCTTTATATATGTCCTCTATATTCTAACCTAGGTGAAGGAGGACTGGAAGGGCCTGCAGAAAGATACCTTACCAACATTCACTATCGGCAGATGAAATTTCGGCACAGCTGTATGTATCTCCTATATTTTCTAATCTAGGTGAAGAAGGACAGGAATGGCCTGCAGAAAGTTTCCCTACCGACATTCACTATCTGCAGATGTTATTTCTGCACAGCTGTATAGATCTACTTTATTTCTAACCTTGGTGAAGGAAGACTGGAAGGGGGTTCAAAAAGCCACCTTACCAACTTTCAGTATATACAGATGTAATTTCTGCACAGGTGTATATATCTCCTACATTTTCAAACTTAGGTGACGGAGGACTGGAAGGGGCTAAAAAAAGACTCCTTACATACATTCACTATCTGCAGATGTAATTTCTGCACAGCTGTTTGTATCTCCTTTATTTTCTAACGTAATTGAAGGAGGACATTAAGGGCCTGCAGAAAGACTCCTTACCAACATTCACTATCTGCAGGTGTAATTTCTGCACAGCTGTATGTATCTCCTTTATTTTCTAACCTAGGTGAAAGAAGACTGGAAGGGATTGCAGAAAGCCCCCTTACCAACATTCACTATCTGCAGATGTAATTTCTGCACAGCTGTACATATTACCTTTATTTTCTAACCTATGTGAAATAGGACAGGAGGGGCCTGCAAAAATTCTCCTTAGCAACATTCACTATCTGCAGATGTAATTTCTGCACAGCTGTATATATCTTCTTTATTTTGTAACCTAGGTGAAGTTGGACAGGAAGGGCCTGCAGGAAGCCTCCTTACCAACATTCACTATCTGTAGATGTAAGTTGTGCACAGCTTTATATATCACCTTTATTTTCTAACCTTAGTGAAGGAGGACTGGAAGGGCCTGCAGAAAGCCTCCTTAACATCATTCACTATCTGCCGATGTAATTGCGTCACAGCTGTATCCATCTCCTTTATTTTCTAACCTAGGTGAAGAGGACTGGAAAGGGGCTGCGGAAACCCTCCTTACCAACATTCACTATCTGCAGATGTAATTTCTGAACAGCTGTATATATCACCTTTATTTTCTAACCTATGTGAAGGAGGACTGAAAGGGCATGCAGGAAGACTCCTTTCCAAAATTCACAATATGTATATTTACTGCACAGCTGTAGCTACCTCCTTTATTTTCTGACCTAGGTGAAGGAGGACTGGAAGGCCTGCAGAAAGCCTCCTTACCAACATTAACTATCTGTAGATGTAATTTCCGCACAGCTATATGTAACTCCTTTATTTTCAAACCTAGGTGAAGGAGGACATGAAGGAGCTGTAGTAAGCCGTCTTACCAACATTCAATTATTGCAGATGTATTTTCTGCACAGCTGTATAAATCTCCTTTATTTCCTAACCTAGGTGAAGGAGGACTGGAAGGGGCAGCAGAAAGCCTCCTTTAAAACATTCACTATCTGCAGATGTAATTTCTGCACAGCTTTATATATGTAATTTATATTCTAACCTAGGTGAAGGAGGACTGGAAGGGGCTGCAGAAAGTCTCCTTACCAACATTCACAATACGTAGATGCCATTTCCACACAGCTATATATATCTCCCTCATTTTCTAACCTAGGTGAAGGAGGACTGGAGGGGGCTCCACAAAGCCCCCTTACCAACATTCAAAATTCGTAGATGTAATTTCTGCACAGCTGTATATATCTCTCTTATTTTCTAACCTAGGTGAAGGAGGACTGGAAGGGGCTGCAGAAAGCCTCCTTACCATCATTCACCATACGTAGATGTAATTTCTTCACAGCTGTATATGTCTCCCGTATATTCTAACCTAGGTGAATTAGGACTAGGAGGGGCTGCAGAAAGCCTCCTTACCATCATTCACCATACGTAGATGCAATTTCTGCACAGCTGTATGTATCTCCCTTATTTTCTAACCTAGGTGGAGGAGGACTGGAAGGGGTTGCAGAAAGCCTCATTACCAACATTCACCATATGTAGATGTCATTTATGCACAGCTGTGTATATCTCCTTTATTTTCTAACCTAGGTGAAGGAGGACTGGAAGGGACTGCAGGAAGCCTCCTTACCAACATTCACCATACGTAGATGTAAACCTCCCTTATTTTCTAACCTAGGTGAAGGGGGACTAGGAGGGGCTGCAGAAAGCCTCTTTACCATCATTCACCATACGTAGATGCAATTTCTGCACAGCTGTATGTATCTCCCTTATTTTCTAACCTAGGTGAAGGAGGACTAGAAGGGGCTGCATAAAGCCTACTTACCAACATTCACCATACATACCTTTAATTTCTGCGCAGCTGTATATATCTACTTTATTTTCTAACCTAGGTGAAAGGGGGCTGGAAGGGGCAGCAGAGAGCATCCTTACCAACATTCACCATACGTAGATGTAATTTCTGCACAGCTGTATATAACTACTTCAGTTTCTAACCTAGGTGAAGGAGGACTGGAAGGGGCAGCAGAAAGCAGCCTTACCAACTATCACCATATGTAGATGTAATTTATGCACATCTGTATAGATCTCCATTATTTTCTAACCTAGGGGAAGGAGAACTAGAAGGGGCTGCAGATATCCTCCTTACCAACATTCAACATACGTAGATGTAATTTCAGCACAGCTCTGTATATCTCCCTTATTTTCTCACCTAGGTGAAGGGCGACTGGAAAGGTCTGCAGAAAGACTCCTTACCAACATTCGCCATACGTAGATGTAGTTTCTGCACAGCTGTGTATATCTCCCTTATTTTCTAACCTAGGTGAAGGAGGAGTGAAAGGGGCTGCAGAAAGCCTCCTTACCAACATTCACCATACATAGATGTAATTTCTGCACTGCTGTGTATACCTCCCTTATTTTCTAACCTAGGTTGAGGAGGACTGGAAGTAGCTGCAGAAAGCCTCGTTAACAACATTCAACATACGTAGATGTAATATCTGCACAGCTGTGTATATCTCCCTGATTTTCTAACCTAGGTAAAGAGGACTGGAAGGGGCTCCGAAAAGCCTTCTTATTAACATTCACCATACGTAGATGTAATTTCTGCACACCTGTATACATCTACTTCATTTTCCACCCTAGGTGAAGGAGGACTGGAAGGGCCTGCAGAAAGCCTCCTTACCAACATCCACTATCTGCAGATGTAATTTCTGCACAGCTGTATACATCTCCCTTACTTTCTAACCTAGATCAAGGAGGACTGGAAATGGCTGCAAGTCGCCTCCTAACCTACATTCACTATCTGCAGATGTCATTTCTGCACAGCTGTGTAAATCGCCTTTATTTTCTACCCTAGGTGAAGCAAGACAAGAAAGGCCTGCAGAAAGCCCTCTTATCGACATTCACTATCTGCAGATGTAATTTCTGCACAGCTGTATGTATCTCCTTTATTTTCTAACCTAGGTGAAGAAGTACTGGAAGGGGCTGCAGAAAGCCTCCTTACCAACATTCACTATCTGCAGATGTAATTCATGCACCGCTGTATATATCTCCTTTATTTTCTAACCTAGGTGAAGGATGACAGGAGGGGCCTGCAGAAAGCGTCCTAACCAACATTCACTATCTGCAAATGTAATACCTGCACAGCTGTGTATATCTCCTTTACTTTTTTAACCTAGGTGAAGAGAATAGAAGTTCATGCACAGCTGAAAATATCTCCTTTATTTTCGAACCTAGCTGAAGGAGGCCAGGAAGGGCCTGCAGAAAGCCTCGTTACCAATATTCACTATCTGCAGATGTAATCTCTGCACAGCTGTATATTTCAACTTTATTTTCTAATCTAAGTGAAAGAGGACCGGAAGGGCCTGCAGTAAGCCACCTTACCAACATTCACTATCTGAAGATGTAATTTCTGCACAGCTGAATATATCTCCTTTATTTTCCAACCTAAGTGAAGAAAACAGGAAAGCCCTGCAGAAAGACTCTTTATAAACATTCACTATCTGCAGATGTAATTTCTGCAGTTGTAATTTCTGCACAGCTGTATATATGTCCTTTATTTTGTAACCTAGGTGAAGCAGGACTGTGGGGCCAGGAGAAAGCGTCCTTAACAACTTTCACTATCTGCAGATGTAATTGAAGCACAGCTGTGTATATCTCCTTTATTTTCTACCCTAGGCAAAGGAGGACTGGATGGGCCTGCAGAAAGCCTCCTTACCAGCATTCACTATCTCTAGATGTAGTTTCGGCACAGATGTATATATCTCCTTTATTTTCTTACCTAGATGAAGAAGACAGGAAAGGCCTGCAGAAAGCCTCTTTATCGACATCCACTATCTGGAGATGTAATTTCTGCACAGCTGTATATATGTCCTTAATTTTTTAAACTAGGTGAAGAAGGACTGTGGGACCTGCAGAAAGCCTCCTTACCTTCTCTTACTATCCGTAGGTGTAATTTATGCACAGCTGTATATTTCTCCTTTTCCTTTCTAACCTAGGTGAAGGAGGAGAGGAAGTGCCAGCAGAAAGCCTCCTCACCAACATTCACTATCTGCAGAAGTAATCTATGCACACCTGTATATATCTCCTTTATTTTCTAACCTAGGCGAAGGACGACAGGAGGGGCCTGCAGAAAGCTTCCTTACCAACATTCACTATCTGCGGATGTAATTTCTGCACAGCTGTATATATGTCCTTTATTCTCTAACCTAGGTGAAGGAGGACTGTGGGGCCAGCAGAAAGCCTCCTTACCGACTTTCACTATCTGTAGATGTACACTCCTGGAAATTGAAATAAGAACACCGTGAATTCATTGTCCCAGGAAGGGGAAACTTTATTGACACATTCCTGGGGTCAGATACATCACATGATCACACTGACAGAACCACAGGCACATAGACACAGGCAACAGAGCATGCACAATGTCGGCACTAGTACAGTGTATATCCACCTTTCGCAGCAATGCAGGCTGCTATTCTCCCATGGAGACGATCGTAGAGATGCTGGATGTAGTCCTGTGGAACGGCTTGCCATGCCATTTCCACCTGGCGCCTCAGTTGGACCAGCGTTCGTGCTGGACGTGCAGACCGCGTGAGACGACGCTTCATCCAGTCCCAAACATGCTCAATGGGGGACAGATCAGGAGATATTGCTGGCCAGGGTAGTTGACTTACACCTTCTAGAGCACGTTGGGTGGCACGGGATACATGCGGACGTGCATTGTCCTGTTGGATCAGCAAGTTCACTTGCTGGTCTAGGAATGGTAGAACGATGGGTTCGATGACAGTTTGGATGTACCGTGCACTATTCAGTGTCCCCTCGACGATCACCAGTGGTGTACGGCCAGTGTAGGAGATCGCTCCCCACACCATGATGCCGGGTGTTGGCCCTGTGTGCCTCGGTCGTATGCAGTCCTGATTGTGGCGCTCACCTGCACGGCGCCAAACACGCATACGACCATTATTGGCACCAAGGCAGAAGCGACTCTCATCGCTGAAGACGACACATCTCCATTCGTCCCTCCATTCACGCCTGTCGCGACACCACTGGAGGCAGGCTGCACGATGTTGGGGCGTGAGCCGAAGACGGCCTAACGGTGTGCGGGACCGTAGCCCAGCTTCATGGAGACGGTTGCGAATGGTCCTCGCCGATACCCCAGGAGCAACAGTGTCCCTAATTTGCTGGGAAGTGGCGGTGCGGTCCCCTACGGCACTGCGTAGGATCCTACGGTCTTGGCGTGCATCCGTGCATCACTGCGGTCTGGTCCAGGTCGACTGGCATGTGCACCTTCCGCCGACCACTGGCGACAACATCGATGTACTGTGGAGACCTCACGCCCCACGTGTTGAGCAATTCGGCGGTACGTCCACCCGGCCT
This sequence comes from Schistocerca americana, assembly GCF_021461395.2. NCBI lineage: Eukaryota > Metazoa > Arthropoda > Insecta > Orthoptera > Acrididae > Schistocerca > Schistocerca americana. Next base: position 46,479,527 of record NC_060122.1, read on the forward strand.
CCCGCATGCCCACTATACGCCCTCGCTCAAAGTCCGTCAACTGCACATACGGTTCACGTCCACGCTGTCGCGGCATGCTACCAGTGTTAAAGACTGCGATGGAGCTCCGTATGCCACGGCAAACTGGCTGACACTGACTGCGGCGGTGCACAAATGCTGCGCAGCTAGCGCCATTCGACGGCCAACACCGCGGTTCCTGGTGTGTCCGCTGTGCCGTGCGTGTGATCATTGCTTGTACAGACCTCTCGCAGTGTCCGGAGCAAGTATGATGGATCTGACACACCGGTGTCAATGTGTTCTTTTTTCCATTTCCAGGAGTGTAATTGCTGCGCAGCTGTGTATATCTAATTTATTTTCAAACCTAGGTAAAGGAGGACTGGAAGGGCCTGCAGATAGCCTCCTTACCAACGATCACTATCTGCAGGTGTAATTTCTCCACAGCTGTACGTATCTACTTTATATTCTAACCTAAGTGAAGGAGGACAGGCAGAGCCTGCAGAAAGCTTCCTTACAAACATTCACTATCTGCAGATGTAATTTCTGCACAGCTGTACATATCTCCTTTATTTTCTAACCTAGGTGAAGGAGGACAGTAAGGGCCTGCTATAAGAATCCTCACCAACATTCAATTCCTGTAGAAGTAATTTCTGCACAGATGTATGTATCTCCTTTATTTTCAACTTTTGTGAAGTAAGACGAGTAGGGCCTGTAGAAAGCCTCCTTACCAATATTCACTATCTGCAGATGTAATTTCTGCACAGCTGTATATATCTCCTTTATTTTCTAACATAGGTGAAGGAGGGCTGACAGGGGCTGCAGAAAGCCTCCTTACTAAAATTCGCTATCTGCAGATGTAATTTATGTGGCGCTGGATATATCTCCTTTTTTTCTAACCTAGCTGAAGGAGGACAGGAAGGGCCTGCAGAAAGCCTCCTTACCAACATTCACTATCTGCAGATGTTATTTCTGCACAGCTGTATGTATCTCCTTTACTTTTCTATAGGTGGTGAAGGATGACTGGAAGGGGCTGCAGAAATTCACCTTACCAACATTCACTATCTGCAGATGTAATTTCTGCACAGCTGTATATATCTCCTTTATATTGTAACCTAGATGAAAGAGTACTGGAAGGGCGTGCAGAGAGCCTCCTTACTAGCATTCATTCACCATATGTAGATCTAATTTCTGCACAGTAGTGTATATCTCCTCTATTTTCTAACCTAGGTGAAGGAGAACAGGAAGGGCCTGCAGAAAACCTCCATACCAACATTTACTATCTGCAGATTTAAATTCTCCATAGCTGTTTATGTCACCTTTATTCTCTAACGTAGGTGAAGGAGGACAGGAAGGTCCTGCAGAAAGCCTTCTTACCAACTTTCAATATATACAGAAGTAATTTCTGCACAGCTGAATATTTTTCCTTTACTTTCTAACCTAGGTGAAGGAGGAATAGAGGGGCCTGCTGAAATCTTCCTTACCAACATTCACTGTCTGCAGATGTAATTTATGCACAGCTGTATATATCTCCTTTATTTCCTAACCTAGGTGAAGGAGGACTGTAAGGGGCTGCAGAAAGCCTCCTTACCAGCATTCACTATCTCTAGATGTAGTTTTTCTCCACAGGTGTATATTTCTCCTGTTCTTTCTAGCCTAGGTGAAGGCGGACAGGAAGGGCTTGCAGAAAGCCTCCTTACCAACATTCACTATCTGTGGAAGTAATTTCTGCACAGCTGTAAATATCTACTTTATTTCCTAACCTAGGTGAAGGAGGACAGCAAGGGCCTGCAGAAAGCCTCCTTACCAGCATTCACCATATGTAGATGTAATTTCTGCACAGCTGTGTGTATCACCTCTACTTTCTAACCTAGGTGAAGGAGGACTGGCAGGGGCAGCAGAAAGCCTTGTTACCAACAATCACTATCTGCAGATGTAATTACTGCACAGCTCTATCTGCCTCCTCTACTTTCTAACCAAGGTGAAGGAGGATAGTAAGGCCAGCAGAAAACCTCCTAACCAACAATCACTATCTGCATATGTAATTTTTTGCACACCTGTATATATCAACTTTATTTTCTAACCTAAGTGAAGGGGGAGAGGAAGGACCTGCAGAAAGCCTCCTTACCAACATTCACTATCTGCAGATGTAATTTCTGCACAGCTGTAAATATCTCCTTTGTTTTCTAACCTGGGTAAAGGTGGACTGGAAGAGGCTGCAGAAAGCCTCCTTACCAACATTCACCATCTGCAGATGTCATTTCTGCACAGCTGTATATATCTCCTTTTTTTTCTAGCCTAGGTGAAGGAGGACAGGAAGGGCCTGCAGAAAGCCTCCTTACTGATATTCACTATCTGCAGATGTAATTTTTGGACAGCTGTATATATGTCCATTATTTTCTTATCAAGGTGAAGGTGGACTGGAAGGGGCTGCAGAAAGCCTCTTTACCAACATTCACTATTTGTAGATGTAAATTCCGCACACCTGTATATATCTCTTTTATTTTCTAACCTAGGTGAAGGACTACTATGGGGCCTGCAGAAAGCCTCCTTACCGACATTCACTATCTGCAGATGCAATTTCTGCACAGCTGTATATATCTCCTTTATTTTCTAACCTATGTGAAGGACGGTAGGATGGGCCTCAGAAAGCCTCCCTACCAACATTTACCATAAGTAGATGTAATTTGTGCACGGCTGTATATATCTCTTTTTTTTCTAACTTAGTTGAAGGAGGACAGGAAGGGGCTGCAGAAAAACTCCTTACAATCATTCACTATCTGTAGATGTAATTTCTGCACAGCTGTAGGTATCAACTTTATTTTTTAACCTAGGTGAAGGAGGACAGGAAGTGCATGCATAAAGCCTTCTTACCAACATTCGCTATCTGCAGATGTAGTTTCTGCACAGCTGTATGTATCTCCTTTATTTACTAACCTAGGTGAAAGAGGACTGGAAGGGCATCAGAAAGCCTCCTCACAAACATTCAATACCTGCAAAATTAATTTCTGCACAGCTGTATATATCTCCTTTATCTTCTAACTTACGTGAAGGAGGACTGGAAGGGGCTGCAGAAAGCCTCCTTACCAACATTCACTATCTGTAGATGCAAATTCTGCACAGTAGTTTATATCACCTTTAATTTCTAACCTAGGTGGAGGAGGACTGGAAGGGGCTGGAGAAAGCCTCCGTACCAACAGTCATTTTATGCAGATGTAATTTCTGCATTGCTGTATATATGTCCTTTGTTTTCTAACCTAGGTGAAGGAGGACTGTGGGGCCTGCAGAAAGCCCTCTTACCTACATTCACTATCTGCAGATGTAATTTCTGCACAGCTGTATATATCACCTTTATATTCTACCATAGGTAAAAGAGGACTGGAAGGGTCTCCAGTATTCCCCTTTACCAACATTCACTATCTGCAGATGTAGTCTCTGCACAGCTGCATATATCTCCTTAATCTTCGAACGTAGGAGGAAGAGGACAGGAAGTGCCTGCAGAAAGCCTCCTTACCAAAATTCACTATCTGCAGATGTAATTTCTGTACAGCCGTATGTCTCTCATTCAATTTCAAACCTAGGAGGAGGAGGACTGGAAGGGGCTTCAGAAAGCCTCCTTACCGACATTCATTACCTGCAGATGTGGTTCCTGCACAGCCGTATCTATTTACTTTACTTTCTAACTTAGTTGAAGGACAGGAAGGGCCTATAGAAATCCTCCTCACCAACATTCAATATCTGTAGTTATTAATTTCTGCACAGCTCTATGAATCTCCTTTATTTTCAAACCTATGTGAAGGAAGACTGGAAGGGCCTGCAGAAAGCATATTTGCAAACATTCACTATCTGCAGATGTAACTTCTGCACAGCTGTACATATCACCTTTATTTTCTAACCTAGGTGAAAAAGGACAGGAAGGGCCTGCAGAAAGCCTCCTTACCAATAATCACTATCTGCACATGTAAATTCTGCATAGCTGTATATATCTTATTTATTTTCTTACCTAGGTGAAGGAGGACTGTAAGGACCTGCAGAAAGCCACCGTACCAACTTTCACTATCTGCAGATGTAATTTCTGCAAAGCTGCATATATCTACTTTCTTTTGTAACCTAGGTGATGAAGGACTGGAAGGGGCTGCAGAATGCCTCCTTACCAACATTCACCATACGTAGATGTAATTTCTGTACAGCCTTATATATCTCCCATATTTTCTAACCTAGGTGAAGGAGGACTGGAAGGAGTTGCAGAAAGCCTCATTACCAACTTTCACCTTACGTTGATGTAATTTCTGCCCAGCTGTGTATATCTCCATTATTTTCTAACCTAAATGAATGAGGACTGGAAGGGGCTCCACAAAGCCTTCTTATTAACATTCACCATACGTAGATGTAATTTCTGCACAGCTGTATACATCTAATTCATTTTCCAACCTAGGTGAAGGAGGACTGGAAGGGCCTGCAGAAAGCCTCCTTACCAACATCCACGTTCAGCAGATGTCATATCTGCACAGCTGTATTCATCCCCTTTATTTTCTAACCTAGGTGAAGGAGGACTGGAAGGGGATGCAGAAAGCCTCATTACCAACTTTCAGTATACGTTGATGTAATTTCTGCACAGCTGTGTAAATCTCCGTTATTTTCTAACCTGGGTGAAGGTGGACTGGAAAGGGCTGCAGAAAGCCTCCTTACCAACATTCACCATACATAGATGTAATTTCTGCACAGCTGTTTATATTTCCTTATTTTCTAACTAGGGGAAGGAGGACTGGAAAGGGCTGTAGAAAGCCTCCTTACCAACAATCACCATACGTTGATGTAATTTCTGCACAGCTGTGTATACCTCCCTTATTTTCTAACCTAGGTAGAGGAGGACTGGAAGGGGCTGCAGAAAGCATCGTTACCAACATTCACCATACGTAGATGTAATTTCTGCTCAGCTGTGTATATCTCCCTTATTTTCTAACCTAAGTGAAGGAGGACTGGAAGGGGCTCCACAAAGTCTTCTAATTAACATTCACCATACGTAGATGTAATTTCTGCACAGCTGTATACATCTACTTCATTTTCCAACCTAGGTGAAGGAAGACTGGAAGGAGCTGCAGAGCGCGTCCTTAGCAACATTCCCCATATGAATATGTATTTTCTGCACAGCTTTATATATCTCCCTTATTTTCTAACCTAGGTGAAGGAGGACTGGAAGGGGATGCAGAAAGCCTCCTTACCAACATTCACCATATGAGGATTTAATTTCTGCACAGCTGTATGTATCTCCCTTATTTTCTAACCTAGGTGAAGGAGGACTGGAAGGGGCTGCAGAAAGCCTCCTTAGCAACATTCACCATACGTAGATGTAATTTCTGCACAGCTGTGTATGTCTCCCTTATTTGCTAACCTAGGTGAAGGAGGACTGGAAGGGGCAGCAGAAAGCCTCCTTAGCAACATTCACCACACGTAGAGGTTATTTATGCACAGCTGTATATATCTACTTTCTTTTCTGACGTAGGTGAAGGAGGACTGGAAGCGTCAGCAGAAAGCCGCCTTACCAACATTCACCATATGTAGCTGTAATTTCTGCGCAGCTGTATATATCTCCCTTATATTCTAACCTAGGTGAAGGAAGACTGTAAAGGTCTGCAGAGAGCCTCCTTACCAACATTAATCATACGTAGATGTAGTTTCTGCACAGCTGTGTATATCTCCCTTATTTTCTAACCTAGGCGAAGGAGGAGTGGAAGGGGCTGCAGAATGCCTCCTTACCAACATTCACCATACGTAGATGTAATTCTTCACAGCTGTATATATCTACTTTATTCTCTAACCTAGGTGAAGGAGAATGAGCAGGGGCTGCAGAAAGCCTCCTTACCAACATTCACCATACATAGATGTAATTTCTGCGCAGCTGTATATATCTCCCATAGTTTCTAACGTAGGTGAAGGAGGACTGGAAGGGGCAGCAGAAAGCCTCCTTAGCAACATTCCCCATACGTATATGTAATTTCTGAACAGCTGTATATATCTCCCTTATTTTCTAACCTAGGTGAATGAGGATTGCAAGGGGCTGCAGAAAGCCTCCTTACCAACTTTCACCATACGTAGATGTAATTTCTGCACAGCTGTATACATCTCCCTTATTTTCTAACCTAGGTGAAGGACGTCTCGAAGGGGCTGCAGAAAGACTCCTTACCAACATTCACCATACGTAGATACCTTTTCTACACAGCTGTATATATCTCCCTTAATTTCTAACCTAGGTGACGGAGGACTGGACGGGGCTCCGCAAAGCCTCCTTAGCAATATTCACCATACCTAGATATAATTTCTGCACAGCTGAATATATCTCCCTTATTTTCTAACCTAAGTTTAGGAGGACTAGAAGGGGCTGCAGGAAGCCTCCTTACGAACATTCACCATACGTAGATGTAATTTCTGCACAGCTGTATATAACTATTTCATTTCTAACCTCGGTGAAGGAGGACTGTAAGGGGCTGCAGAAAGCCTCATTACCAACATTCACCTTACGTAGATGTAATTTCTGCACAGCGGTATATATCTACTTTATTCTCTAACCTAGGTGAAGGAGGATGGGCAGGGGCTGCAGAAAGCCTCCTTACCAACATTCACTATACATAGCTTTAATTTCTGCGCAGCTGTATATATCTACTTTATTTTCTAACCTAGGTAAAGGAGGACTGGAAGGGGTTCCAGAAAGCCTGCTAACCAACATTCACCATACATAGCTTTAATTTCTGCGCAGCTGTATATATCTACTTTATTTTCTAACCTAGGTGAAGGAGGACTGGAAGGGGTGCAGAAAGCCTCATTACCAACATTCACCATACGTGGATGTAATTTCTGCACAGCTGTATATATCTACATTATTATCTAACCTAGGTAAAGGAGGACAGGAAGGGGCTGCAGAAAGCCTCCTTACCAACATTCACCATACGTAGATGTAATTTCTGCACAGGTTTATATATCTCCCTTATTTTCTAGCCTAGGTGAAGGAGGACTGGAAGGGGATGTAGAAAGCCTCCTTACCAACATTCACCATACATAGATGTAATTTCTGCACAGCTGTATATATCTCCCTTATTTTCTAACCTAGGTGAAGGAGGACTGTAAGGGGCTGCAGAAAGCCTCCTTACCAACATCACCATACGCAGATGTAATTTCTGCACAGCTGTATGTATCTCCCTTGTTTTCTAACCTAGGTGAAGGAGGAATGGAAGGGACTCCACAAAGCCACCATAGCAACATTCACCATACGTAGAGGTAATATCTGCACAGCTGTATATATCTCCCTTATTTTCTAACCTAGGTGAAGGAGGACTGGAAGGGCCTCCATAAAGCCTCCTTACCAAAATTCACCATACGTAGATGTAATCTCTGCACAGCTGTATATATCACCCTTATTTTCTAACCTAGGTGAAGGAGGACTGGAAGGGGCTGCAGAAAGCCTCCTTATTATCATTCACCATACGTAGATGTAGTTTCTGCACAGCTGTATATATCTACTTTTTTTTCTAACCTAGGTGAAGGAGGACTGTAAGGGGCTACAGAAAGCCTTCTTACCAACATTCACCATACGTAGATGTATTTTCTGCACAGCTGTGTATATCTCTCTTATTTCTTGACCTAGGTGAAGGAGGACTGGAAGGGGCTGCAGAAAGCCACCGTACCAACATTCACCATACGTAGACTTAATTTCTGCACAGCTGTATATATCTACTTTTTTTTCTAATCTAGGTGAAGCAGGACTGTAAGGGGCTACAGAAAGCCTTCTTACCAACATTCACCAGACGTAGATGTATTTTCTGCACAGCTGTGTATATCTCCCTTAATTTCTGACCTAGGTGAAGGAGAACTGGAAAGGGTTGCAGAAAGCCCCCTTACCAACTTTCATCATACGTAGATGTAATTTCTGCACGCTATGTATATCTCCCTTATTTTCTAACCTAGGTGAAGGAGGACTGGAGGCGGCTGCAGAAAGCCTCCTTATTATCATTCACCATACGTAGATGTAGTTTCTGCACAGCTGTATATATCTACTTTATTTTCTAACCTAGGTGAAAGTGGACTGGACGGGGCTCCGCAAAGCCTCCTTGGCAATATTCACCATACCTAGATATACTTTCTGCACAGCTCAATATATCTCCCTTATTTTCTAACCTAAGTTTAGGAGGACTAGAAGGGGCTGCAGGAAGCCTCCTTACAAACATTCACCATACGTAGATGTAATTTCTGCACGGCTGTATATATCTATTTCATTTTCTAACCTAAGTGAAGGAGGACTGGAAGGGGCTGCAGAAAGCCTCCTTACCAACATTCACCATACGTAGATGTAATTTTTGCACAGCTGTATATATATCTCCCTTATTTTCTAACCTAGGTGAAGGAGGACTGAAGGGGCTGCAGAAAGCCTCCTTACCAACATCACCATACGTAGATGTAATTTCTGCACAGCTGTATGTATCTCCCTTGTTTTCTAACCTAGGTGAAGGAGGAATGGAAGGGACTCCAGAAAACCACCATAGCAACATTCACCATACGTAGATGTAATTTCTGCACAGCTGTATATATCTACTTTATTATCTAACCTAGGTGAAGGAGGATTAGAAGGGGCTGCAGAAAGCCTCCTTACCATCATTCTCCATACGTAGATGTAATTTCTGCACAGGAATATATATCTATTTTATTTTCTAACCTAGGTGAAGGAAGACTGGAAGGGGCTGCAGAAAGTCTCCTTACCATCATTCACCATACACAGATGTAATTTCTGCACAGCTGTATCTATCTACTTTATTTTGTAACCTAGGTGAAGGAGGATTGGAAGGGGCAGCAGAAAACCTCCTTGCCAACATTCACCATACGTAGATGTAATTTCTGCACAGCTGTATATATCTACATTATTTTCTAACCTACGTAAAGGATGACTGGAAGGGGCTGCAGAAAGCCTCATTACCAACTTTCACCATACGTAGATGTAATTTCTGCACAGCTGTTTATATCTACATTATTATCTAACCTAGGTAAAGGATGACTGGAAGGGGCTGCAGAAAGCCTCATTACCAAACATTCACCATACGTAGATGTCATTTCTGCACAGCTGTAAATATCTCCCTTACTTTCTAACCTAGGTGAAGGAGGACTGGAACGGGCTGCAGAAAGCCTCCTTACCAACATTCACCATACGTAGATGTAATTTCTGCACAGCTGTATATATCTCCCTTATTTTCTAACCTAGGTGAAGGAGGACTGGGAGCGGCTGCAGAAAGCCTCCTTACCGACATTCACCATACGTAGATGTAATTTCTGCACAGCTGTATATATCTCCCTTATTTTGCAACCTAGTTGATGGAGGACTGGAAGGGGCTGCAGAAAGCCTCCTTACCAACATTCACCATACATAGATGTAATTTCTGAACAGCTGCATGTATCTCCCTTGTTTTCTAATCTAGGTGAAGGAGGAATGGAAGGGACTCCACAAAGCCACCATAGCAACATTCACCATACGTAGATTTCATTTCTGCACAGCTGTATATATCTACTTTATTTTCTAACCTAGGTGAAGCAGGACTGGAAGGGGCTGCAGAAAGCCTCCTTTCTAACATTCACCATACATAGGTGTAGTTTCTGCACAGCTGAATGTATCTCCCTTATTTTCTAACCTAGTTAAAGGAGGGCTGGAAGGGGCTACTGAAAGCCTCCTTACCAACATTCACCATAAGTTGACCTAATTTCTGCACAGCTGTGTTTACCTCCATTATTTTCTAACCTAGGTTGAGGAGGACTGTAAGGGGCTGCAGAAAGCCTCCTTACCAACATTCACCATACGTAGATGCAATTTCTGCACAGCTGTGTATTGCTCCCTTATATTCTAACCTAGGTGAAGGATTACTGGAAGCGGCTGCAGAAAGCTTCCTTACCAACGTCCATAACACATAGATTTGGTATCTGCACAGCTGTATATATCTACTGTATTTTCTAACACAGGTGAAGGAGGACTGGAAGGGGTTCCACAAAGTCTCCCTAGCAACACTCACCATATGTGGATTTAATTTCTGACAGCTGTATGTATCTCTCTTATTTTCTATCTAGGGGAAGGAGGACTGGAAGGGGCTGCAGAGAGCCTTCTTACCAACATTTACCATACATAGATGTAGTTTCTGCACAGCTGTATACATATGTACTTCATTTTCTAACCTAGGTGAAGGAGGACAAGAAGGGGCTGCAGAAAGCCTCCTTACGAACATTCACCATACGTAGATGTAATTTCTGCACAGCTGTATGTTTCATCTTTACTTTCTAACCTAGGTGGAGGTGGACTGGAAGGGACTCCAAACCGCTTCCTTAGCAACTTTCACCATACGTAGATGTAATTTCTGCACAGCTGTATGTGTCTACTTTATTTTCTAACCTAGCTGAAGGAGGACTGGAAGGGGCTGCAGAAAGCCTCCTTACCAACATTCACCATGTAGATGTAATTTCTGCACAGCTGTATATATCTACTTTATTTGCTAACCTAGGTGAATGAGGACTGGACGGGGCTGCAGAACGCATCCTTACCAACATTCACCATACGTAGATGTAATTTCCGCACAACTGTATATATCTCCCTTATTTTCTAACCTAGGTGAAGGAGGAATGGGAGGGGCTGCAGAAAGCCTCCTTACCATCATTCCCCATTCGTAGATGTAATATCTGTACAGCTGTATATATCTACTTTATTTTTAACCTAGGTGAAGGAGGACTGAAGGGGCTGCAGAAAGCCTCCTTACCAACATCACCATACGTAGATGTAATTTCTGCACAGCTGAATGTATCTCCGTTATTTTCTAATCTAGGTGAAGGACGACTGGAAAGGGCTGCAGAAAGCCTCCTTACCAACATTCACCATACGTAGATGTAGTTTCTGCACAGCTGTATATATCTACTTTATTTTGTAACCTAGGTGAAGGAGGATTGGAAGGGGCAGCAGAAAGCCTCCTTACCAACATTCACCATATGTAGATGTAATTTCTGCACAGCTGTATGTATCTCCCTTATTTTCTAACCTAGGTGAAGCAAGACTGTAAGGGGCTGCAGAAAGCCTCCTTACCAACATTCATTATACGTAAATGTAATTTCTGCACAGCTGTGTATATCTCCCTTATTTTCTAACCCGTGTGAAGGAGGCCTCAAAGAGGCTGCAGAAAGCCTCCTTACCAACATCACCACACGTAGATGTAGTTTCTGCACAGCTGTATGTATCTCCCTTGTTTTCTATCCTAGGTGAAGGAGGAATGGAAGGGACTCCACAAAACCACCATAGCAACATTCACCATACGTAGAGGTAATATCTGCACAGCTGTATATATCTCCCTTATTTTCTAACCTAGGTGAAGGATGACTGGAAGGGTCTCCATAAAGCCTCCTTAGCAAAATTCACCATACGTAATGTAATCTCTGCACAGCTGTATATATCTACTTTATTTTCTAACCTAGGTGAAGGAGGATTGGAAGGGGCAGCAGAAAGCCTCCTTACCAACATTCACCATACGTAGATGTAATTTCTGCACAGCTGTATATATCTACATTATTTTCTAACCTACGTAAAGGATGACTGGAAGGTGCTGCAGAAAGCCTCCTTACCATCATTCACCATACATAGATGTAATTTCTGCACAGCTGTATATATCTACTTCATTTTGTAACCTAGGTGAAGGAGGATTGGAAGGGGCTGCAAAAAGCCTCCTTACCAACATTCACCATATGTAGATGTAATTTCTGCGCAGCTGTATATATCTCCCTTATATTCTAACCTAGGTGAAGGAAGACTGTACAGGTCTGCAGAGAGCCTCCTTACCAACATTCATCATACGTAGATGTAGTTTCAGCACAGCTGTGTATATCTCCCTTATTTTCTAACCTAGGTGAAGGAGGAGTGGAAGGGGCTGCAGAATGCCTCCTTACCAACATTCACCATACGTAGATGTAATTTCTGCACAGCTGTATATATCTACTTTATTCTCTAACCTAGGTGAAGGAGAATGAGCAGGGGCTGCAGAAAGCCTCCTTACCAACATTCACCATATGTAGATGTAATTTCTGCACAGCTGTATACATCTCCCTTATTTTCTTACCTAGGTGAAGGAGTCCTGGAAGGGGCTGCAGAAAGCCACCTTTCTAACATTCGCCATTAATAGGTGTACTTTCTGCACAGCTGTATATATATCCCTTATTTTCTAACCTAGGTGAAGGAGGACTGGAAGGGTTGCAGAAAGCCTCATTACCAACATTCACCATACGTAGATGTAATTTTTGCACAGCTGTATATATATCCCTTATTTTCTAACCTAGGTGAAGGCGGACTCGAAGGGGCTCCAGAAAGCCTTTTTACCATCATTCACCATACGTAGATGTAATTTCTGCACAGCTTTATATATCTCCCTTATTTTCTAGCCTAGGTGAAGGAGGACTGGAAGGGGCTGCAGAAAGCCTCCTTACCAACATTCACCATACGTAGTTGTATTTTCTGCACAGCTGTATATATCTCCCTTATTTTCTAACCTGGGTGAAGGAGGACTGAAGGGGCTGCAGAAAGCCTCCTTACCAACATCACCATACGTAGATGTAATTTCTGCACAGCTGTATGTATCTCCCTTGTTTATCTAACCTAGGTGAAGGAGGAATGGAAGGGACTCCACAAAACCACCATAGCAACATTCACCATACGTAGATGTAATCTCTGCACAGCTGTATATATCGCCCTTATTTTCCAACCTAGGTTAAGGAGGACTGGAAGGGGCTGCAGAAAGCCTCCTTAGAAACATTCACCATACGTAGATGTAATTTCTGCACAGCTGTATATATCTCCCTTATTTTCTAACCTAGGTGAAGGAGGACTAGAAGGGGCTGCAGAAAGCCTCTTCACCAACATTAACCATACGTTGATGTAATTTCGGCACAGCTGTATACATCTACTTAATTTTCTAACCTAGGTGAAGGAGGATTGGAAGGGGCTGCAGAAAGCCTCCTTACCATCATTCACCATACATAGATGTAATTTCTGCACAGCTGTATGTATCTACTTTACTTTCTAACCTAGGTGGAGGTGGACTGGAAGGGGATGCAGAGAGCCTATTTACCAACATTCACTAAACGTAGATGTAATTTCTGCACAGCTGTATATATCTCCCTTATTTTCTAACCTAGGTGAAGGAGGACTGAAAGGGGCTGCAGAAAGCCTCCTTACCAACATTCACCATACATAGACGTAATTTCTGAACAGCTGCATGTATCTCCCTTGTTTTCTAATCTAGGTGAAGGAGGAATGGAAGGGACTCCACAAAGCCACCATAGCAACATTCCCCATAAGTAGATTTAATTTCTGCACAGCTGTATATATCTACTTTATTTTCTAACCTAGGTGAAGCAGGACTGGAAGGGGCTGCAGAAAGCCTCCTTTCTAACATTCACCATACATAGGTGTAGTTTCTATACAGCTGTATGTATCTCCCTTATTTTCTAACCTAGTTAAAGGAGGGCTGGAAGGGGCTACAGAAAGCCTCCTTAACAACATTCACCATAAGTTGACCTAATTTCTGCACGGCTGTGTATACCTCCATTATTTTCTAACCTAGGTGGAGGAGGACTGGAAGGGGCTGCAGAAAGCCTCCTTACCAACATCCATTACACATAGATTTGGTTTCTGCACAGCTGTATATATCTACTGTATTTTCTAACACAGGTGAAGGAGGACTGGAAGGGGCTCCACAAAGCCTCCCTAGCAACACTCACCATATATGGATTTAATTTCTGACAGCTGTATGTATCTCTCTTATTTTTTAACTAGAGGAAGGAGGACTGGAAGGGGCTGCAGAGAGCCTTCTTACCAACATTTACCATACATAGATGTAGTTTCTGCACAGCTGTATATATATGTACTTCATTTTCTAACCTAGGTGAAGGAGGACAAGAAGGGGCTGCAGAAAGCCTCCTTACGAACATTCACCATACGTAGATGTAATTTCTGCACAGCTGTATGTATCTACTTTACTTTCTAACCTAGGTGGAGGTGGACTGGAAGGGGATGCAGAGAGCCTATTTACCAACATTCACTAAACGTAGATGTAATTTCTGCACAGCTGTATATATCTCCCTTATTTTCTAACCTAGGTGAAGGAGGACTGAAAGGGGCTGCAGAAAGCCTCCTTACCAACATTCACCATAGGTGGATGTAATTTTTGCACAGCTGTACATTTCTCCCTCATTTTCAAACCTAGGTGAAGGAGGACTGGAATGTCCTGCAGAAAGCCTCCTTACCAACATTCATCATACGTAGATGTAATTTCTGCACAGCTGTGTATATCTCCCTTAATTTCTAACCTAGGTGAAGGAGTACTGGTAGTGGTGCACAAAGCCTCCTTACCAACATTCACCATACGTAGATGTAATTTCTGCACAGCTGTATATATCTCCCTTATTTTCTAACCTAGGTGAAGGAGGACTGGAAGGGACTTCAAAACGCTTCCTTAGCAACTTTCACCATACGTAGATGTAATTTCTGCACAGCTGTGTGTGTCTACTTTATTTTCTAACCTAGCTGAAAGAGGACTGGAAGGGGCTGCAGAAAGCCCCCTTACCAACATTCACCATACGTAGATGTAATTTCTGCACAGCTGTATATATCTACTTTATTTGCTAACCTAGGTGAATGAGGACTGGACGGGGCTGCAGAAAGCGTCCTTACCAACATTCACCATACGTAGATGTAATTTCTGCTCAACTGTATATATCTCCCTTATTTTCTAACCTAGGTGAAGGAGGACTGGGAGGGGCTGCAGAAAGCCTCCTTACCATCATTCCCCATTTGTAGATGTAATATCTGCACAGCTGTATATATCTACTTTATTTTTAACCTAGTTGAAGGCGGACTGGAAGGGGCTCCACGAAGCCTCCTTAGCAACATTCACCATATGTAGATGTAATTTCTGCACAGCTGTATGTATCTACTTTACTTACTAACCTAGGTGGAGGTGGACTGGAAAGGGCTGCAGAGAGCCTCCTTACCAACATTCACTAAACGTAGATGTAATTTCTGCACAGCTGTATATATCTCCCTTATTTTCTAACCTAGGTGAAGGAGGAATGGAAGGGGCTGCAGAAAGCCACCATACCAACATTCACCATACGTACATTTAATTTCTGCACAGCTGTATGTATCTACTTTATTTTCTAACCTAGGTGAAGCAGGACTGTAAGGGGCTGCAGAAAGCCTCCTTACCAACATTCATTGTACGTAAATGTAATTTCTGCACAGCTGTATATATCTCCCTTATTTTCTAACCCGGGTGAAGGAGGCCTCGAAGAGGCTGCA
The DNA here is from genome assembly GCF_021461395.2 of Schistocerca americana. Classification (NCBI taxonomy): domain Eukaryota; kingdom Metazoa; phylum Arthropoda; class Insecta; order Orthoptera; family Acrididae; genus Schistocerca; species Schistocerca americana. The sequence goes on from NC_060122.1 coordinate 46,494,879, forward strand.
GAAAGCCTCCTTACCAACATCACCATACGTAGATGTAATTTCTGCACAGCTGTATGTATCTCCCTTGTTTTCTATCCTAGGTGAAGGAGGAATGGAAGGGAATCCACAAAACCACCATAGCAACATTCACCATACGTAGAGGTAATATCTGCACCACTGTATATATCTCACTTATTTTCTAACCTAGGTGAAGGAGGACTGGAAGGGTCTCCATAGAGCCTCCTTAGCAAAATTCACCATACGTAGATGTAATCTCTGCACAGCTGTATATATCTCCCTTATTTTCTAACCTAGGTGAAGAAGGACTGGAAGGGGCTGCAGAAAGCCTCCTTAGAAACATTCACCATACGTAGATGTAATTTCTGCACAGCTGTATATATCTCCCTTATTTTCTAACCTAGGTGAAGGAGGACTGGAAGGGTCTGCTCAAAGCCTCCTTACCAACATTCAACATACATAGATGTAATTTCTTGACAGCTGTGTATATCTCCGTTATTTTCTATCGTACGTGAAGGAGGAGTAGAAGGGGCTGCAGAAAGCCTCTTCACCAACATTAACCATACGTTGATGTAATTTCTGCACAGCTGTATATATCTACTTTATTTCCTAACCTAGGTGAAGGAGGACTGGAAGGGGATGCAGGAAGCCTCCTTACCAACATTCACCATACGTAGATGTAATTTCTGCACAGCTGTATATATCTACTTTATTTTCTAACATAGGTGAAGGAGGACAGGAAGGGGCTGCAGAAAGCCTCCCTACCAACATTCACCATACGTAGATGTAATTACTGCACAGCTGCATGCATCTACTTTATTTTTAACCTAGGTGAAGGAGAATGGGAAGGGGCTGCAGAAAGCCTCCTTACCAACATTCACCATACATAGATGTAATTTCTGCACAGCTGTATATATCTACTTTCTTTTCTGACGTAGGTGAAGGAGGACTGGAAGCGTCAGCAGAAAGCCGCCTTACCAACATTCACCATATGTAGCTGTAATTTCTGCGCAGCTGTATATATCTCCCTTATATTCTAACCTAGGTGAAGGAAGACTGTAAAGGTCTGCAGAGAGCCTCCTTACCAACATTAATCATACGTAGATGTAGTTTCTGCACAGCTGTGTATATCTCCCTTATTTTCTAACCTAGGCGAAGGAGGAGTGGAAGGGGCTGCAGAATGCCTCCTTACCAACATTCACCATACGTAGATGTAATTCTGCACAGCTGTATATATCTACTTTATTCTCTAACCTAGGTGAAGGAGAATGAGCAGGGGCTGCAGAAAGCCTCCTTACCAACATTCACCATACATAGATGTAATTTCTGTGCAGCTGTATATATCTCCCATAGTTTCTAACGTAGGTGAAGGAGGACTGGAAGGGGCAGCAGGAAGCCTCCTTAGCAACATTCCCCATACGTATATGTAATTTCTGAACAGCTGTATATATCTCCCTTATTTTCTAACCTAGGTGAATGAGGATTGCAAGGGGCTGCAGAAAGCCTCCTTACCAACATTCACCATACGTAGATGTAATTTCTGCACAGCTGTATACATCTCCCTTATTTTCTAACCTAGGTGAAGGACGTCTGGAAGGGGCTGCAGAAAGACTCCTTACCAACATTCACCATACGTAGATACCTTTTCTACACAGCTGTATATATCTCCCTTAATTTCTAAACTAGGTGACGGAGGACTGGACGGGGCTCCGCAAAGCCTCCTTAGCAATATTCACCATACCTAGATATAATTTCTGCACAGCTGAATATATCTCCCTTATTTCCTAACCTAAGTTTAGGAGGACTAGAAGGGGCTGCAGGAAGCCTCCTTACGAACATTCACCATACGTAGATGTAATTTCTGCACAGCTGTATATATCTATTTCATTTCTAACCTAGGTGAAGGAGGACTGTAAGGGGCTGCAGAAAGCCTCATTACCAACATTCACCTTACGTAGATGTAATTTCTGCACAGCGGTATATATCTACTTTATTCTCTAACCTAGGTGAAGGAGGATGGGCAGGGGCTGCAGAAAGCCTCCTTACCAACATTCACTATACATAGCTTTAATTTCTGCGCAGCTGTATATATCTACTTTATTTTCTAACCTAGGTAAAGGAGGACTGGAAGGGGTTCCAGAAAGCCTGCTAACCAACATTCACCATACATAGCTTTAATTTCTGCGCAGCTGTATATATCTACTTTATTTTCTAACCTAGGTGAATGAGGACTGGAAGGGGTGCAGAAAGCCTCATTGCCAACATTCACCATACGTGGATGTAATTTCTGCACAGCTGTATATATCTACATTATTATCTAACCTAGGTAAAGGAGGACAGGAAGGGGCTGCAGAAAGCCTCCTTACCAACATTCACCATACGTAGATGTAATTTCTGCACAGGTTTATATATCTCCCTTATTTTCTAGCCTAGGTGAAGGAGGACTGGAAGGGGATGTAGAAAGCCTCCTTACCAACATTCACCATACATAGATGTAATTTCTGCACAGCTGTATATATCTCCCTTATTTTCTAACCTAGGTGAAGGAGGACTGTAAGGGGCTGCAGAAAGCCTCCTTACCAACATCACCATACGCAGATGTAATTTCTGCACAGCTGTATGTATCTCCCTTGTTTTCTAACCTAGGTGAAGGAGGAAAGGAAGGGACTCCACAAAGCCACCATAGCAACATTCACCATACGTAGAGGTAATATCTGCACAGCTGTATATATCTCCCTTATTTTCTAACCTAGGTGAAGGAGGACTGGAAGGGCCTCCATAAAGCCTCCTTACCAAAATTCACCATACGTAGATGTAATCTCTGCACAGCTGTATATATCACCCTTATTTTCTAACCTAGGTGAAGGAGGACTGGAAGGGGCTGCGGAAATCCTCCTTAGAAACATTCACCATACGTATATGTAATTTCTGCACAGCTGTATATATCTCCCTTATTGTCTAACCTAGGTGAAGGAGGACTGGAAGGGGCTGCAGAAAGCCTCCTTATTATCATTCACCATACGTAGATGTAGTTTCTGCACAGCTGTATATATCTACTTTTTTTTCTAACCTAGGTGAAGGAGGACTGTAAGGGGCTACAGAAAGCCTTCTTACCAACATTCACCATACGTAGATGTATTTTCTGCACAGCTGTGTATATCTCTCTTATTTCTTGACCTAGGTGAAGGAGGACTGGAAGGGGCTGCAGAAAGCCACCGTACCAACATTCACCATACGTAGACTTAATTTCTGCACAGCTGTATATATCTACTTTTTTTTCTAATCTAGGTGAAGCAGGACTGTAAGGGGCTACAGAAAGCCTTCTTACCAACATTCACCAGACGTAGATGTATTTTCTGCACAGCTGTGTATATCTCCCTTAATTTCTGACCTAGGTGAAGGAGAACTGGAAAGGGTTGCAGAAAGCCCCCTTACCAACTTTCATCATACGTAGATGTAATTTCTGCACGCTATGTATATCTCCCTTATTTTCTAACCTATTTGAAGGAGGACTGGAGGCGGCTGCAGAAAGCCTCCTTATTATCATTCACCATACGTAGATGTAGTTTCTGCACAGCTGTATATATCTACTTTATTTTCTAACCTAGGTGAAAGAGGACTGGACGGGGCTCCGCAAAGCCTCCTTAGCAATATTCACCATACCTAGATATACTTTCTGCACAGCTCAATATATCTCCCTTATTTTCTAACCTACGTTTAGGAGGACTAGAAGGGGCTGCAGGAAGCCTCCTTACAAACATTCACCATACGTAGATGTAATTTCTGCACGGCTGTATATATCTATTTCATTTTCTAACCTAAGTGAAGGAGGACTGGAAGGGGCTGCAGAAAGAATACTTACCAACATTCACCATACATAGCTTTAATTTCTGCGCAGCTGTATATATCTCCCTTATTTTCTAACCTAGGTGAAGGAGGACTGAAGGGGCTGCAGTAAGCCTCCTTACCATCATCACCATACGTAGATGTAATTTCTGCACAGCTGTATGTATCTCCCTTGTTTTCTATCCTAGGTGAAGGAGGAATGGAAGGGACTCCAGAAAACCACCATAGCAACATTCACCATACGTAGATGTAATTTCTGCACAGCTGTATATATCTACTTTATTATCTAACCTAGGTGAAGGAGGATTAGAAGGGGCTGCAGAAAGCCTCCTTACCATCATTCTCCATACGTAGATGTAATTTCTGCACAGGAGTATATATCTATTTTATTTTCTAACCTAGGTGAAGGAAGACTGGAAGGGGCTGCAGAAAGTCTCCTTACCATCATTCACCATACATAGATGTAATTTCTGCACAGCTGTATCTATCTACTTTATTTTGTAACCTAGGTGAAGGAGGATTGGAAAGGGCAGCAGAAAACCTCCTTGCCAACATTCACCATACGTAGATGTAATTTCTGCACAGCTGTATATATCTACATTATTTTCTAACCTACGTAAAGGATGACTGGAAGGGGCTGCAGAAAGCCTCATTACCAACTTTCACCATACGTAGATGTAATTTCTGCACAGCTGTTTATATCTACATTATTATCTAACCTAGGTAAAGGATGACTGGAAGGGGCTGCAGAAAGCCTCATTACCAAACATTCACCATACGTAGATGTCATTTCTGCACAGCTGTAAATATCTCCCTTACTTTCTAACCTAGGTGAAGGAGGACTGGAACGGGCTGCAGAAAGCCTCCTTACCAACATTCACCATACGTAGATGTAATTTCTGCACAGCTGTATATATCTCTCTTATTTTCTAACCTAGTTAAAGGAGGGCTGGAAGGGGCTACTGAAAGCCTCCTTACCAACATTCACCATAAGTTGACCTAATTTCTGCACAGCTGTGTTTACCTCCATTATTATCTAACCTAGCTGAAGGAGGACTGGAAGGGGCTGCAGAAAGCCTCCTTACCAACATTCACCATGCGTAGATGTAATTTCTGCACAGCTGTATATATCTACTTTATTTGCTAACCTAGGTGAATGAGGACTGGACGGGGCTGCAGAACGCATCCTTACCAACATTCACCATACGTAGATGTAATTTCCGCACAACTGTATATATCTCCCTTATTTTCTAACCTAGGTGAAGGAGGAATGGGAGGGGCTGCAGAAAGCCTCCTTACCATCATTCCCCATTCGTAGATGTAATATCTGTACAGCTGTATATATCTACTTTATTTTTAACCTAGGTGAAGGAGGACTGAAGGGGCTGCAGAAAGCCTCCTTACCAACATCACCATACGTAGATGTAATTTCTGCACAGCTGAATGTATCTCCGTTATTTTCTAATCTAGGTGAAGGACGACTGGAAAGGGCTGCAGAAAGCCTCCTTACCAACATTCACCATACGTAGATGAAGTTAGCACAGCTGTATATATCTACTTTATTTTGTAACCTAGTTGAAGGGGGATTGGAAGGGGCAGCAGAAAGCCTCCTTACCAACATTCACCATATGTAGATGTAATTTCTGCACAGCTGTATGTATCTCCCTTATTTTCTAACCTAGGTGAAGCAAGACTGTAAGGGGCTGCAGAAAGCCTCCTTACCAACATTCATTATACGTAAATGTAATTTCTGCACAGCTGTGTATATCTCCCTTATTTTCTAACCCGTGTGAAGGAGGCCTCGAAGAGGCTGCAGAAAGCCTCCTTACCAACATCACCACACGTAGATGTAGTTTCTGCACAGCTGTATGTATCTCCCTTGTTTTCTATCCTAGGTGAAGGAGGAATGGAAGGGACTCCACAAAACCACCATAGCAACATTCACCATACGTAGAGGTAATATCTGCACAGCTGTATATATCTCCCTTATTTTCTAACCTAGGTGAAGGATGACTGGAAGGGTCTCCATAAAGCCTCCTTAGCAAAATTCACCATACATAATGTAATCTCTGCACATCTGTATATATCTACTTTATTTTCTAACCTAGGTAAAGGAGGATTGGAAGGGGCAGCAGAAAGCCTCCTTACCAACATTCACCATACGTAGATGTAATTTCTGCACAGCTGTATATATCTACATTATTTTCTAACCTACGTAAAGGATGACTGGAAGGTGCTGCAGAAAGCCTCCTTACCATCATTCACCATACATAGATGTAATTTCTGCACAGCTGTATATATCTACTTCATTTTGTAACCTAGGTGAAGGAGGATTGGAAGGGGCTGCAAAAAGCCTCCTTACCAACATTCACCATATGTAGATGTAATTTCTGCGCAGCTGTATATATCTCCCTTATATTCTAACCTAGGTGAAGGAAGACTGTACAGGTCTGCAGAGAGCCTCCTTACCAACATTCATCATACGTAGATGTAGTTTCAGCACAGCTGTGTATATCTCCCTTATTTTCTAACCTAGGTGAAGGAGGAGTGGAAGGGGCTGCAGAATGCCTCCTTACCAACATTCACCATACGTAGATGTAATTTCTGCACAGCTGTATATATCTACTTTATTCTCTAACCTAGGTGAAGGAGAATGAGCAGGGGCTGCAGAAAGCCTCCTTACCAACATTCACCATACGTAGATGTAATTTCTGCACAGCTGTATACATCTCCCTTATTTTCTTACCTAGGTGAAGGAGTCCTGGAAGGGGCTGCAGAAAGCCACCTTTCTAACATTCGCCATACATAGGTGTACTTTCTGCACAGCTGTATATATATCCCTTATTTTCTAACCTAGGTGAAGGAGGACTGGAAGGGTTGCAGAAAGCCTCATTACCAACATTCACCATACGTAGATGTAATTTTTGCACAGCTGTATATATATCCCTTATTTTCTAACCTAGGTGAAGGCGGACTCGAAGGGGCTCCAGAAAGCCTTTTTACCAACATTCACCATACGTAGATGTAATTTCTGCACAGCTTTATATATCTCCCTTATTTTCTAGCCTAGGTGAAGGAGGACTGGAAGGGGCTGCAGAAAGCCTCCTTACCAACATTCACCATACGTAGTTGTATTTTCTGCACAGCTGTATATATCTCCCTTATTTTCTAACCTGGGTGAAGGAGGACTGAAGGGGCTGCAGAAAGCCTCCTTACCAACATCACCATACGTAGATGTAATTTCTGCACAGCTGTATGTATCTCCCTTGTTTTCTAACCTAGGTGAAGGAGGAATGGAAGGGACTCCACAAAACCACCATAGGAACATTCACCATACGTAGATGTAATCTCTGCACAGCTGTATATATCGCCCTTATTTTCCAACCTAGGTTAAGGAGGACTGGAAGGGGCTGCAGAAAGCCTCCTTAGAAACATTCACCATACGTAGATGTAATTTCTGCACAGCTGTATATATCTCCCTTATTTTCTAACCTAGGTGAAGGAGGACTAGAAGGGGCTGCAGAAAGCCTTTTCACCAACATTAACCATACGTTGATGTAATTTCTGCACAGCTGTATACATCTACTTAATTTTCTAACCTAGGTGAAGGAGGATTGGAAGGGGCTGCAGAAAGCCTCCTTACCATCATTCACCATACATAGATGTAATTTCTGCACAGCTGTATATATCTACTTTATTTTGTAACCTAGGTGAAGGAGGACTTAAACGAGCTGCAGGAAGCCTCCTTACCAACATTCACCATACGTAGATGTAATTTCTGCACAGCTGTATATATCTCCCTTATTTTCTAACCTAGTTAAAGGAGGGCTGGAAGGGGCTACAGAAAGCCTCCTTAACAACATTCACCATAAGTTGACCTAATTTCTGCACGGCTGTGTATACCTCCATTATTTTCTAACCTAGGTGGAGGAGGACTGGAAGGGGCTGCAGAAAGCCTCCTTACCAACATCCATTACACATAGATTTGGTTTCTGCACAGCTGTATATATCTACTGTATTTTCTAACACAGGTGAAGGAGGACTGGAAGGGGCTCCACAAAGCCTCCCTAGCAACACTCACCATATATGGATTTAATTTCTGACAGCTGTATGTATCTCTCTTATTTTCTAACTAGAGGAAGGAGGACTGGAAGGGGCTGCAGAGAGCCTTCTTACCAACATTTACCATACATAGATGTAGTTTCTGCACAGCTGTATATATATGTACTTCATTTTCTAACCTAGGTGAAGGAGGACAAGAAGGGGCTGCAGAAAGCCTCCTTACGAACATTCACCATACGTAGATGTAATTTCTGCACAGCTGTATGTATCTACTTTACTTTCTAACCTAGGTGGAGGTGGACTGGAAGGGGATGCAGAGAGCCTATTTACCAACATTCACTAATCGTAGATGTAATTTCTGCACAGCTGTACATATCTCCCTTATTTTCTAACCTAGGTGAAGGAGGACTGAAAGGGGCTGCAGAAAGCCTCCTTACCAACATTCACCATAGGTAGATGTAATTTTTGCACAGCTGTACATTTCTCCCTCATTTTCAAACCTAGGTGAAGGAGGACTGGAAGGTCCTGCAGAAAGCCTCCTTACCAACATTCATCATACGTAGATGTAATTTCTGCACAGCTGTGTATATCTCCCTTAATTTCTAACCTAGGTGAAGGAGTACTGGTAGTGGTGCACAAAGCCTCCTTACCAACATTCACCATACGTAGATGTAATTTCTGCACAGCTGTATATATCTCCCTTATTTTCTAACCTAGGTGAAGGAGGACTGGAAGGGACTTCAAAACGCTTCCTTAGCAACTTTCACCATACGTAGATGTAATTTCTGCACAGCTGTGTGTGTCTACTTTATTTTCTAACCTAGCTGAAAGAGGACTGGAAGGGGCTGCAGAAAGCCTCCTTACCAACATTCACCATACGTAGATGTAATTTGTGCACAGCTGTATATATCTACTTTATTTGCTAACCTAGGTGAATGAGGACTGGACGGGGCTGCAAAAAGGGTCCTTACCAACATTCACCATACGTAGATGTAATTTCTGCTCAACTGTATATATCTCCCTTATTTTCTAACCTAGGTGAAGGAGGACTGGGAGGGGCTGCAGAAAGCCTCCTTACCATCATTCCCCATTTGTAGATGTAATATCTGCACAGCTGTATATATCTACTTTATTTTTAACCTAATTGAAGGCGGACTGGAAGGGGCTCCACGAAGCCTCCTTAGCAACATTCACCATATGTAGATGTAATTTCTGCACAGCTGTATGTATCTACTTTACTTACTAACCTAGGTGGAGGTGGACTGGAAAGGGCTGCAGAGAGCCTCCTTACCAACATTCACTAAACGTAGATGTAATTTCTGCACAGCTGTATATATCTCCCTTATTTTCTAACCTAGGTGAAGGAGGAATGGAAGGGGCTGCAGAAAGCCACCATACCAACATTCACCATACGTACATTTAATTTCTGCACAGCTGTATGTATCTACTTTATTTTCTAACCTAGGTGAAGCAGGACTGTAAGGGGCTGCAGAAAGCCTCCTTACCAACATTCATTATACGTAAATGTAATTTCTGCACAGCTGTATATATCTCCCTTATTTTCTAACCCGGGTGAAGGAGGCCTCGAAGAGGCTGCAGAAAGCCTCCTTACCAACATCACCATACGTAGATGTAATTTCTGCACAGCTGTATGTATCTCCCTTGTTTTCTATCCTAGGTGAAGGAGGAATGGAAGGGACTCCACAAAACCACCATAGCAACATTCACCATACGTAGAGGTAATATCTGCACCACTGTATATATCTCACTTATTTTCTAACCTAGGTGAAGGAGGACTGGAAGGGTCTCCATAGAGCCTCCTTAGGAAAATTCACCATACGTAGATGTAATCTCTGCACAGCTGTATATATCTCCCTTATTTTCTAACCTAGGTGAAGGAGGACTGGAAGGGGCTGCAGAAAGCCTCCTTAGAAAGATTCACCATACGTAGATGTAATTTCTGCACAGCTGTATATATCTCCCTTATTATCTAACCTAGGTGAAGGAGGACTGGAAGGGTCTGCTCAAAGCCTCCTTACCAACATTCAACATACATAGATGTAATTTCTTCACAGCTGTGTATATCTCCGTTATTTTCTATCGTACGTGAAGGAGGAGTAGAAGGGGCTGCAGAAAGCCTCTTCACCAACATTAACCATACGTTGATGTAATTTCTGCACAGCTGTATATATATACTTTATTTTCTAGCCTAGGTGAAGGAGGATTGGAAGGGGCTGCAGAAAGCCTCCTTACCATCATTCACCATACATAGATGTAATTTCTGCACAGCTGTATATATCTACTTTATTTTGTAACCTAGGTGAAGGAGGATTGGAAGGGGCAGCAGAAAGCCTCCTTACCAACATTCACCATACGTAGATGTAATTTCTGCACAGCTGTATATATCTCCCTTATTTTCTAACCTAGGTTAAGGAGAACTAGAAGGGGCTGCAGAAAGCCTCCTTATCAACTATCTCCATATGTAGATGTAATTTCTGCACAGCTGTGTTTATCTCCCTTATTTTCTTACCTAGGTGAAGGAGACCTGGAAGCGGCTGCAGAAAGCCTCCTTTCTAACATTCACCATACATAGGTGTACTTTCTGCACAGCTGTATATATCTCCCTCATTTTCTAACCTAGGTGAAGGAGGACTGGAAGGGGTGCAGAAAGCCTCATTACCAACATTCACCATACGTAGATGTAATTTCTGCACAGCTGTATATATCTACATTATTATCTAACCTAGGTAAAGGAGGACAGGAAGGGGCTGCAGAAAGCCTCCTTACCAACATTCACCATACGTAGATGTAATTTCTGCACAGCTGTATATATATCTCTTATTTTCTAACCTAGGTGAAGGCGGACTGGAAGGGGCTGCAGAGAGCCTGTTTACCAACATTCACCATACGTTGATGCAATTTCTGCACAGCTTTATATATTTCCCTTATTTTCTAGCCTAGGTGAAGGAGGACTGGAAGCGGCAGCAGAAAGCCTCCTTACCAACATTCACCATACATAGATGTAATTTCTGCACAGCGGTATATATTTCCCTTATTTTCTAACCTAGGTGAAGGAGGACTGTAAGGGGCTGCAGAAAGCCTCCTTACCAACATCACCATACGCAGATGTAATTTCTGCACAGCTGTATGTATCTCCGTTGTTTTCTAACCTAGGTGAAGGAGGAATGGAAGGGACTCCACAAAGCCACCATAGCAACATTCACCATACGTAGAGGTAATATCTGCACAGCTGAATATATCTCTGTTATTTTCTAACCTAGGTGAAGGAGGACTGGAAGGGTCTCCATAAAGCCTCCTTACCAAAATTCACCATACGTAGATGTAATCTCTGAACAGCTGTATATATCACCCTTATTTTCTAACCTAGGTAAAGGAGGACTGGAAGGGGTTCCAGAAAGCCTGCTAACCAACATTCACCATAAATAGCTTTAATTTCTGCGCAGCTGTATATATCTACTTTATTTTCTAACCTAGGTGAAGGAGGACAGGAAGGGACTGCTGAAAGCCCTCTTACGTAGATGTAATTACTGCACAGCTGTATATATCTACTTTATTGTCTAACCTAGGAGAAGGAGGACTGGAAGGGGCAGCAGAAAGCCACCTTACCAACATTCACCATACATAGATGTAATTTCTGCACAGCTGTATATATTTACATTATTATCTAACCTAGGTAAAGGAGGACAGGAAGGCGCTGCAGAAAGCCTCCTTACAAACATTCACCATACGTAGATGTAATTTTTGCACAGCTGTATATATATCCCTTATTTTCTAACCTAGGTGAAGGCGGACTCGAAGGGGCTCCAGAAAGCCTTTTTACCAACATTCACCATACGTAGATGTAATTTCTGCACAGCTTTATATATCTCCCTTATTTTCTAGCCTAGGTGAAGGAGGACTGGAAGGGGCTGCAGAAAGCCTCCTTACCAACATTCACCATACGTAGATGTAATTTCTGCACAGCTGTATATATCTACTTTATTTGCTAACCTAGGGGAATGAGGACTGGACGGAGTTGCAGAAAGCGTCCTTACCAACATTCACCATACGTAGATGTAATTTCTGCTCAACTGTATATATCTCCCTTATTTTCTAACCTAGGTGAAGGAGGACTGGGAGGGGCTGCAGAAAGCCTCCTTACCATCATTCCCCATTCGTAGATGTAATATCTGCACAGCTGTATATATCTACTTTATTTTTAACCTAGTTGAAGGCGGACTGGAAGGGGCTCCACGAAGCCTCCTTAGCAACATTCACCATATGTAGATGTAATTTCTGCACAGCTGTATGTATCAACTTTACTTACTAACCTAGGTGGAGGTGGACTGGAAGGGGCTGCAGAGAGCCTCCTTACCAACATTCACTAAACGTAGATGTAATTTCTGCACAGCTGTATATATCTCCCTTATTTTCTAACCTAGGTGAAGGAGGAATGGAAGGGGCTGCAGAAAGCCACCATACCAACATTCACCATACGTACATTTAATTTCTGCACAGCTGTATGTATCTACTTTATTTTCTAACCTAGGTGAAGCAGGACTGTAAGGGCCTGCAGAAAGCCTCCTTACCAACATTCATTATACGTAAATGTAATTTCTGCACAGCTGTATATATCTCCCTTATTTTCTAACCCGGGTGAAGGAGGCCTCGAAGAGGCTGCAGAAAGCCTCCTTACCAACATCACCATACGTAGATGTAATTTCTGCACAGCTGTATGTATCTCCCTTGTTTTCTATCCTAGGTGAAGGAGGAATGGAAGGGACTCCACAAAACCACCATAGCAACATTCACCATACGTAGAGGTAATATCTGCACCACTGTATATATCTCACTTATTTTCTAACCTAGGTGAAGGAGGACTGGAAGGGTCTCCATAGAGCCTCCTTAGCAAAATTCACCATACGTAGATGTAATCTCTGCACAGCTGTATATATCTCCGTTATTTTCTAACCTAGGTGAAGGAGGACTGGAAGGGTCTGCTCAAAGCCTCCTTACCAACATTCAACATACATAGATGTAATTTCTTCACAGCTGTGTATATCTCCGTTATTTTCTATCGTACGTGAAGGAGGAGTAGAAGGGGCTGCAGAAAGCCTCTTCACCAACATTAACCATACGTTGATGTAATTTCTGCACAGCTGTATATATCTACTTTATTTTGTAACCTATGTGAAGGAGGATTGGAAGGGGCAGCAGAAAGCCTCCTTACCAACATTCACCATACGTAGATGTAATTTCTGCACAGCTGTATATATGTACATTATTTTCTAACCTACGTAAAGGATGACTGGAAGGGGCTGCAGAAAGCCTCCTTTCCAACATTCACCATACATAGATGTAATTTCTGAACAGCTGCATGTATCACCCTTGTATTCTAATCTAGGTGAAGGAGGAATGGAAGGGACTCCACAAGGCCACCATAGCAACATACACCATACGTAGATTTAATTTCTGCACAGCTGTATATATCTACTTCATTTTCTAACCTAGATGAAGCAGGACTGGAAGGGGCTGCAGAAAGCCTAATTTCTAACATTCACCATACATAGGTGTAGTTTCTGCACAGCTGTATGTATCTCCCTTATTTTATAACCTAGTTAAAGGAGGGCTGGAAGGGGCTGCAGAAAGCCTTCTTACCAACATTCACCATAAGTTGACCTAATTTCTGCGCAGCTCTTTATACCTCCATTATTTTCTAACCTAGGTGGAGGAGGACTGGAAGGTGCTGCAGAAAGCCTCCTTACCAACATTCACCATACGTAGATGTAATTTCTGCACAGCTGTATGTATCTCCCTTGTTTTCTAACCTAGGTGAAGGGGGAATGGAAGGGACTCCACAAAACCACCATAGCAACATTCACCATACGTAGATGTAATCTCTGCACAGCTGCATGTATCTCGCTTATTTTCTAACATAGGTGAAGGAGGACTGGAAGGGGCTGCAGAAAGCCTCCTTACCAGTATTCACCAAACATAGATGTAATTTCTGCACAGCTGTGTATATCACACTTATTTTCTAACCTACATGAAAGAGGACTGGAAGGGGCTACAGAAAGCATCTTTACCAACATTCACCATACGTTGTTGTAAATTCTGCACAGCTGTATATATCTACTTTATTTTCTAACCTAGGTGAAGGAGGACTGGAAGGGGCTGCAGAAAGCCTCCTTACCAACATTCACCATAGGTAGTTGTAATTTTTGCACAGCTGTACATTTCTCCCTCATTTTCTAACCTGGGTGAAGGAGGACTGGAAGGTCCTGCAGAAATCCTCCTTACCAACATTCATCATACGTAGATGTAATTTCTGCACAGCTGTGTATATCTCCCTAAATTTCTAACCTAGGTGAAGGAGTACTGGTAGGGCCGCACAAAGCCTCCTTATCAACATTCACCATACGTAGATGTATTTTCTGCACAGCTGTATATATCTACTTTATTTGCTAACCTAGGTGAATGAGGACTGGACGGGGCTGCAGAAAGCGTCCTTACCAACATTCACCATACGTAGATGTAATTTCTGCACAACTGTATATATCTCCCTTATTTTCTAACCTAGGTGAAGGAGGACTGGAAGGGGCTGCAGAAAGCCTCCTTACCATCATTCCCCATTCGTAGAAGTAATATCTGCACAGCTGTATATATCTACGTTATTTTTAGCCTAGTTGAAGGCGGACTGGAAGGGGCTCCACGAAGCCTCCTTAGCAACATTCACCATATGTAGATGTAATTTCTACACAGTTGTATGTATCGTCCTTAAGTTTCTAACCTAGGTGAAATAGAACTGGAAGGGGCTCCACAAAGCCTCCTTAGGACCTTTGCCCATACGTATATGTAATTTCTGCACAGCTGAATGTATCTCCTTTATTTCCTAACCTAGGTGAAGGACGACTGGAAAGGGCTGCAGAAAGCCTCCTTACCAACATTCACCATAAGTAGATTTAATTTCTGCACAGCTGTATATATGTACTTTATTTTTTAACCTAGGTGAAGCAGGACTGTAAGGGGCTGCAGAAAGCCTCCTTACCAACATTCACCATACGTAAATGTAATGTCTGTACGGCTGTGTATATCTCCCTTATTTTCTAACCCGGGTGAAGGAGGACTGGGAGAGGCTGCAGAAAGCCTCGTTACCAACATTCACCATACGTAAATTTAATTTCTGCACACCGGCATATATCTACTTTATTTTCTAACCTAGGTGAAGGAGGACTGGAAGGTTCTGCATAATGCCTCCATACCAACATTCATAACGCGTAGATGTAATTTCTGCACAGCTGCGTAGATCTCCCTTAATTTCTAACCTAGGTGAAGGAGGACTGGAAGGGACTCCAAAAAGCCTCCTTACCAACGTTCACCATACATCTATGTAATTTCTGCACAGCTGTATATATCTACTTTATTTTCTAACCAAGCTGAAGGAGGACTGGAAGTGCCCGCAGAAAGGCTCCTTACCAACATTCACCACACGTAGATGTAATTTCTGCACAGCTGAATATATCTACTCTACTTTGTAACCTAGGTGGACGAGGACTGGAAGGGGCTGCAGCAAGCCTCCTTACCAACATTCAATAAACGTAGATGTAATTTCTGCACAGCTGTGTAGATCTCCCTTATTTTCTATCCTAGGAGATGGAGTACTGGAATGGGCTGCAGACAGCCTCCTTACTAACATTCACCATACGTAGATGTAATTTCTGCACAGCTGTGTATATCTCCCATTTTTCTAACCTAGGTGGAGGAGGACTGGAAGGGTCTGCAGAAAGACTCTTTACCAACATTCACCATTCGTAGATGTAATTTCTGCACAGCTGTATGTATCTCCCTTATTTTCTAACCTAGGTGAAGGAGGACTGTATGGGGCTCCACAAAGCCTCCCTAGGACCTTTCCCCATACAAATATGCAATTTCTGCACAGCTGTATATATCTACCATATTACTAACCTAGGTGAAGGAGGACTGGAAGGGGCTGCAGAAAGCCTCTTTACCAACATTCACCGTACATGGATGTAATTTCTGCACAGATGTATATATCTACTTTATTTTCTAACCTAAGTGAAGGAGGACTGGAAGGGGCTGCAGAAAGCCTCCTCACCAACATTCACCATACGTAGGTGTAATTTCTGCACAGCTGTATATATCTACATTATTTTCTAACCTAGGTGAAGGAGGACTGGAAGGGGCTGCAGCAAGCCTCCTTACCAACATTCAATAAACGTAGATGTAATTTCTGCACAGCTGTGTAGATCTCCCTTATTTTCTATCCTAGGAGATGGAGTACTGGAATGGGCTGCAGACAGCCTCCTTACTAACATTCACCATACGTAGATGTAATTTCTGCACAGCTGTGTATATCTCCCATTTTTCTAACCTAGGTGGAGGAGGACTGGAAGGGTCTGCAGAAAGACTCTTTACCAACATTCACCATTCGTAGATGTAATTTCTGCACAGCTGTATGTATCTCCCTTATTTTCTAACCTAGGTGAAGGAGGACTGTATGGGGCTCCACAAAGCCTCCCTAGGACCTTTCCCCATACAAATATGCAATTTCTGCACAGCTGTATATATCTACCATATTACTAACCTAGGTGAAGGAGGACTGGAAGGGGCTGCAGAAAGCCTCTTTACCAACATTCACCGTACATGGATGTAATTTCTGCACAGATGTATATATCTACTTTATTTTCTAACCTAAGTGAAGGAGGACTGGAAGGGGCTGCAGAAAGCCTCCTCACCAACATTCACCATACGTAGGTGTAATTTCTGCACAGCTGTATATATCTACATTATTTTCTAACCTAGGTGAAGGAGGACTGGAAGGGGCTGCTGAAAGCCTCCTTACCAACATTCACCATACGTAGATGTAATTTCTGCGCAGCTCCATATATCTCCCTTATTTTCTAACCTAGGTGAAGGAAGACTGGAAGTGGCTGCAGAAAGCCTGCTTAAAAACATTCACCATACGTAGATGTAATTTCTGCACAGCCATATATATCTCCCTAATTTTCTAGCCCAGGTGAAGGAGGACAGGAAGGGACTCCAAAAAGCCTCCTTAGCAACTTTCACCATACGTAGATGTAATTTCTGCACATCTGTATATATCTACTTTATTTTCTAACCTAGCTGAAGGAGGACTGGAAGGGGCTGCAGAAAGCCTCCTTACCAACATTCACCATACGTAGATGTAATTTCTGCACAGCTCTATATTTCTACTTTATTTTCTAACATAGGTGAATGAGGACAGGAAGGGGCTGCAGAATGCGTCCTTACCAACATTCACCATACGTAGAAGTAATTTCTGCACAGCTGTATATATTTCCCTTATTTTCTAACCTAGGTGAATGAGGACTAGATAGGGCTGCAGAAAGCCTCCTTACCAACATTCACCATTCGAGGATGTAATTTCTGCACAGCCGTGTATATCTCCTTTATTTTCTAACCTAGGTGAAGGAGGACTGGAAGGGGCTGCATATTGCATCCTTACCAACATTCATAACACGTAGATGTAATTTCTGCACAGCCATGTATATCTCCCTTATTTTCTAACCTAGGTGGAGGAGGACTGGAAAGAGCTGCAGAAAGCCTCCTTACCAACATTCACCATACGAAGTTGTAATTTCTGCACAGGTGTATATATCTCCCTTATTTTCTAACCTAGGTGAAGGATGACTGGAAGGGGCTCCACAAAGCCTCCTTAGCAACATTCACCATATGTAGATGTAATTTCTGCACAGCTGTATGTATCTCCCTTATTTTCTACCTTGGGGAAGGAGGACTGGAAGGGGCTGCAGAAAGCCTTCTTACCAACATTCACCATACATAGATGTAGTTTCTGCACAGCTGTAAATATATGTACTTCATTTTCAAACCTAGGTGTAGGAGGACTGGAAGGGGCTGCGGAAGGCCTCCTTACCAACATTCACCATACGTAGATGTAATTCCTGCACAGCTGTATATATCTACTTTACTTTCTAACCTAGGTGGAGGAGGACTGGAAGGGGCTCCACAAAGCCTCCTTACCAACGTTCACCATACGTAGGTTTAATTTCTGCACGGCTGCATATATCTCCCTTATTTTGAAACCTAGGTGAAGGAGGATTGGAAGGGGCAGCAGAAAGACTCCTTACTAACATTCACCACATGTAGATGTAATTTCTGCACAGCTGTGTATATCACCCATTTTTCTAACCTAGGTGAAGGAGGACTGGAAGGGGCTGCAGAAAGCCTCTTTACCGTCATTCACCATACGTAGATGTAATATCTGCACAGCTGCATGTATCTCGCTTATTTTCTAACATGGGTGAAGGAGGACTGGAATGGGCTGCAGAAAGCCTCCTTACCAATATTCACTATACATAGATGTAATTTCTGCACAGCTGTGTGTATCACACTTATTTTCTAATTTACGTGAAAGAGGACTGGAAGGGGCTGCAGAAAGCCTCCTTACCAACATTCACCATACGTAGATGTAATTTCTGCAGAACTGTATATATCTCCCTTACTTTCTAACCTAGGTGAAGTAGGACTGGAAGGGGCTGCAGAAAGCCTCCTTACCATCATTCCCCATTCGTAGATGTAATATCTGCACAGCTGTATATAGCTACTTTATTTTTAACCTAGTTGAAGGCGGACTGGAAGGGGCCCCACGAAGCCTCCTTAGCAACATTCACCATATGTAGATGTAATTTCTGCACAGCTGCATGTATCTCCCTTATTTTCTAACCAAGGTGAAGGAGGACTGGATGGGGCTCCACAAAGCCTCCTTAGGACCTTTCCCCATACGTATATGTAATTTCTGCACAGCTGTATATATCTCCCTTATTTTCTAACCTAGGTGAAGGAGGACTGGAAACGGCTGCATATTGCCTCCTTACCAACATTCACCATACGTAGATTTAATTTCTGCACAGCTATATATATTACTTTAATTTCTAACCTAGGTGAAGGAGGACTAGATGGGGCTGCAGAAAGCCTCCTTACCAACATTCACCATACGTAGATTTAATTTCTGCACAGCTGTATATATTACTTTAATTTCTAACCTAGGTGAAGGAGGACTAGATGGGGCTGCAGAAAGCCTCCTTACCAACTTTCAACATTTGTAGATATAATTTCTGCACAGCTGTGTATATCTCCCTTATTTTCTAACCTAGGTGAAGGAGGACTGGAAAGGGCTGCAGATTGCCTCCTTACCAACATTCATAACACGTAGATGTGATTTCTGGACAGCTATGTATATCTCCCTTATTATATAACCTAGGTGAAGGAGGACTGGAAGGGGCTCCACAAAGCCTCCTTAGCAACATTCACATACATTAGATGTAATATCTGCACAGCTGTATGTATATCAATTATTTTCTACCTTGGGGAAGGAGGACTGGAAGAGCTGCAGAAAGCTTTCTTACCAACATTCACCATACATAGATGTAGTTTCTGCACAGCTGTATCTATATGTACTTCATTTTCTAACATAGGAGGAGGAGGACTGGAAGGGGCTGCAGAAAGCCTCCTTACCAACATTCACCATATGTAGATTTAATTTCTGCAGAGCCGTATATATCTCCCTTATTTTCTAACCTAGGTGAAGGAGGACTAGAAGGGGCTGCAGAAAGCCTCCTTACCAACATTCATCATACGTAGATGTAATATCTGCAGCTGTGTATATCTCCCTTAAATTCTAACCTAGGTGAAGGAGTACTAGTAGGGGCTGCAGAAAGCCTCCTTACCAATATTCACCATACATAGATGTAATTTCTGCACAGCTGTGTATACCTCCCTTATTTTCTAACCTACGTGAAAGAGGACTGGAAGGGGCTGCAGAAAGCCTCGTTACCAGCATTCACCATACGTAGATGTAATTTCTGCACAGCTGTATATATCTCCCTTCTTTTCTAACCTAGGTGAAGGGGGATGGGAAGGGAAACCAAAAAGCCTCCTTAGCAACGTTCACCATACGTAGATGTAATTTCTGCACAGCTGTATATATCTACTTTATTTTCTAACCAAGCTGAAGGAGGACTGGAAGGGGCTGCAGAAAGCCTCCTTACCAACATTCACCATACGTAGATGTAATTTCTGCACAGCTGTATATATCTACTTTATTTTCTAACCTAGGTGAATGAAGACTGGAAGGGGCTGCAGAAAGCCTAATTACCAACATTCACCACATGTAGATGTAATTTCTGCACAGCTGTATGTATCTCCCTTATTTTCTAACCTTGGTGAAGGATGACTGGAAGGGGCTGCAGAAAGCCTCCTTGCCAACATTCCCCATACGTGGATGTAAAATCTGCACAGCTGTATATATCTACTTGATTTTCTAACCTAGTTGAAGGCAGACTGGAAGGGGCTCCACGAAGCCTCCTTAGCAACATTCACCATACGTAGATGTAATTTCTGCACAGCTGAATATATCTCCGTTATTTTCTAACCTAGGTGAAGGAGGAATGGAAGGGGCTGCGGAAAGCCACCTTACCAACATTCATCATACGGAGATGTAAATTCTGCACAGCTATGTAAATCTCCCATATTTTGTAACCTAGGTGAAGGAGGACTGGAAGGGACTCCAAAAAGCCTCCTTAGCAACGTTCACCATACGTAGATGTAATTTCTGCACAGCTGTATATATATACTTTATTTTGTAACCAAGCTGAAGGAGGACTGGATGGGGCTGCAGAAAGCCTCCTTACTGACATTCACCATACGTAGATATAATTTTTGCACAGCTGTATATATCTCCCTTATTTTCTAACCTAGGTGAAGGAGGACTGGAAGGGGCTGCACAGAAGCCTCCTTACCAACATTCCCCATACTTAGATGTAATATCCGCACAGCTGTATATATCTACTTGATTTTCTAACCTAGTTGAAGGCGGACTGGAAGGGGCTCCATGAAGCCTCCTTAGCTACATTCACTATACGTAGATGTAATTTCTGCACAGCTGTATGTATCTCCTTAATTTCTAACCTAGGTGAAGGAGGACTGGAAGGGGCTGCAGAAAGCCTCCTTACCAACATTTATCATACGTAGATGTAATTTCTGCACAGCTGTGTGTATCTCCCTTTTTTTCTAACCTAGGTGAAGGAGGAGTGGAAGGGCCTGCAGAAAGCCTCCATACCAACATTCACCATACGTAAATGTAATTTCTGCACAGCTGTATATATCTCCCTTATTTTCTATCATAGGTGAAGGAGGACGGGAAGGGGCTGCAGAAAGCCTCCTTACCAACATTCACCATACGTAGATGTAATTTCTGCACAACTATATATATCTACTTTATTTTCTAACCTAGCTGAAGGAGGACTGGAAGGGGCGGCAGAAAGCCTCCTTACCAACATTCACCATACGTAGATGTAATTTTTGCACAGCTGTATATATTTTCTTTAATTTCTAACCTAGGTGAATGAGGACTGGACGGGGCTGCAGAAATAATCCTTAGGAACGTTCACCATACATAGATGTAATTTGTGCACAGCTGTATATATCTAATTTATTTTCTATCCTAGGTGAATGCGACTGGAAGGGGTTCCACGATGCCTCCTTAGCAACATTCACCATATGTAGATGTAAATTCTGCACAGCTGTATGTATCTCGCTTATTTTCTAACCTATGTGAAATAGGCCTGGGAGGGGCTGCAGAGAGTCCCCTTACCAATATTCACCATACATAGATGTGATTTCTGCACAGCTGTGTATAACTCCCTTATTTTATAACCTACGTAAAAGTGGACTGGAAAGGGCTGCAGAAAGCCTCTTTACCAACATTCACCATACGTTGATGTAATTCCTGCACAGCCGTAAATATCTACTTTATTTTCTAACATAGGTGAAGGAGGACTGGAAGGGTCAGCAGAAAGCCTCCTTTTCAACATTCACCATACGTAGATGTAATCTCTGCACAGCTGTAGATATCTCCCTCATTTTCTGACCTAGGTGAAGGAGGACTGGAAGGGGCTGCAGAAAGCCTCCTTACCAACATTCACCATACGTAGATGCAATTTCTGCACAGTGATATATATCTACTTTATTTTCTAACCTAGCCGAAGGAGGACTGAAAGGGGCGGCAGAGAGCCTCCTTACCAACATTCAACATACGTAGATGTAATTTCTGCACGGCTGTATATATTTACTTTATTGTCTAGCCTAAGTGAATGAGGGCTGGACGGGGTTGCAGAAAGCCTCCTTAGCAACGTTCGCCATACGTAGATGTAATTTCTGCACAGCTGTATATATCTACTTTATTTTCTAACGTAGGTGAAGGCAGACTGGAAGGGGTTCCACGAAGCCTCCTTAGCATTATTCACCATATGTAGCTGTAATTTCTGCACAGCTGTATGTATCTCCCTTATTTTTTAACCTAAGTGGAGGAGGACTGGAAGGGGCTTTACAGAGCCTCCTTAGGACCTATCCCTATATGTATATGTAATTTCTGCACAGCTGTATATATCTACCTTATTTTCTAACCTAGGTGAAGGAGGACTGGAAGGGGCTCCACAAAGCCTCCTTAGCAACATTCACCATATGTAGATGTAATTTCTGCACAGCTGTATGTATCTCCCTTATTTTCTACCTTGGGGAAGGAGGACTGGAGAGGGCTGCAGAAAGCCTTCTTACCAACATTCACCATACCTAGATGTAGTTTCTGCACAGCTGTAAATATATGTACTTCATTTTCAAACCTAGGTGGAGGAGGACTGGAAGGGGCTGCAGAAAGCCTCCTTACCAACATTCACCATACGTAGATGTAATTCCTGCACAGCTGTATATATCTAGTTTACTTTCTAACCTAGGTGAAGGTGGACTGGAAGGGGCTGCTGAAAGCCTCCTTACCAACATTCACCATACGTAGATGTAATTTCTGCACAGCTGTATATATCTACATTATTTTCTAACCTAGGTGAAGGAGGACTGGAAGGGGCTGCTGAAAACCTCCTTACCAACATTCACCATACGTAGATGTAATTTCTGCACAGCTGTATATATCCCCCTTATTTTCTAACCTAGGTGAAGGAGGACTGGATGGGGCTCCACAAAGTCTCCTTAGGAACTTTCCCCATACGTATATGTAATTTCTGCACAGCTGTATATATCTCCCTTATTTTCTAACCTAGGTGAAGGACGACTGGAAGGGGCTGCAGAAAGCCTCCTTACCAACATTCACCATACGTAGATGTAATTTCTGCACAACTGTATATATCTCCCTTACTTTCTAACCTAGGTGAAGTAGGACTGGAAGGGGCTGCAGAAAGCCTCCTTACCATCATTCCCCATTCATAGATGTAATATCTGCACAGCTGTATATAGCTACTTTATTATTAACCTAGTTGAAGGCGGACTGGAAGGGGCCCCACGAAGCCTCCTTAGCAACATTCACCATATGTAGATGTAATTTCTGCACAGCTGTATGTATCTCCCTTATTTTCTAACCAAGGTGAAGGAGGACTGAGGGGGGCTCTACAAAGCCTCCTTAGGACCTTTCCCCATACGTATATGTAATTTCTGCACAGCTGTATATATCTCCCTTATTTTCTAACCTAGGTGAAGGACGACTGGAAGGGGCTGCAGAAAGCCTCCTTACCAACATTCACCATACGTATTTTTAATTTCTGCACAGCTGTATATATTACTTTAATTTCTAACCTAGGTGAAGGAGGACTAGATGGGGCTGCAGTAAGCCTCCTTACCAACTTTCAACATTTGTAGATGTAATTTCTGCGCAGCTGTGTATATCTCCCTTATTTTCTAACCTAGGTGAAGGAGGACTGGAAAGGGCTGCAGATTGCCTCCATACCAACATTCATAACACGTAGATGTGATTTCTGGACAGCTATGTATATCTCCCTTATTTTCTAACCTAGGTGAAGGAGGACTGGAAGGGGCTCCACAAAGCCTCCTTAGCAACATTCACCATATGTAGATGTAATATCTGCACAGCTGTATGTATATCAATTATTTTCTACGTTGGGGAAGGAGGACTGGAAGAGCTGCAGAAAGCCTTCTTACCAACATTCACCATACATAGATGTAGTTTCTGCACAGCTGTATATATATGTACTTCATTTTCTAACATAGGTGAAGGAGGACTGGAAGGGGCTGCAGAAAGCCTCCTTACCAACATTCACCATACGTAGATTTAATTTCTGCAGAGCCGTATATATCTCCCTTATTTTCTAACCTAGGTGAAGGAGGACTAGAAGGGGCTGCAGAAAGCCTCCTTACCAACATTCATCATACGTAGATGTAATATCTGCACAGCTGTGTATATCTCCCTTAAATTCTAACCTAGGTGAAGGAGTACTGGTAGGGGCTGCAGAAAGCCTCCTTACCAATATTCACCATACATAGATGTAATTTCTGCACAGCTGTGTATACCTCCCTTATTTTCTAACCTACGTGAAAGAGGACTGGAAGGGGCTGCAGAAAGCCTCGTTACCAGCATTCACCATAGGTAGATGTAATTGCTGCACAGCTGTATATATCTCCCTTCTTTTCTAACCTAGGTGAAGGAGGACGGGAAGGGACTCCAAAAAGCCTCCTTAGCAACGTTCACCATACGTAGATGTAATTTCTGCACAGCTGTATATATCTACTTGATTTTCTAACCTAGTTGAAGGCGGACTGGTAGGGGCTCCACGAAGCCTCCTTACCAACATTCACCATACGTAGATATAATTTTTGCACAGCTGTATATATCTCCCTTATTTTCTAACCTAGGTGAAGGAGGACGGGAAAGGACTCCAAAAAGCCTCCTTAGCAACGTTCACCATACGTTGATGTAATTCCTGCACAGCCGTAAATATCTACTTTATTTTCTAACACAGGTGAAGGAGGACTGGAAGGGGCTGCAGAAAGCCTCCTTACCCACATTCACCATACGTAGATGTTATTTCTGCACAGCTGTATATATCTCCCTTATTTACTAACCTAGGTGAAGGAGGACTTGAAGGGGCTCCACAAAGCCTAATTAGGACCATTCCCCATACATATATGTAAATTCTGCACAGCTGTATATATCTCCCTTATTTTCTAACCTATGTGAAGGTGAAGTGGAAGAGGCTGCAGAAAGCCTCCTTACCAACATTCACCTTACGTAGATGTGATTCCTGCACAGCTGTATGTAACTCCCATGTTTTCTAACCTAGGTGAAGGAGGAACGGAAAGGACACCAGAAAGCCTCCTTCCCAACATTCACCACACGGAGATGTAATTTCAGCACTGCTGTAAATATCTACTTTATTTTCTAACCTAGCTGAAGGAGAATTGGAAGGGGCTGCAGAAAGCCTCCTTACCCACATTCGCCATACGTAGATGTTATTTCTGCACAGCTGTGTGTATCTCCCTTATTTTCTAACCTGGATTAAGGTGGACTGGAAGGGTTGCAGAAAGCCTTCTTGCAAACATTCACCATACGTGGATGTAATTACTACACAGCTGCATATACTTACTTTATTTTTTAACCTAGGTGGAGGAGGACTGGAAGGGGCTCCACAAAGCCTCCTTACCAACGTTCACTATACGTAGGTTTAATTTCTGCATGGCTGCATATATCTCCCTTATTTTGAAACCTAGGTGAAGGAGGATTGGAAGGGGCAGCAGAAAGACTCCTTACTAACATTCACCACACGTAGATGTAATTTCTGCACAGCTGTGTATATCACCCATTTTTCTAACCTAGGTGAAGGAGGACTGGAAGGGGCTGCAGAAAGCCTCTTTACCGTCATTCACCATACGTAGATGTAATATCTGCACAGCTGCATGTAGCTCGCTTATTTTCTAACATAGGTGAAGGAGGACTGGAAGGGGCTGCAGAAAGCCTCCTTACCAATATTCACCATACATAGATGTAATTTCTGCACAGCTGTGTGCATCACACTTATTTTCTAATTTACGTGAAAGAGGACTGGAAGGGGCTGCAGAAAGCCTCTTTACCAACATTCACCATACATTGATGTAATTTCTGCACAGTTGTATATATCTACTTTATTTTCTAACCTAGGTAAAGGAGGACTGGAAGTGGCTGCACAAAGCCTCCTTACCAACATTCACCATACGTAGATGTAATTTCTGCACAGCTGTATATATCTACATTATTTTCTAACCTAGGTGAAGGAGGAGTGGAAGGGGCTCCTGAAAGCCTCCTTACCAACATTCACAATACGTAGATGTAATTTCTGCAGAACTGTATATATCTCCCTTACTTTCTAACCTAGGTGAAGTAGGACTGGAAGGGGCTGCAGAAAGCCTCCTTACCATCATTCCCCATTCGTAGATGTAATATCTGCACAGCTGTATATAGCTACTTTATTTTTAACCTAGTTGAAGGCGGACTGGAAGGGGCCCCACGAAGCCTCCTTAGCAACATTCACCATATGTAGATGTAATTTCTGCACAGCTGTATGTATCTCCCTTATTTTCTAACCAAGGTGAAAGAGGACTGGATGGGGCTCCACAAAGCCTCCTTAGGACCTTTCCCATACGTATATGTAATTTCTGCACAGCTGTATATATCTCCCTTATTTTCTAACCTAGGTGTAGGACGACTGGAAGGGGCTGCAGAAAGCCTCCTTACCAACATTCACCATACGTAGATTTAATTTCTGCACAGCTGTATATATTACTTTAATTTCTAACCTAGGTGAAGGAGGACTAGATGGGGCTGCAGAAAGCCTCCTTACCAACTTTCAACATTTGTAGATATAATTTCTGCACAGCTGTGTATATCTCCCTTATTTTCTAACCTAGGTGAAGGAGGACTGGAAAGGGCTGCAGATTGCCTCCTTACCAACATTCATAACACGTAGATGTGATTTCTGGACAGCTATGTATATCTCCCTTATTATATAACCTAGGTGAAGGAGGACTGGAAGGGGCTCCACAAAGCCTCCTTAGCAACTTTCACATACATTAGATGTAATATCTGCACAGCTGTATGTATATCAATTATTTTCTACCTTGGGGAAGGAGGACTGGAAGAGCTGCAGAAAGCTTTCTTACCAACATTCACCATACATAGATGTAGTTTCCGCACAGCTGTATCTATATGTACTTCATTTTCTAACATAGGAGAAGGAGGACTGGAAGGGGCTGCAGAAAGCCTCCTTACCAACATTCACCATATGTAGATTTAATTTCTGCAGAGCCGTATATATCTCCCTTATTTTCTAACCTAGGTGAAGGAGGACTAGAAGGGGCTGCAGAAAGTCTCCTTACCAACATTCATCATACGTAGATGTAATATCTGCACAGCTGTGTATATCTCCCTTAAATTCTAACCTAGGTGAAGGAGTACTGGTAGGGGCTGCAGAAAGCCTCCTTACCAATATTCACCAAACATGGATGTAATTTCTGCACAGCTGTGTATACCTCCCTTATTTTCTAACCTACGTGAAAGAGGACTGGAAGGGGCTGCAGAAAGCCTCGTTACCAGCATTCACCATACGTAGATGTAATTTCTGCTCAGCTGTATATATCTCCCTTCTTTTCTAACCTAGGTGAAGGGGGATAGGAAGGGAAACCAAAAAGCCTCCTTAGCAACGTTCACCATACGTAGATGTAATTTCTGCACAGCTGTATATATCTACTTTATTTTCTAACCAAGCTGAAGGAGGACTGGAAGGGGCTGCAGAAAACCTCCTTACCAAAATTCACCATACGTAGATGTAATTTCTGCACAGCTGTATATATCTACTTTATTTTCTAACCTAGGTGAATGAAGACTGGAAGGGGCTGCAGAAAGCCTAATTACCAACATTCACCTCATGTAGATGTAATTTCTGCACAGCTGTATGTATCTCCCTTATTTTCTAACCTTGGTGAAGGATGACTGGAAGGGGCTGCAGAAAGTCTCCTTGCCAACATTCCCCATACGTGGATGTAAAATCTGCACAGCTGTATATATCTACTTTATTCTCTAACCTAGGTGAAGGAATATGAGCAGGGGCTGCACAAAGCCTCCTTACCAACATTCACCATACGTAGATGTAATTTCTGCACAGCTGTATATATCTCCCTTATTTTCTTACCTAGGTGAAGGAGTCCTGGAAGGGGCTGCAGAAAGCCTCCTTACCAACATTCACCATACGTAGTTGTAATTTCTGCACAGCTGTATATATCTCCCTTATTTTCTTACCTAGGTGAAGGAGTCCTGGAAGGGGCTGCAGAAATCCTCCTTTCTAACATTCGCCATACATAGGTGTACTTTTTTGCACAGCTGTATATATATCCCTTATTTTCTAACCTAGGTGAAGGAGGACTGGAAGGGGTGCAGAAAGCCTCATTACCAACATTCACCATACGTAGATGTAATTTCTGCAAAGCTGTATATATCTACTTTATTTTTAACCTAGTTGAAGGCGGACTGGAAGGGGCTCCACGAAGCCTCCTTAGCAACATTCACCATATGTAGATGTAATTTCTGCACAGCTGTATGTATCATACTTAATTTTCTAATCTAGGTGAAATAGAATTGGAAGGGGCTCCACAAAGCCTCCTTAGGACCTTACCCCATACGTATATGTAATTTCTGCACAGCTGAATGTATCTCCGTTATTTTCTAACCTAGGTGAAGGACGACTGTAAAGGGCTGCAGAAAGCCTCCTTACCAACATTCACCATACGTAGATGTAGTTTCTGCACAGTTGTATATATCTACTTTATTTTCTAACACAGGTGAAGGAGGACTGGAAGCGGCTCCACAAAGCCTCCTTACAAACATTCACCATATGTAGATGTAATTTCTGCACAGCTGTATGTATCTCCCTTATTTTCTAACCTTGGTGAAGGAGGACTGGAAGGGGCTGCAGAAAGCCACCGTACCAACATTCACCATACGTAGATTTAACTTCTGCACAGCTGTACATATCTACTTTATTTTCTAACCTAGGTGAAGCAGGACTGTAAGGGGCTGCAGAGAGCCTCCTTACCAACATTCATTATACGTAAATGTAATATCTGCACAGCTGTGTATATCTCTTTTATTTTCTAACCCGTGTGAAGGAGGCCTCGAAGAGGCTGCAGAAAGCCTCCTTACCAACATCACCATACGTAGACGTAATTTCTGCACAGCTGTGTGTATCTCCCTTGTTTTCTATCCTAGGTGAAGGAGGAATGGAACGGACTCCACAAAACCACCATAGCAACATTCACCATACGTAGAGGTAATATCTGCACAGCTGTATATATCTCCCTTATTTTCTAACCTAAGTGAAGGAGGACTGGAAGGGTCTCCATAAAGCCTCCTTAGCAAAATTCACCATACGTAAATGTAATCTCTGCACAGCTGTATATATCTACTTTATTTTCTAACATAGGTGAAGGAGGATTGGAAGGGGCTGCAGAACGCCTCCTTACCATCATTCACCATACATAGATGTAATTTCTGCACAGCTGTATATATCTACTTTATTTTGTAACCTAGGTGATGGAGGATTGGAAGGGGCAGCAGAAAGCCTCCTTACCAACATTCACCATACGTAGATGTAATTTCTGCACAGCTGTATATATCTACATTATTTTCTAACCTACGTAAAGGATGACTGGAAGGGGCTGCAGAAAGCCGCATTACCAACATTCACCATAATAGATGTAATTTCTGCACAGCTGTATATATCTACATTATTTTCTAACCTAGGTAAAGGATGACTGGAAGGGGCTGCAGAAAGCCTCATTACCAAACATTCACCATACGTAGATGTAATTTCTGCACAGCTGTAAATATCTCCCTTACTTTCTAACCTAGGTGACGGAGGACTGGAACGGGCTGCAGAAAGCCTCCTTAATAACATTCACCATACGTAGATGTAATTTCTGCACAGCTGTATATATCTCCCTTATTTTCTAACCTAGGTGAAGGAGGATTGGAAGGGGCTGCAGAAAGCCTCCTTACCATCATTCACCGTACATAGATGTAATTTCTGCACAGCTGTATATATCTACTTCATTTTGTACCCTAGGTGAAGGAGGATTGGAAGGGGCAGCAGAAAGCCTCCTTACCAATATTCACCATACGTAGATGTAATTTCTGCACAGCTGTATATATCTACATTATTTTCTAACCTACGTAAAGGATGACTGGAAGGGGCTGCAGAAAGCCTCCTTACCAACATTCACCATACATAGATGTAATTTCTGCAGAGCTGTATATATCTACTTTCATTTCTGACGTAGGTGAAGGAGGACTGGAAGCGTCAGCAGAAAGCCGCCTTACCAACATTCACCATATGTAGATGTAATTTCTGCGCAGCTGTATATATCTCCCTTATATTCTAACCTAGGTGAAGGAAGACTGTACAGCTCTGCAGAGAGCCTCCTTACCAACATTCATCATACGTAGATGTAGTTTCTGCACAGCTGTGTATATCTCCCTTATTTTCTAACCTAGGTGAAGGAGGAGTGGAAGGGGCTGCAGAATGCCTCCCTACCAACATTCACCATACGTAGATGTAATTTCTGCACAGCTGTAGATATCTCCCATATTTTCTAACGTAGGTGATGGAGGACTGGAAGGACTGGAAGGGGCAGCAGAAAGCCTCCTTAGCAACATTCTCCATACATATATGTAATTTCTGAACAGCTTTATATATCTCCCTTATTTTCTAACCTCGGTGAATGAGGATTGCAAGGGGCTGCAGAAAGCCTCCTTACCAACATTCACCATACGTAGATGTAATCTCTGCACAGCTGTATACATCTCCCTTATTTTCTAACCTAGGTGAAGGACGTCTGGAAGGGGCTGCAGAAAGACTCCTTACCAACATTCACCATACGTATATACCATTTCTACACAGCTGTATATATTTCCCTTAATTTCTAACCTAGGTGAAGGAGGTTTGGACGGGGCTCCGCAAAGCCTCCTTGGCAATATTCACCATACCCAGATATAATTTCTGCACAGCTGAATATATCTTCCTTATTTTCTAACCTAAGTTTAGGAGGACTAGAAGGGGCTGCAGGAAGCCTCCTTACGAACATTCACCATACGTAGATGTAATTTCTGCACAGCTGTATATATTTATTTCATTTTCTAACCTAGGTGAAGGAGGACTGGAAAGGGCAGCAGAAAGCCACCTTACCAACATTCACCATACATAGATGTAATTTCTCCACTGCTGTATATATTTCCCTTATTTTCTAACCTAGGTTAAGGAGAACTAGAAGGGGCTGCAGAAAGCCTCCTTATCAACTATCTCCATATGTAGATGTAATTTCTGCACAGCTGTGTTTATCTCCCTTATTTTCTTACCTAGGTGAAGGAGTCCTGGAAGGGGCTGCAGAAAGCCTCCTTTCTAACATTCACCATACATAGGTGCACTTTCTGCACAGCTGTATATATCTCCCTTATTTTCTAACCTAGGTGAAGGAGGACTGGAAGGGGTGCAGAAAGCCTCATTACCAACATTCACCATACATAGATGTAATTTCTGCACAGCTGTATATATCTACATTATTATCTAACCTAGGTAAAGGAGGACAGGAAGGGGCTGCAGAAAGCCTCCTTACCAACATTCACCATACGTAGATGTAATTTCTGCACAGCTGTATATATATCTCTTATTTTCTAACCTAGGTGAAGGCGGACTGGAAGGGGCTGCAGAGAGCCTGTTTACCAACATCCACCATACGTTGATGCAATTTCTGCGCAGCTTTATGTATCTCCCTTATTTTCTAGCCTAGGTGAAGGAGGACTGGAAGCGGCAGCAGAAAGCCTCCTTACCAACATTCACCATACATAGATGTAATTTCTGCACAGCTGTATATATCTCCCTTATTTTCTAACCTAGGTAAAGGAGGACTGGAAGGGGCTGCAGAAAGCCTGCTTAGAAACATTCACCATACGTAGATGTATTTTCTGCACAGCTGTGTATATCTCTCTCATTTCCTGACCTAGGTGAAGGAGGACTGGAAGGGGCTGCAGAAAGCCTCCTTATTATCATTAACCATACGTAGATGTAGTTTCTGCACAGCTGTTTATATCTACTTTTTTTTCTAACCTAGGTGAAGGAGGACTGTAAGGGACTACAGAAAGCCTTCTTACCAACATTCACCATACGTAGATGTATTTTCTGCACAGCTGTGTATATCTCTCTCATTTCCTGACCTAGGTGAAGGAGGACTGGAAGGGGCTGCAGAAAGCCACCGTACCAACATTGACCAAACGTAGACTTAATTTCTGCACAGCTGTATATATCTACTTTTTTTTCTAACCTAGGTGAAGGAGGACTGTAAGGGGCTACAGAAAGCCT
The DNA here is from genome assembly GCF_021461395.2 of Schistocerca americana. NCBI lineage: Eukaryota > Metazoa > Arthropoda > Insecta > Orthoptera > Acrididae > Schistocerca > Schistocerca americana. The sequence continues at coordinate 46,527,044 of NC_060122.1, forward strand.
TCTTACCAACATTCACCATACGTAGACGTATTTTCTGCACAGCTGTGTATATCTCCCTTAATTTCTGACCTAGGTGAAGGAGAACTGGAAAGGGTTGCAGAAAGCCCCCTTACCAACTTTCATCATACGTAGATGTAATTTCTGCACGCTATGTATATCTCCCTTATTGTCTAACCTAGGTGAAGGAGGACTGGAAGCGGCTGCAGAAAGGCTCCTTATTATCATTCAGATGTAGTTTCTGCACAGTATATATATCTACTTTATTTTCTAACCTGGGTGAAGGAGGACTGGACGGGGCTCCGCAAAGCCTCCTTAGCAATATTCAACTTACCTAGATATAATTTCAGCACAGCTCAATATATCTCCCTTATTTTCTAACCTAAGTTTAGGAGGACTAGAAGGGGCTGCAGGAAGCCTCGTTACGTACATTCACCATACGTAGATGTAATTTCTGCACAGCTGTATATATCTGTTTCATTTTCTAACCTAAGTGAAGGAGGACTGGAAGGGGCTGCAGAAAGCCTTCTTTCCAACATACACCATACATAGCTTTAATTTCTGCGCAGCTGTATATATCTACATTATTTTCTAATCTAGGTAAAGGAGGACTGGAAGGGGTTCCAGAAAGCCTGCTAACCAACATTCACCATACATAGCTTTAACTTCTGCGCAGCTGTATATATCTACTTTATTATCTAACCTAGGTGAAGGAGGACTGGAAGGGACTGCTGAAAGCCCTCTTACGTAGATGTAATTACTGCACAGCTGTATATATCTACTTTATTGTCTAACCTAGGAGAAGGAGGACTGGAAGGGGCAGCAGGAAGCCACCTTACCAACATTCACCATACATAGATGTAATTTCTGCACAGCTGTATATATCTACATTATTATCTAACCTAGGTAAAGGAGGACAGGAAGGGGCTGCAGAAAGCCTCCTTACCAACATTCACCATACGTAGATGTAATTTTTGCACAGCTGTATATATATCCCTTATTTTCTAACCTAGGTGAAGGCAGGACTCGAAGGGGCTCCAGAAAGCCTTTTTACCAACATTCACCATACGTAGATGTAATTTCTGCACAGCTTTATATATCTCCCTTATTTTCTAGCCTAGGTGAAGGAGGACTGGAAGGGGCTGCAGAAAGCCTCCTTACCAACATTCACCATACGTAGATGTATTTTCTGCACAGCTGTATATATCTCCCTTATTTTCTAACCTGGGTGAAGGAGGACTGAAGGGGCTGCAGAAAGCCTCCTTACCAACATCACCATACGTAGATGTAATTTCTGCACAGCTGTATGTATCTCCCTTGTTTTCTAACCTAGGTGAAGGAGGAATGGAAGGGACTCCACAAAACCACCATAGCAACAGTCACCATACGTAGATGTAATCTCTGCACAGCTGTATATATCTCCCTTATATTCCAACCTAGGTTAAGGAGGACTGGAAGGGGCTGCAGAAAGCCTCCTTAGAAACATTCACCATACGTAGATGTAATTTCTGCACAGCTGTATATATCTCCCATATTTTCTAACCTAGGTGAAGGAGGACGAGAAGGGGCTGCAGAAAGCCTCTTCACCAACATTAACCATACGTTGATGTAATTTCTGCACAGCTGTATATATCTACTTAATTTTCTAACCTAGGTGGAGGAGAACTGGAAGGGGCTGCAGAAAGCCTCCTTACCAACATTCACCATAGGTAGATGTAATTTTTGCACAGCTGTACATTTCTCCCTCATTTTCAAACCTAGGTGAAGGAGGACTGGAAGATCCTGCAGAAAGCGTCCTTACAAACATTCATCATACGTAGATGTAATTTCTGCACAGCTGTGTATATCTCCCTTAATTTCTAACCTAGGTGAAGGAGTACTGGTAGTGGTGCACAAAGCCTCCTTACCAACATTCACCATACGTAGATGTAATTTCTGCACAGCTGTATATATCTCCCTTATTTTCTAACCTAGGTGAAGGAGGACTGGAAGGGACTTCAAAACGCTTCCTTAGCAACTTTCACCAAACGTAGATGTAATTTCTGCACAGCTGTATGTGTCTACTTTATTTTCTAACCTAGCTGAAAGAGGACTGGAAGGGGCTGCAGAAAGCCTCCTTACCAACATTCACCATACGTAGATGTAATTTCTGCACAGCTGTATATATCTACTTTATTTGCTAACCTAGGTGAATGAGGACTGGACGGGGCTGCAGAAAGCGTCCTTACCAACATTCACCAAACGTAGACGTAATTTCTGCTCATCTGTATATATCTCCCTTATTTTCTAACCTAGGTGAAGGAGGACTGGGAGGGGCTGCAGAAAGCCTCCTTACCATCATTCCCCATTCGTAGATGTAATATCTGCACAGCTGTATATATCTACTTTATTTTTAACCTAGTTGAAGGCGGACTGGAAGGGGCTCCACGAAGCCTCCTTAGCAACATTCACCATATGTAGATGTAATTTCTGCACAGCTGTATGTATCTACTTTACTTACTAACCTAGGTGGAGGTGGACTGGAAGGGGCTGCAGAGAGCCTCCTTACCAACATTCACTAAACGTAGATGTAATTTCTGCACAGCTGTATATATCTCCCTTATTTTCTAACCTAGGTGAAGGAGGAATGGAAGGGGCTGCAGAAAGCCACCATACCAACATTCACCATACGTACATTTAATTTCTGCACAGCTGTATATATCTACTTTATTTTCTAACCTAGGTGAAGCAGGACTGTAAGGGGCTGCAGAAAGCCTCCTTACCAACATTCATTATACGTAAATGTAATTTCTGCACAGCTGTATATATCTCCCTTATTTTCTAACCCGGGTGAAGGAGGCCTCGAAGAGGCTGCAGAAAGCCTCCTTACCAACATCACCATACGTAGATGTAATTTCTGCAGAGCTGTATGTATCTCCCTTGTTTTCTATCCTATGTGAAGGAGGAATGGAAGGGACTCCACAAAACCACCATAGCAACATTCACCATACGTAGAGGTAATATCTGCACCACTGTATATATCTCACTTATTTTCTAACCTAGGTGAAGGAGGACTGGAAGGGTCTCCATAGAGCCTCCTTAGCAAAATTCACCATACGTAGATGTAATCTCTGCACAGCTGTATATATCTTCCTTATTTTCTAACCTAGGTGAAGGAGGACTGGAAGGGGCTGCAGAAAGCCTCCTTAGAAACATTCACCATACGTTGATGTAATTTCTGCACAGCTGTATATATCTCGCTTATTTTCTAACCTACGTGAAGGAGGACTGGAAGGGTCTGCTCAAAGCCTCCTTACCAACATTCAACATACATAGATGTAATTTCTTCACAGCTGCGTATATCACCGTTATTTTCTATCGTACGTGAAGGAGGAGTAGAAGGGGCTGCAGAAAGCCTCTTCACCAACATTAACCATACGTTGATGTAATTTCTGCACAGCTGTATATATCTACTTTATTTTCTAACCTAGGTGAAGGAGGATTGGAAGGGGCTGCAGAAAGCCTCCTTACCATCATTCACCATACATAGATGTAATTTCTGCACAGCTGTATATATCTACTTTATTTTGTAACCTAGGTGAAGGAGGATTATAAGGGGCAGCAGAAAGCCTCCTTACCAACATTCACCATACGTAGATGTAATTTCTGCACAGCTGTATATATCTACATTATTTTCTAACCTACGTAAAGGATGACTGGAAGGGGCTGCAGAAAGCCTCATTACCAACATTCACCATACGTAGATGTAATTTCTGCACAGCTGTATATATCTACATTATTTTCTAACCTAGGTAAAGGATGACTGGAAGGGGTTGCAGAAAGCTTCATTACCAAACATTCACCATACGTAGACGTAATTTCTGCACAGCTGTACATATCTCCCTTACTTTCTAACCTAGGTGAAGGGGGACTGGAACGGGCTGCAGAAAGCCTCCTTACCAACATTCACCATACGTAGATGTAATTTCTGCACAGCTGTATATATCTCCCTTGTTTTCTAACCTAGGTGAAGGAGGACTGGAAGCGGCTGCAGAAAGCCTCCTTACCGACATTCACCATACGTAGATGTAATTTCTGCACAGCTGTATATATCTCCCTTATTTTGTAACCTAGTTGATGGAGGACTGGAAGGGGCTGCAGAAAGCCTCCTTACCAACATTCACCATACATAGATGTAATTTCTGAGCAGCTGCATGTATCTCCCTTGTTTTCTAATCTAGGTGAAGGAGGAATGGACGGGACTCCACAAAGCCACCATAGCAACATTCACCATACGTAGATGTAATTTCTGCACAGCTGTATATATCTACTTTATTTTCTAACCTAGGTGAAGCAGGACTGGAAGGGGCTGCAGAAAGCCTCCTTACTAACATTCACCTTACGTAGGTGTAATTTCTGCACAGCTGTATATATCTCCCTTATTTTTTGACCTAGGTGAAGGAGGACTGGAAGGTGCTGCAGAACGCCACCGTACCAACATTCACCATACGTAGACTTAATTTCTGCACAGCTGTATATATCTACTTTTTTTTCTAACCTAGATGAAGGAGGACTGTAAGGGGCTACAGAAAGACTTCTTACCAACATTCACCATTCGTAGATGTAATTTCTGCATGCTATGTATATCTCCCTTATTTTCTAACCTAGGTGAAGGAGGACTGGAAGCGGCTGCAGAAAGCCTCCTTATTATCATTCACCATACGTACATGTAGTTTCTGCACAGCTGTATATATCTACTTTATTTTCTAACCTAGGTGAAGGAGGACTGGAAGGGGCTCCACAAAGCCTCCTTAGCAACATTCACCATATGCAGATGTAATTTCTGCACGGCTGTATGTATCTCCCTTATTTTCTAACGCAGGTGAAGGACGACTGGAAGGGGCTCCACAAAGCCTTCTTACCAACATTCATCATATGTAGATGTAGTTTCTGCACAGCTGTATATATCTACTTCATTTTCTAACCTAGGTGAAGGAGGACTGGAAGGGGCCGCAGAGTGCATCCTTAGCAACATTCACCAAACGTAGTTGTAATTTCTGCACAGCTGTATGTATCTCCCTATTTTCTAACCTAGGTGAAGGAGGACTGGAAGGGTCTGCAAAAAGCCTCCTTACCAACATTCAACATACATAGATGTAATTTCTTCACAGCTGTGTATAACTCCCTTATTTTCTAACCTACGTGAAGGAGGACTAGAAGGGGCTGCAGAAAGCCTCTTCACCAAGATTAACCATACGTTGATGTAATTTCTGCACAGCTGTATATATCTACTTTATTTTGTAACCTAGGTGAAGGAGGATTGGAAGGGGCAGCAGAAAGCCTCCTTACCAACATTCACCATACGTAGATGTAATTTCTGCACAGCTGTATATATCTACATTATTTTCTAACCTACGTAAAGGATGACTGGAAGGGGCTGCAGAAAGCCTCATTACCAACATTCACCATACGTAGATGTAATTTCTGCACAGCTGTATATATCTACATTATTTTCTAACCTAGGTAAAGGATGACTGGAAGGGGCTGCAGAAAGCCTCATTACCAAACATTCACCATACGTAGATGTAATTTCTGCACAGCTGTATATATCTCCCTTATTTTCTAACCTAGGTGAAGTAGGACTGGAAGCGGCTGCAGAAAGCCTCCTTACCGACATTCACCATACGTAGATTTAATTTCTGCACAGCTGTATATATCTCCCTTATTTTGTAACCTAGTTGATGGAGGACTGGAAGGGGCTGCAGAAAGCCTCCTTACCAACATTCACCATACATAGATGTAATTTCTGAACAGCTGCATGTATCACCCTTCTATTCTAATCTAGGTGAAGGAGGAATGGAAGCGACTCCACAAGGCCATCATAGCAACATACACCATACGTAGATTTAATTTCTGCACAGCTGTATATATCTACTTTATTTTCTAACCTAGATGAAGCAGGACTGGAAAGGGCTGCAGAAAGCCTCCTTTGTAACATTCACCATACGTACGTGTAGTTTCTGCACAGCTGTATGTATCTCCCTTATTTTCTAACCTAGTTAAAGGAGGGCTGGAAGGGGCTACAGAAAGCCTTCTTACCAACATTCACCATAAGTTGACCTAATTTCTGCACAGCTGTGTATACCTCCATTATTTTCTAACCTAGGTGGAGGAGGACTGGAAGGTGCTGCAGAAAGCCTCCTTACCAACATTCACCATACGTAGATGCAATTTCTGCACAGCTGTGTATATCTCCCTCATTTTGTAACCTAGGTGAAGGAGGACTGGAAGCCGCTGCAGATAGCCTCCTTACCAACATCCATAACACATAGATTTAGTTTCTGCACAGCTGTATATATCTACTGTATTTTCTAACACAGATGAAGAAGGACTGGAAGGGGCTCCACAAAGCTTCCCTAGCAACACTCACCATATGTAGATTTAATTTCTGACAGCTGTATGTATCCCTCTTATTTTCTAACTAGGGGAAGGAGGACTGGAAGGGGCTGTAGAGAGCCTTCTTACCAACATTCACCATACATAGATGTAGTTTCTGCACAGCTGTATATATATGTACTTCATTTTCTAACTTAGGTAAAGGAGGACAGGAAGGGGCTGCAGAAAGCCTCCTTACGAACATTCACTATACGTAGATGTAATTTCTGCACAGCTGTATGTATCTACTTTACTTTCTAACCTAGGTGGAGGTGGACTGGAAGGGGCTGCAGAGAGCCTCCTTACCAACATTCACTAAACGTAGATGTAATTTCTGCACAGCTGTATATATCTCCCTTATTTTTTAACCTAGGTGAAGGAGGACTGAAAGGGGCTGCAGAAAGCCTCCTTATCAACATTCACCATAGGTAGATGTGATTTTTGCACAGCTGTACATTTCTCCCTCATTTTCTAACCCAGGTGAAGGAGGACAGGAAGGTCCTGCAGAAAGCCTCCTTACCAACATTCACCATAGGTAGATGTGATTTTTGCAAAGCTGTACATTTCTCCCTCATTTTCTAACCTAGGTGAAGGAGGACTGGAAGGTCCTGCAGAAAGCCTCCTTACCAACATTCACCATGCGTAGATGTAATTTCTGCACAGCTGTATATATCTACTTTACTTTGTAACCTAGGTGGACGAGGACTGGAAGGGGCTGCAGAAAGCCTCCTTACCAACATTCACTAAACGTAGATGTAATTTCTGCACAGCTGTATATGTCTCCCTTATTTTCTAACCTAGGTGAAGGAGGACTGGAAGGGGCTGCAGAGAGACTCTTTACCAACATTCACCATACGTTGTTGTAATTTCTGCACAGCTGTATATATCTACTTTATTTTCTAACCTAGGTGAAGGAGGACTGGAAGGGGCTGCAGAAAGCCTCCTTACCAACATTCACCATAGGTAGTTGTAATTTTTGCACAGCTATAGATTTCTCCCTCATTTTCTAACCTAGGTGAAGGAGGACTGGAAGGTCCTGCAGAAATCCTCCTTACCAACATTCATCATATGTAGATGTAATTTCTGCACAGCTGTGTATATCTCCCTAAATTTCTAACCTAGGTGAAGGAGTACTGGTAGGGCCGCACAACGCCTCCTTACCAACATTCACCATACGTAGATGTAATTTCTGCACAGCTGTATATATCTCCCTTATTTTCTAACCTAGGTGAAGGAGGACTGGAAGGGGCTGCAGAAAGCCTCCTTACCATCATTCCCCATTCGTAGATGTAATATCTGCACAGCTGTATATATCTACTTTATTTTTAGCGTAGTTGAAGGCGGACTGGAGGGGGCTCCACGAAGCCTCCTTAGCAACATTCACCATATGTAGATGTAATTTCTACACAGCTGTATGTATCGTCCTTAAGTTTCAAACCTAGGTGAAATAGAACTGGAAGGGGCTCCACAAAGCCTCCTTAGGACCTTACCCCATACGTATATGTAATTTCTGCACAGCTGAATGTATCTCCGTTATTTTCTAACCTAGGTGAAGGACGACGGGAAAGGGCTGCAGAAAGCCTCCTTACCAACATTCACCATAAGTAGATTTAATTTCTGCACAGCTGTATATATGTACTTTATTTTCTAACCTAGGTGAAGCAGGACTGTAAGGGGCTGCAGAAAGCCTCCTTACCAACATTCACCATACGTAAATGTAATGTCTGCACGGCTGTGTATATCTCCCTTATTTTCTAACCCGGGTGAAGGAGGACTGGGAGAGGGGTCAGAAAGCCTCGTTACCAACATTCACCATCCGTAAATTTAATTTCTGCACACCGGCATATATCTACTTTATTTTCTAACCTAGGTGAAGGAGGACTGGAAGGTTCTGCATAATGCCTCCATACCAACATTCATAACGCGTAGATGTAATTTCTGCACAGCTGCGTAGATCTCCCTTAATTTCTAACCTAGGTGAAGGAGGACTGGAAGGGACTCCAAAAAGCCTCCTTACCAACGTTCACCATACATCTATGTAATTTCTGCACAGCTGTATATATCTGCTTTATTTTCTAACCAAGCTGAAGGACGACTGGAAGTGCCCGCAGAAAGGCTCCTTACCAACATTCACCACACGTAGATGTAATTTCTGCACAGCTGAATATATCTACTTTACTTTGTAACCTAGGTGGACGAGGACTGGAAGGGGCTGCAGAAAGCCTCCTTACCAACATTCAATAAACGTAGATGTAATTTCTGCACAGCTGTGTAGATCTCCCTTATTTTCTAACCTAGGAGATGGAGTACTGGAATGGGCTGCAGAAAGCCTCCTTACTAACATTCACCATACATAAATGTAATTTCTGCACAGCTGTGTATATCTCCCATTTTTCTAACCTAGGTGAAGGAGGACTGGAAGGGGCTGCAGAAAGACTCTTTACCAACATTCACCATACGTCGATGTAATTTCTGCACAGCTGTATGTATCTCCCTTATTTTCTAACCTAGGTGAAGGATGACTGTATGGGGCTCCACAAAGCCTCCCTAGGACCTTTCCCCATACAAATATGCAATTTCTGCACAGCTGTATATATCTACTATATTTCTAACCTAGGTGGAGGAGGACTGGAAGGGGCTGCAGAAAGCCTCTTTACCAACATTCACCATACATGGATGTAATTTCTGCACAGATGTATATATCTACTTTATTTTCTAACCTAAGTGAAGGAGGACTGGAAGGGGCTGCAGAAAGCCTCCTTACCAACATTCACCATACGTAGGTGTAATATCTGCACAGCTGTATATATCTACATTATTTTCTAACCTAGGTGAAGGAGGACTGGAAGGGGCTGCTGAAAGCCTCCTTACCAACATTCACCATACGTAGATGTAATTTCTGCACAGCTCCATATATCTCCCTTATTTTCTAACCTAGGTGAAGGAAGACTGGAAGTGGCTGCAGAAAGCCTGCTTAAAAACATTCACCATACGTAGATGTAATTTCTGCACAGCCGTATATATCTCCCTAATTTTCTAGTCCAGGTGAAGGAGGACAGGAAGGGACTCCAAAAAGCCTCCTTAGTAACTTTCACCATACGTAGATATAATTTCTGCACATCTGTATATATCTACTTTATTTTCTAACCTAGCTGAAGGAGGACTGGAAGGGGCTGCAGAAAGCCTCCTTACCAACATTCACCATACGTAGATGTAATTTCTGCACAGCTCTATATTTCTACTTTATTTTCTAACATAGGTGAATGAGGACTGGACGGGGCTGCAGAAAGCCTCCTTATCAACATTCTTTATACGTAGATGTAATTTCTGCACAACTGTATATATCTCCCTTATTTTCTAACCTAGGTGAAGGAGGACTGGATGGGGCTCCACAAAGCCTTTTTAGGACCTTTCCCCATACGTATATGTAATTTCTGCACAGCTGTATATATCTCCCTTATTTTCTAACCTAGGTGAAGGACGACTGGAAGGGGCTGCAGAAAGCCTCCTTACCAACATTCACCATACGTAGATTTAATTTCTGCACAGCTGTATATATCTACTTTAATTTCTATCCTAGGTGAAGGAGGACTAGATAGGGCTGCAGAAAGCCTCCTTACCAACATACACCATTCGAGGATGTAATTTCTGCACAGCCGTGTATATCTACCTTATTTTCTAACCTAGGTGAAGGGGGACGGGAAGGTGCTGCAGATTGCCTCCTTACCAACATCCATAACACGTAGATGTAATTTCTGCACAGCTATGTGTATCTCCCTTATTTTCTAACCTAGGTGAAGGAGGACTGGAAGGGGCTGCAGAAAGCCTCCTTACCAACATTCACCATACGTAGATGTAGTTTCTGCACAGCAGTATATATCTACTTTAGTTTGTAACACAGGTGAAGGAGGACTGGAAGGTGCTCCACAAAGCCTCCTTACCAACATTCACCAAATGTAGATGTAATATCTGCACATCTGTAAGTATCTCCCTTATTTTCTAACCTAGGTGAAGGAGGACTGGATGGGGCTCAACAATGCCTCCTTAGGACCTTTCCCCATACGTATGTGTAATTTCTGCATAGCTGTATATATCTCCTTTATTTTCTAACCTAGGTGAAGGAGGACTGGAAGGGGCTGCATATTGCATCCTTACCAACATTCATAACACGTAGATGTAATTTCAGCACAGCCATGTATATCTCCCATATTTTCTAACCTAGGTGAAGGAGGACTGGAAGCGGCTGCAGAAAGCCTCCTTATTATCATTCACCATACTTACATGTAGTTTCTGCACAGCTGTATATATCTACTTTATTTTCTAACCTAGGTGAAGGAGGACTGGAAGGGGCTCCACAAAGCCTCCTTAGCAACATTCACCATATGCAGATGTAATTTCTGCACGGCTGTATGTATCCCCCTTATTTTCTAACGCAGGTGAAGGACGACTGGAAGGGGCTCCACAAAGCCTTCTTACCAACATTCATCATATGTAGATGTAGTTTCTGCACAGCTGTATATATCTACTTCATTTTCTAACCTAGGTGAGGGAGGACTGGAAGGGGCCGCAGAGAGCATCCTTAGCAACATTCACCAAACGTAGATGTAATTTCTGCACAGCTGTATATATCTCCCTATTTTCTAACCTAGGTGAAGGAGGACTGGAAGGGTCTGCAAAAAGCCTCCTTACCAACATTCAACATACATAGATGTAATTTCTTCACAGCTGTGTATAACTCCCTTATTTTCTAACCTACGTGAAGGAGGACTAGAAGGGGCCGCAGAAAGCCTCTTCACCAAGATTAACCATACGTTGATGTAATTTCTGCACAGCTGTATATATCTACTTTATTTTGTAACCTAGGTGAAGGAGGATTGGAAGGGGCAGCAGAAAGCCTCCTTACCAACATTCACCATACGTAGATGTAATTTCTGCACAGCTGTATATATCTACATTATTTTCTAACCTACGTAAAGGATGACTGGAAGGGGCTGCAGAAAGCCTCATTACCAACATTCACCATACGTAGATGTAATTTCTGCACAGCTGTATATATCTACATTATTTTCTAACCTAGGTAAAGGATGACTGGAAGGGGCTGCAGAAAGCCTCATTACCAAACATTCACCATACGTAGATGTAATTTCTGCACAGCTGTATATATCTCCCTTATTTTCTAACCTAGGTGAAGTAGGACTGGAAGCGGCTGCAGAAAGCCTCCTTACCGACATTCACCATACGTAGATTTAATTTCTGCACAGCTGTATATATCTCCCTTATTTTGTAACCTAGTTGATGGAGGACTGGAAGGGGCTGCAGAAAGCCTCCTTACCAACATTCACCATACATAGATGTAATTTCTGAACAGCTGCATGTATCACCCTTGTATTCTAATCTAGGTGAAGGAGGAATGGAAGGGACTCCACAAGGCCACCATAGCAACATACACCATACGTAGATTTAATTTCTGCACAGCTGTTTATATCTACTTTATTTTCTAACCTAGATGAAGCAGGACTGGAAGGGGCTGCAGAAAGCCTCCTTTGTAACATTCACCATACGTAGGTGTAGTTTCTGCACAGCTGCATGTATCTCCCTTATTTTCTAACCTAGTTAAAGGAGGGCTGGAAGGGGCTACAGAAAGCCTTCTTACCAACATTCACCATAAGTTGACCTAATTTCTGCACATCTGTGTATACCTCCATTATTTTCTAACCTAGGTGGAGGAGGACTGGAAGGTGCTGCAGAAAGCCTCCTTACCAACATTCACCATACGTAGATGCAATTTCTGCACAGCTGTGTATATCTCCCTCATTTTGTAACCTAGGTGAAGGAGGACTGGAAGCGGCTGCAGATAGCCTCCTTACCAACATCCATAACACATAGATTTAGTTTCTGCACAGCTGTATATATCTACTGTATTTTCTAACACAGATGAAGAAGGACTGGAAGGGGTTCCACAAAGCCTCCCTAGCAACACTCACCATATGTAGATTTAATTTCTGACAGCTGTATGTATCCCTCTTATTTTCTAACTAGGGGAAGGAGGACTGGAAGGGGCTGTAGAGAGCCTTCTTACCAACATTCACCATACATAGATGTAGTTTCTGCACAGCTGTATATATATGTACTTCATTTTCTAACTTAGGTGAAGGAGGACAGGAAGGGGCTGCAGAAAGCCTCCTTACGAACATTCACTATACGTAGATGTAATTTCTGCACAGCTGTGTGTATCTACTTTACTTTCTAACCTAGGTGGAGGTGGACTGGAAGGGGCTGATGAGAGACTCCTTACCAACATTCACTAAACGTAGATGTAATTTCTGCACAGCTGTATATATCTCCCTTATTTTTTAACCTAGGTGAAGGAGGACTGAAAGGGGCTGCAGAAAGCCTCCTTATCAACATTCACCATAGGTAGATGTGATTTTTGCACAGCTGTACATTTCTCCCTCATTTTCTAACCCAGGTGAAGGAGGACAGGAAGGTCCTGCAGAAAGCCTCCTTACCAACATTCACCATAGGTAGATGTGATTTTTGCAAAGCTGTACATTTCTCCCTCATTTTCTAACCTAGGTGAAGGAGGACTGGAAGGTCCTGCAGAAAGCCTCCTTACCAACATTCACCATGCGTAGATGTAATTTCTGCACAGCTGTATATATCTACTTTACTTTGTAACCTAGGTGGACGAGGACTGGAAGGGGCTGCAGAAAGCCTCCTTACCAACATTCACTAAACGTAGATGTAATTTCTGCACAGCTGTATATGTCTCCCTTATTTTCTAACCTAGGTGAAGGAGGACTGGAAGGGGCTGCAGAGAGACTCTTTACCAACATTCACCATACGTAGATGTGATTTCTGCACAGCTGCATGTATCTCGCTTATTTTCTAACATAGGCGAAGGAGGACTGGAAGGGGCTGCAGAAAGCCTCCTTACCAATATTCACCAAACATAGATGTAATTTCTGCACAGCTGTGTATATCACACTTATTTTCTAACCTACATGAAAGAGGACTGGAAGGGGCTACAGAAAGCCTCTTTACCAACATTCACCATACGTTGTTGTAATTTCTGCACAGCTGTATATATCTAGTTTATTTTCTAACCTAGGTGAAGGAGGACTGGAAGGGGCTGCAGAAAGCCTCCTTACCAACATTCACCATAGGTAGTTGTAATTTTTGCACAGCTATACATTTCTCCCTCATTTTCTAACCTAGGTGAAGGAGGACTGGAAGGTCCTGCAGAAATCCTCCTTACCAACATTCATCATACGTAGATGTAATTTCTGCACAGCTGTGTATATCTCCCTAAATTTCTAACCTAGGTGAAGGAGTACTGGTAGGGCCGCACAACGCCTCCTTACCAACATTCACCATACGTAGATGTAATTTCTGCACAGCTGTATATATCTACTTTATTTGCTAACCTAGGTGAAAGAGGACTGGACGGGGCTGCAGAAAGCGTCCTTACCAACATTCACCATACGTAGATGTAATTTCTGCACAACTGTATATATCTCCCTTATTTTCTAACCTAGGTGAAGGAGGACTGGAAGGGGCTGCAGAAAGCCTCCTTACCATCATTCCCCATTCGTAGATGTAATATCTGCACAGCTGTATATATCTACTTTATTTTTAGCGTAGTTGAAGGCGGACTGGAGGGGGCTCCACGAAGCCTCCTTAGCAACATTCACCATATGTAGATGTAATTTCTACACAGCTGTATGTATCATCCTTAAGTTTCAAACCTAGGTGAAATAGAACTGGAAGGGGCTCCACAAAGCCTCCTTAGGACCTTTCCCCATACGTATATGTAATTTCTGCACAGCTGAATGTATCTCCGTTATTTTCTAACCTAGGTGAAGGACGACGGGAAAGGGCTGCAGAAAGCCTCCTTACCAACATTCACCATAAGTAGATTTAATTTCTGCACAGCTGTATATATGTACTTTATTTTCTAACCTAGGTGAAGCAGGACTGTAAGGGGCTGCAGAAAGCCTCCTTACCAACATTCACCATACGTAAATGTAATGTCTGCACGGCTGTGTATATCTCCCTTATTTTCTAACCCGGGTGAAGGAGGACTGGGAGAGGGGTCAGAAAGCCTCGTTACCAACATTCACCATACGTAAATTTAATTTCTGCACACCGGCATATATCTACTTTATTTTCCAACCTAGGTGAAGGAGGACTGGAAGGTTCTGCATAATGCCTCCATAACAACATTCATAACGCGTAGATGTAATTTCTGCACAGCTGCGTAGATCTCCCTTAATTTCTAACCTAGGTGAAGGAGGACTGGAAGGGACTCCAAAAAGCCTCCTTAGCAACTTTCACCATACGTAGATATAATTTCTGCACATCTGTATATATCTACTTTATTTTCTAACCTAGCTGAAGGAGGACTGGAAGGGGCTGCAGAAAGCCTCCTTACCAACATTCAACATACGTAGATGTAATTTCTGCACAGCTCTATATTTCTACTTTATTTTCTAACATAGGTGAATGAGGACTGGACGGGGCTGCAGAAAGCCTCCTTATCAACATTCTTTATACGTAGATGTAATTTCTGCACAGCTGTATATATCTCCCTTATTTTCTAACCTAGGTGAAGGACGACTGGAAGGGGCTGCAGAAAGCCTCCTTACCAACATTCACCATACGTAGATTTAATTTCTGCACAGCTGTATATATCTACTTTAATTTCTATCCTAGGTGAAGGAGGACTAGATAGGGCTGCAGAAAGCCTCCTTACCAACATACACCATTCGAGGATGTAATTTCTGCACAGCCGTGTATATCTACCTTATTTTCTAACCTAGGTGAAGGGGGACGGGAAGGTGCTGCAGATTGCCTCCTTACCAACATTCATAACACGTAGATGTAATTTCTGCACAGCTATGTGTATCTCCCTTATTTTCTAACCTAGGTGAAGGATGACTGGAAGGGGCTGCAGAAAGCCTCCTTACCAACATTCACCATACGTAGATTTAATTACTGAACAACTGTATATATCTACTTAATTTTCTAACCTAGCTGAAGGAGGACTGGAAGGGACAGCAGAAAGCCTCCTTACCAACATTCACCATACATAGATGTAATTTCTGCACAGCTGTATATATCTAGTTTATTTTCTTATCTGGGTGAATGGGGACTGGGCGGGGCTGCAGAAAGCCTCCTTAGAAACATTCAACATATGTAGATGTAATCTCTGCACAGCTGTATAAATCTCCCTTATTTTCTAACCTAGCTGAAGGAGGACTGGAAGGGGCTGCAGAAAGCCTCCTTACCAACATTTATCATATGTAGATGTAATTTCTGCACAGCTGAGTGTATCTCCCTTAACTTCTAAACTAGGAGAAGGAGTACTGGTAGGGGCTGCAGAAACCCTCCTTACCAAAATTCACCATATGTAGATGTAATTTCTGCACAGCTGTATATACCTCCCTTATTATATAACCTAGGTGAAAGTTGACTGGAAGGAGCTGCAGAAATCCTCCTTACCAACATTCACCATACGTAGATGTAATTTCTGCACAGCTGTATATATCTCTCTTATTTTCTAACCTAGGTGAAGGAGGACTGGAAGGGGCTGCTGAAAGCCTCCTTACCAACATTCACCATACGTAGATGTAATTTCTGCACAGCTGTATATATCCCCCTTATTTTCTAACCTAGGTGAAGGAGGACTGAATGGGGCTCCACAAAGCCTCCTTAGGAACTTTCCCCATACGTATATGTAATTTCTGCACAGCTGTATATATCTTCCTTATTTTCTAACCTAGGTGAAGGACGACTGGAAGGGGCTGCAGAAAGCCTCCTTACCAACATTCACCATACGTAGATGTAATTTCTGCAGAACTGTATATATCTCCCTTACTTTCTAACCTAGGTGAAGTAGGACTGGAAGGGGCTGCAGAAAGCCTCCTTACCATCATTCCCCATTCGTAGATGTAATATCTGCACAGCTGTGTATATCTCCCTTAAATTCTAACCTAGGTGAAGGAGTACTGGTAGGGGCTGCAGAAAGCCTCCTTACCAATATTCACCATACATAGATATAATTTCTGCACAGCTGTGTATACCTCCCTTATTTTCTAACCTACGTGAAAGAGGACTGGAAGGGGCTGCAGAAAGCCTCGTTACCAGCATTCACCATACGTAGATGTAATTTCTGCACAGCTGTATATATCTCCCTTCTTTTCTAACCTAGGTGAAGGAGGACGGGAAGGGAAACCAAAAAGCCTCCTTAGCAACGTTCACCATACGTAGATGTAATTTCTGCACAGCTGTATATATCTACTTTATTTTCTAACCAAGCTGAAGGAGGACTGGAAGGGGCTGCAGAAAGCCTCCTTACCAACATTCACCATACGTAGATGTAATTTTTGCACAGCTGTATAAATTTACTTTATTTTCTAACCTAGGTGAATGAAGACTGGAAGGGGCTGCAGAAAGCCTAATTACCAACATTCACCACATGTAGATGTAATTTCTGCACAGCTGTATGTATCTCCCTTATTTTCTAACCTTGGTGAAGGATGACTGGAAGGGGCTGCAGAAAGCCTCCTTAGCAACATTCGCCATACGTAGATTTAATTTCTGCACAGCTGTATATATCTACTTGATTTTCTAACCTAGTTGAAGGCGGACTGGAAGGGGCTCCACGAAGCCTCCTTACCAACATTAACCATTCGAAGGTGTAATCTCTGCACGGCTATATATATCTCCCTTAGTTTCTAACCGAGGTGAAAGAGGACTGGAAGGGGGCTGCAGAAACCCTCCTTACCAACATTCATCATACGTAGATGTAATTTCTGCTCAGCTGTTTGTATCTCGCTTATTTTCTAACCTATGTGAAATAGGCCTGGGAGGGGCTGCAGAGAGTCCCCTTTCCAATATTCACCATACATAGATGTAATTTCTGCACAGCTGTGTATAACTCCCTTATTTTTTAACCTACGTAAAAGTGGACTTGAAGGGGTTGCAGAAAGCCTCTTTACCAACATTCACCATACGTTGATGTAATTCCTGCACAGCCGTAAATATCTACTTTATTTTCTAACATAGGTGAAGGTGGACTGGAAGGGTCAGCAGAAAGCCTCCTTTTCAACATTCACCATACGTAGATGTAATCTCTGCACAGATGTATATATCTCCCTCATTTTCTAACCTAGGTGAAGGAGGACTGGAAGGGGCTGCAGAAAGCCTCCTTACCAACATTCACCATACGTAGATGCAATTTCTGCACAGTCATATATATCTACTTTATTTTCTAACCTAGCCGAAGGAGGACTGAAAGGGGCGGCAGAGAGCCTCCTTACCAACATTCAACATACGTAGATGTAATTTCTGCACAGCTGTATATATTTACTTTATTTTCTAGTCTAAGTGAATGAGGACTGGACGGGGTTGCAGAAAGACTCCTTAGCAACGTTCGCCATACGTAGATGTAATTTCTGCACAGCTGTATATATCTACTTTATTTTCTAACGTAGGTGAAGGCGGACTGGAAGGGGTTCCACGAAGCCTCCTTAGCATTATTCACCATATGTAGATGTAATTTCTGCACAGCTGTATGTATCTAACTTATTTTTTAACCTAAGTGGAGGAGGACTGGAAGGGGCTTTACAAAGCCTCCTTAGGACCTATCCCTATATGTATATGTAATTTCTGCACAGCTGTATATATCTCCCTTATTTTCTAACCTAGGTGAAGGAGGACTGGAAGGGGCTCCACAAAGCCTCCTTAGCAACATTCACCATATGTAGATGTAATTTCTGCACAGCTGTATGTATCTCCCTTATTTTCTACCTTGGAGAAAGAGGACTGGAAGGGGCTGCAGAAAGCCTTCTTACCAACATTCACCATACATAGATGTAGTTTCTGCACAGCTGTAAATATATGTACTTCATTTTCAAACCTAGGTGAAGGAGGACTGGAAGGGGCTGCAGAAAGCCTCCTTACCAACATTCACCATACGTAGATGTAATTCCTGCACAGCTGTATGTATCTAGTTTACTTTCTAACCTAGGTGAAGGTGGACTGGAAGGGGCTGCTGAAAGCCTCCTTACCAACATTCACCATACGTAGATGTAATTTCTGC
Organism: Schistocerca americana; assembly: GCF_021461395.2. Lineage (NCBI taxonomy): Eukaryota > Metazoa > Arthropoda > Insecta > Orthoptera > Acrididae > Schistocerca > Schistocerca americana. The sequence continues at coordinate 46,545,561 of NC_060122.1, forward strand.
ACAGCTGTATATATCTACATTATTTTCTAACCTAGGTGAAGGAGGACTGGAAGGGGCTGCTGAAAGCCTCCTTACCAACATTCACCATACGTAGATGTAATTTCTGCACAGCTGTATATATCCCTCTTATTTTCTAACCTAGGTGAAGGAGGACTGGATGTGGCTCCACAAAGCCTCCTTAGGAACTTTCCCCATACGTATATGTAATTTCAGCACAGCTGTATATATCTCCCTTATTTTCTAACCTAGGTGAAGGACGACTGGAAGGGGCTGCAGAAAGCTTCCTTACCAACATTCACCATACGTATTTTTAATTTCTGCACAGCTGTATATATCTCCCTTACTTTCTAACCTAGGTGAAGTAGGACTGGAAGGGGCTGCAGAAAGCCTCCTTACCATCATTCCCCATTCATAGATGTAATATCTGCACAGCTGTATATAGCTACTTTATTTTTAACCTAGTTGAAGGCGGACTGGAAGGGGCCCCACGAAGCCTCCTTAGCAACATTCACCATATGTAGATGTAATTTCTGCACAGCTGTATGTATCTCCCTTATTTTCTAACCAAGGTGAAGGTGGACTGAATGGGGCTCTACAAAGCCTCCTTAGGACCTTTCCCCATACGTATATGTAATTTCTGCACAGCTGTATATATCTCCCTTATTTTCTAACCTAGGTGAAGGACGACTGGAAGGGGCTGCAGAAAGCTTCCTTACCAACATTCACCATACGTATTTTTAATTTCTGCACAGCTGTATATATTACTTTAATTTCTAACCTAGGTGAAGGAGGACTAGATGGGGCTGCAGAAAGCCTCCTTACCAACTTTCAACATTTGTAGATGTAATTTCTGCACAGCTGTGTATATCTCCCTTATTTTCTAACCTAGGTGAAGGAGGACTGGAAAGGGCTGCAGATTGCCTCCATACCAACTTTCATAACACGTAGATATGATTTCTGGACAGCTATGTATATCTCCCTTACTTTCCAACCTGGGTGAAGGAGGACTGGAAGGGGCTCCACAAAGCCTCCTTAGCAACATTCACCATATGTAGATGTAATATCTGCACAGCTGTATGTATATCAATTATTTTCTACGTTGGGGAAGGAGGACTGGAAGAGCTGCAGAAAGCCTTCTTACCAACATTCACCATACATTGATGTAGTTTCTGCACAGCTGTATATATATGTACTTCATTTTCTAACATAGGAGAAGGAGGACTGGAAGGGGCTGCAGAAAGCCTCCTTACCAACATTCATCATACGTAGATGTAATATCTGCACAGCTGTGTATATCTCCCTTAAATTCTAACCTAGGTGAAGGAGTACTGGTAGGGGCTGCAGAAAGCCTCCTTACCAATATTCACCATACATAGATGTAATTTCTGCACAGCTGTGTATACCTCCCTTATTTTCTAACCTACGTAAAAGAGGACTGGAAGGGGCTGCAGAAAGCCTCGTTACCAACATTCACCATACGTAGATGTAATTTCTGCACAGCTGTATATATCTCCCTTCTTTTCTAACCTAGGTGAAGGAGGATGGGAAGGGACTCCAAAAAGCCTCCTTAGCAACGTTCACCATACGTAGATGTAATTTCTGCACAGCTGTATATATCTACTTTATTTTCTAACCAAGCTGAAGGAGGACTGGAAGGGGCTGCAGAAAGCCTCCTTACCAACATTCTCCATACGTAGATGTAATTTCTGCACAGCTGTATATATCTACTTTATTTTCTAACCTAGGTGAATGAAGACTGGAAGGGGCTGCAGAAAGCCTAATAACCAACATTCACCACATGTAGATGTAATTTCTGCACAGCTGTATGTATCACCCTTATTTTCTAAACTTGGTGAAGGATGACTGGAAGGGGCTGCAGAAAGCCTCCTTGCCAACATTCCCCATACGTGGATGTAATATCTGCACAGCTGTATATATCTACTTGATTTTCTAACCTAGTTGAAGGCGGACTGGAAGGGGCTCCACGAAGCCTCCTTAGCAACATTCACCATACGTAGATGTAATTTCTGCACAGCTGAATATATGTCCGTTATTTTCTAACCTAGGTGAAGGAGGAATGGAAGGGGCTGCTGAAAGCCACCTTAACAACATTCATCATACGGAGATGTAAATTCTGCACAGCTATGTATATATCCCATATTTTGTAACCTAGGTGAAGGAGGACTGGAAGGGACCCCAAAAAGCCTCCTTAGCAACGTTCACCATACGTAGATGTAATTTCTGCACAGCTGTATATATATACTTTATTTTGTAACCAAGCTGAAGGAGGACTGGACGGGGCTGCAGAAAGCCTCCTTACCAACATTCACCATACGTAGATATAATTTTTGCACAGCTGTATAAATCTCCCTTATTTTCTAACCTAGGTGAAGGAGGACGGGAAAGGACTCCAAAAAGCCTCCTTAGCAACGTTCACCGTACGTAGATGTAATTTCTGCACAGCCGTATATATCTACTTGATTTTCTAACCTAGTTGAAGGCGGACTGGAAGGGGCTCCACGATGCCTCCTTAGCTACATTCACCATACGTAGATGTAATTTCTGCACAACTATATATATCTACTTTATTTTCTAACCTAGCTGAAGGAGGAATGGAAGGGGCGGCAGAAAGCCTCCTTACCAACATTCACCATACGTAGATGTAATTTTTGCACAGCTGTACATATTTACTTTAATTTCTAACCTAGGTGAATGAGGACTGGACGGGGCTGCAGAAAGAATCCTTAGGAACGTTCACCATACATAGATGTAATTTGTGCACAGCTGTATATATCTACTTTATTTTCTAACCTAGTTGAAGGCGGACTGGTAGGGGCTCCACGAAGCCTCCTTACCAACAATCGCCATACGTAGATGTAATTTCTGCACAGCAGTATATATCTCCCTTATTTTCAAAACTAGGGGAATGGGGACATGAAGGGACTGAAGAAAGCCTCGTTACCAACATTCACCATACGTTGATGTAATTTCTGCACATCTGTGTATACCTCCCATATATTCTAACCTAGATGAAGGAGAACTGCAAGGGGCTGCAGAATACCACCTTACCAACATTCACCATACGTACATGTAAATTCTGCACTGCCGTGTATATCTCCCTTATTTTCTAACCTACGTGAAGGAGGACTGGAAGGGGCTGCAGAAAGCCTACTTACCCACATTCACCATACGTAGATGTAATTTCTGCACAGCTGTGTATATCTCCCTTATTTTTTAACCTAGGTGTAGGAGGACTGGAAGGGGCTGCAGAAAGCCTCCTTACCGACATTCATTTCACGTAGTTGTAATTTCTGCACACCTAAGTATATCTCCCTTATTTTCTAACCTAGGTGAAGGAGGACTGGAAGGGACTCCACAAAGCCTCCTTAGCGACATTCACTATTCGAAGATGTAATTTCTGCACAGCTGTGTGTATCTCCCTTATTTTCTAACCTAGGTGAAGGAGGACTGGAAGGGGCTCCCACAAAGCCTCCTTAGCAACATTCAGCGTATGTAGATGTAATTTCTGCACTGCTGTATGTATCTCCCTTAATTTCTAACCCAGGTGAAGGAAGACTGGAAGGGGCTCCACAAAGCCTACTTAGGACCTTTCGCCATACGTATATGTAATTTCCGCACAGCTGTATATATCTCCCTTATTTTCTAACCTAGGTGAAGGATGACTGGAAGGGGCTGCAGAATGCCTCCTTACCATTATTCACCATACGTAGATGTAATTTCTGCACAGCTGTATATATCTCCCTTCTTTTCTAACCTAGGTGAAGGAGGACTAGAATGGGCTGCAGAAAGCCTCCTTACCAACATTCACCATACGTAGATATAATTTCTTACAGCTGTGAATATCTCCCTTATTTTCTAACCTAGGTGAAGGAGAACTGGAAAGGGCTGCAGAAAGCCTCCTTACCAACATTCACCATACGTAGATGTAGTTTCTGCACAGCTGTGTATGTCTCCCTTACTTTCTAACCTAGGGGAAGGAGGACTGGAAGGGGCTGCAGAAAGCCTCCTTACCAACATTCACCATACATAGATGTAATTTCTGCACAGCTGTGTGTATCTCTCTTATTTTCTAACCTAGGTGAAGGAGGACTAGAAGAGGTTGCAGATAGCGTACTTACCAACATTCATCATACGTAGATGCAATTTCTGCACAGCTGTGTATATCTCCCTTAAATTCTAACCTAGGTGAAGGAGTACTCGTAGGGGCTGCAGAAAGCCTCCTTACCAATTTTCACTATATGTAGATGTAATTTCTGCACACCTGTATATATCTACTTTATTTTCCAACCTAGGTGAAGGAGGACTGGAAGGGGCTGCAGAAAGCCTCCTTACCAACATTCACCATACGTAGATGTAATTTCTGCACGGCTGCATGTATCTCCCTTATTTTCTAACCTAGGTGAAGGAGGCCTGGAAGGGGCTGCAGAAAGCCTCCTTACCAATATTCACCATACATAGATGTAATTTCTCACAGCTGTGAATATCTCCCTTATTTTCTAACCTAGGTGAAGGAGAACTGGAAAGGGCTGCAGAAAGCCTCCTTACTAACATTCACCATACGTAGATGTAGATTCTGCACAGCTGTGTATGTCTCCCTTACTTTCTAACCTAGGTAAAGGGGGACCGGTAGGAGCTGCAGAATGCCTCCTTACCAACATTCACCATACGTAGATGTAATTTCTGCACAGCTGTATATATCTACTTTACTTTCTAACCTAGGTGGAGGAGGACTGGAAGGGGCTGCAGAAAGCCTCCTTACCAACAGTCACCATAGGTAGATGTAAATTTTGTACAGCTGTATATATCCCCCCTTATTTTCTAACCTACGTGAAGGAGGACTGGAAGGAGCTGCAGAAAGCCTCCTTACCAACATTTTTCATACGTAGATGTAATTTCTGCTCAGCTGTGTGTATCTCCCTTAATTTCTAAACTAGGAAAAGGAGTACTGGTAGGGGCTGCAGAAACCCTCCTTAACAACATTCAACATACGTAGATGTAATTTCTGCACGGCTGCATATATCTCCCTTATTTTCTAACCTAGGTGAAGGAGGATTGGAAGGGGCAGCAGAAAGCCTCCTTACCAACATTCACCATACGTAGATGTAATTTCCGCACAGCTGTTTATATCTCCCTTATTTTCTAACCTAGGTGATAGAGGAGTGGAAGGGGCTGCAGAAAGCCTCCTTACCAACATTCACCATACGTAGGTGTAATTTCTGCACAGATATATATATCTACTTTATTTTCTAACCTAGCTGAAGGAGGACTGTATGGGGCGGCAGAAAGCCTCCTTACCAACATTCACCATACGTAGATGTAATTTCTGCACAGCTGTAAATATCCACTTTATTTTCTAACCTGGGTGAAGGAGAACTTTAAGGGGCTGCAGAAAGCCTCCTTACCAACATTCACCATACATAGACGTAATTCCGACGCAACTGTATATATCTACCTGATTTTCTAACCTAGGGGAAGGAGGACTGGAAGGGGTTGCAGAATGCCTCCTTACCAACATTCACCATACGTTGATGTAATTCCTGCACAGCTGTGTATATCTCCCTTATTTATAACCTAGGTGAAGGAGGCCTGTAAGGGGATGCAGAAAGCTTCCTTACCAACATTCATCATACGTAGATATAATTTCTGCACAGCTATGTATATCTCCCTTATTTTCTAACCTAGGAGGAGGAGGACTGTAAGGGGCTGCAGACACCCTCCTAACCAACATTCACCATACGTAGATGTAATTTCTGCACAGCTGTGTATATCTCCCTTATTTTCTAACCTAGGTGAAGGAATACTGGAAGGGGCTGCAGAAGGCCTCCTTACCAACATTAACCATACGTGGATGTAATTTCTGCACAGCTGTGTATATCTCCCTTATTTTCTAACCTAGGTGAAGGAAAACTGGAAGGGGCTGCTGAAAGGCTCCTTACCAACATTCTTCATACGTAGATGTAATTTCTGCACTGCTATGTATATCTGCCTCATTTTCTATCCTAGGTGAAGGAGGACTGGATGGGGCTCCACGAAGCCTCCTTAGCAACATTCACCATATGTAGATGTAATTTCTGCACAGCTGTATATATCTCCCTTATTTCCTAACCTGGCTGAGGGCGGACTGGAAGGGGCTCAACAAAGACTTCATTCTTCATACGTATACGTAATTTCTGACAAGCTGTATATATCTCACTTATTTTCTAACCTATGTAAAGGAGGACTGAAAGGAGCTGCAGAAAGCCTCCTTACCAACATTCACCATACGTAGATGTAATTACTGCACAGCTGTATATATCTCCCTTATTTTCTAACCTAGGTGAAGCAGGACTGGAAAGGCCTGGAGAAAGCCTCCTTACCAACATAAACCATACGTAGATGTAAATTCTGCACAGCTGTATGTATCTCCTTTGTTTTCTAACCTGGGTGAAGGAGGAGGGGAAGGGACTCCACAGAGCCTCCTTAGCAACATTCACCATGCGTAGATGTAATTTCTGCACAGCTGTACATATCTCCCTTATTTTCTAACCTAGGTGAAGGAGGACTGGACGGGGCTGCAGAAAGCCTACTTACCAACATTCACCATTCGTGGATGTAATTGCTGCACAGCTGTATATATCTAATTTCTTTTCTAACCTAGGTGAAGGAAGACTGGAAGGGGCTCCGCGAAGCCTCCTAAGCAACATACACCATACGTAGATGTATTTTCTGCACAGCTGTATATACCTCCCTTATTTCTAACCTAGGTGAAGGAGAACTGGAAGGGGCTGCAGAAAGCCTCCTAACCAACATATACCGTACATACATGTTAATACTGCACAGCTGTGTATATCTCCCTTATTTTCTAACCCACGTGAAGGAGGACTGGAAGGGGCTGCAGAAAACCTCCTTACCAACATTCACCATACGTAGATGTAATTTCTGCACAGCAGTGTATATCTCCCTTATTTTCTAACCTAAGTGAAGGACGACTGGAAGGGGTTGCAGAAAGCCTCCTTACCTACATTCACCATACGTAGATGTAATTTCTGCACAGCTGTATATATCTACTTTATTTTCTAACCTAGGTGAAGGAGAACTGGAAGGGGCTGCAGAAAGCCTCCTTACCAACATTCACCATACATAGTTGTAATTTCTGCGCAGCTGTATGTATTTCCTTTGTTTTCTAACCTAGGTGAAGCAGGACTGGAAGGGGCTGCATAAAGCCTCCTTAACAACATTCACCATACGTAGATGTAATTTCTGTACAGCTGTGTATATCTCCCTTACTTTCTAACCTAGGTGAAGGAGGACTGGAAGGGGCTGCAGCAAGCCTCCGCACCAACATTCACCATACGTAGATGTAATTTCTGCACAGCTGTATATATATACTTTATTTTCTAACCTAGGTGGAAGAGGACTGGAAGGGGCTCCACAATGCCTCTTTACCAACATTCTTTATACGTAGATGTAGTTTCTGCACAGCTGTATATATCTGCTTTATTTTCTAACTTAGGGGAAGGAGGACTGGAAGGGGCTCCAGAAAGCCTCCATAGCAACAATCACCATAAGTAGATGTAATTTCTGCACAGCTGTATATATCTCCCATATTTTCTAACCTAGGTGAAGGAGGTCTGGTAGGGGTTGCAGAAAGCCTCCTTATACAACATTCACCATACGTAGATGTAATTTCTGCACACATGTATATATCACCCATATTTTCTAACCTAGGTGAAGGAGGACTGGAGGGGCTGCAGAAAGCCTCCTTACCAACATTCACTATACATGGATGTAATTTCTGCACAGCTGTGTGTATCTCCATTATTTTCTAACCTAGGTGAAGGAGGACTGGAAGGGGCTGCAGAAAGCCTCCTTACCAAAATTCACCATATGTAGTTGTAATTTCTGCACAGCTGTATATACCTCCCTTATTATATAACCTAGGTGAAGGAGGACAGGAAGGGGCTGCAGAAAGCCTCCTTACCAAAATTCACCATATGTAGATGTAATTTCTGCACAGCTGTATATACCTCCCTTATTATATAACCTAGGTGAAGGAGGACAGGAAGGGGCTGCAGAAAGCCTCCTTACCAACATTCACTATACATGGATGTAATTTCTGCACAGCTGTGTGTATCTCCCTTATTTTCTAACCTAGGTGATAGAGGAGTGGAAGGGGCTGCAGAAAGCCTCCTTACCAACATTCACCACACGTAGGTGTAATTTCTGCACAGATATATATATCTACTTTATTTTCTAACCTAGCTGAAGGAGGACTGTATGGGGCGGCAGAAAGCCTCCTTACCAACATTCACCATACGTAGATGTAATTTCTGCACAGCTGTATATATCTACTCTATTTTCTAACCTAGGTGAAGGAGGAATGGAAGGGGCTCCACGATGCTTCCTAAGCAACATTCACCATATGTAGATGTAATTTCTGCACAGCTGTATGTATCTCCCTTATTTTCTTACCTAGGTGAAGGAGAACTCGAAGGTGCTCCACAAAGCCTCCTTAGGACCTTTCCCCATACGTGTATGTAAATTCTGCACAGCTGTATATATCTCCCTTATTTTCTAACCTATGTGAAGGTGGACTGGAAGGAGCTGCAGAATGCCTCCTTACCAACATTCACCATACGTAGATGTAATTTCTGCACAGCTGTATATATCTACTTTACTTTCTAACCCAGGTGGAGGAGGACTGGAAGGGGCTGCAGAAAGCCTCCTTACCAACAGTCACCATAGGTAGATGTAAATTTTGTACAGCTGTATATATCTCCCTCATTTTCTAACCTAGGTGAAAGAGGACTGGAAGGGACTCCAAAAAGCCTCATTAGCAACGTTCACCATAAGTAGATGTATTTTCTGCACAGCTGTATATATCTGCTTTATTTTCTAACCTAGCTGAAGGAGGACTGGAAGAAGCTGCAGAAAGCCTCCATACCAACATTCACCATACGTAGATGTAATTTCTGCACAGCTGTGTATATCTCCCTTATTTTCTAACCTAGGTGATGGAGGACTGGAAGGTGCAGCAGAAAGCCTCCTTACCAACATTCACCATACGTAGATATAATTTCTGCACAGCTGTAAATATCCACTTTATTTTCTAACCTGGGTGAAGGAGAACTTTAAGGGGCTGCAGAAAGCCTCCTTACCAACATTCACCATACATAGACGTAATTCCGACGCAACTGTATATATCTACCTGATTTTCTAACCTAGGGGAAGGAGGACTGGAAGGGGTTGCAGAATGCCTCCTTACCAACATTCACCATACGTTGATGTAATTCCTGCACAGCTGTGTATATCTCCCTTATTTATAACCTAGGTGAAGGAGGCCTGTAAGGGGATGCAGAAAGCTTCCTTACCAACATTCATCATACGTAGATATAATTTCTGCACAGCTATGTATATCTCCCTTATTTTCTAACCTAAAAGGAGGAGGACTGTAAGGGGCTGCAGACACCCTCCTAACCAACATTCACCATACGTAGATGTAATTTCTGCACAGCTGTGTATATCTCCCTTATTTTCTAACCTAGGTGAAGGAATACTGGAAGGGGCTGCAGAAGGCCTCCTTACCAACATTAACCATACATGGATGTAATTTCTGCACAGCTGTGTATATCTCCCTTATTTTCTAACCTAGGTGAAGGAGGACTGGACGGGGCTGCAGAAAGCCTACTTACCAACATTCACCATTCGTGGATGTAATTGCTGCACAGCTGTATATATCTAATTTCTTTTCTAACCTAGGTGAAGGAAGACTGGAAGGGGCTCCGCGAAGCCTCCTAAGCAACATACACCATACGTAGATGTATTTTCTGCACAGCTGTATATACCTCCCTTATTTCTAACCTAGGTGAAGGAGAACTGGAAGGGGCTGCAGAAAGCCTCCTAACCAACATATACCGTACATACATGTTAATACTGCACAGCTGTGTATATCTCCCTTATTTTCTAACCCACGTGAAGGAGGACTGGAAGGGGCTGCAGAAAGCCTCCTTACCAACATTCACCATACGTAGATGTAATTTCTGCACAGCAGTGTATATCTCCCTTATTTTCTAACCTAAGTGAAGGACGACTGGAAGGGGTTGCAGAAAGCCTCCTTACCTACATTCACCATACGTAGATGTAATTTCTGCACAGCTGTATATATCTACTTTATTTTCTAACCTAGGTGAAGGAGAACTGGAAGGGGCTGCAGAAAGCCTCCTTACCAACATTCACCATACATAGTTGTAATTTCTGCGCAGCTGTATGTATCTCCTTTGTTTTCTAACCTAGGTGAAGCAGGACTGGAAGGGGCTGCATAAAGCCTCCTTAACAACATTCACCATACGTAGATGTAATTTCTGTACAGCTGTGTATATCTCCCTTACTTTCTAACCTAGGTGAAGGAGGACTGGAAGGGGCTGCAGCAAGCCTCCGTACCAACATTCACCATACGTAGATGTAATTTCTGCACAGCTGTATATATATACTTTATTTTCTAACCTAGGTGGAAGAGGACTGGAAGGGGCTCCACAATGCCTCTTTACCAACATTCTTTATACGTAGATGTAGTTTCTGCACAGCTGTATATATCTGCTTTATTTTCTAACTTAGGGGAAGGAGGACTGGAAGGGGCTCCAGAAAGCCTCCATAGCAACAATCACCATAAGTAGATGTAATTTCTGCACAGCTGTATATATCTCCCATATTTTCTAACCTAGGTGAAGGAGGTCTGGTAGGGGTTGCAGAAAGCCTCCTTATACAACATTCACCATACGTAGATGTAATTTCTGCACACATGTATATATCACCCATATTTTCTAACCTAGGTGAAGGAGGACTGGAGGGGCTGCAGAAAGCCTCCTTACCAACATTCACTATACATGGATGTAATTTCTGCACAGCTGTGTGTATCTCCCTTATTTTCTAACCTAGGTGAAGGAGGACTGGAAGGGGCTGCAGAAAGCCTCCTTACCAAAATTCACCATATGTAGTTGTAATTTCTGCACAGCTGTATATACCTCCCTTATTATATAACCTAGGTGAAGGAGGACAGGAAGGGGCTGCAGAAAGCCTCCTTACCAAAATTCACCATATGTAGATGTAATTTCTGCACAGCTGTATATACCTCCCTTATTATATAACCTAGGTGAAAGTTGACTGGAAGGAGCTGCAGAAATCCTCCTTACCAACATTCACCATACGTAGATGTAATTTCTGCACAGCTGTATATATCTCTCTTATTTTCTAACCTACGTGAAGAAGGACTGGTAGGGGCTCCACAAAGCCAACTTAGCAACATTCACCATATGTAGATGTAATTTCTGCACAGCTGTATAAATCTACCTTATTTCCTAACCTAGGTGAAGGAGGACTGGAAAGGGCTGCAGAAAGCCTCCTTAAAAACAATCAATATACGCAGATGTAACTTCTGCACAGCTGTATATATATCCCTTATTTTCTAACCTCTTTGAAGGAGGACTGGAAGGAGCTGCAGTAAGCCTCCTTACCAACATTCACCATATGTAGATGTAATTTCGGAACAGCTGAATATACCTCCCTTATTTTCTAACCTCGGTGAAGGAGGACTGGAAGGGGCTACAGAAAGCTTACTTCCCAACATTTACCATATGTAGTTGCAATTTCTGCACAGCTGTATATATCTCCTTTATTATCTAACATAGGTGAACGAGGGCTTGAAAGGGCTGCAGAAAGCCTCTTTACGAACACTCAGCAGTTGTAGATGTGATATCTGCACAGCTGTATATATCCACATTACTTTCTGACCTATGTGAAATAGGAATACATGGGGCTGCAGAAATCCGCCTTACCAACATTCACCATACGTAGATGTAATTTTTGCACAGCTGTAAATATCACCTTCATTTTCTAACCTAGGTGAATTAAGACTGGAAAGGGGCTGCAGAAAGCCTCCATACCAACTTTACTATCTGTAGATGTAATTTCTGCTCAGCTGTAAGTATCTCCTTTAATTTCTAACCTAGGTGAAGGATGACTGGAAGAGGGTGCAGAAAGCCTCCTTTCCAACATTCACTATCTGTAGTGATAATTTCTGCACAACTGTATGTAACTCCATTATTTCCTCACCTTTGTGACGGAGGATTGGAAGGTGCTACAGAATGCCTCCTTACCAACATTCACCTTCTTCAGATGTAATTACTTCACAGCTGTGTATATCTCCTATATTTTCTAACCTAGGTGAAGGAGGACTGGAAAGGGGTGGAGAAAGTCACCTTACCAACATTCACCACCTGTAGATGTAATTTCTGCACAGCTGTATATATATCCTTTATTTTCTAACCTAGGTGAAGAAGAGCAGGAAGGCTCTTCTGAATGACCCCTTATGAACATTCTTTATCTATAGATACAGTTACTGCAGAGCTGTATATATGTACTTAATTTTCTACCATAAGAGGGAAAATACTGTAAGGGGCTGGAGAAAGCTTCCTTATCAACATTTACAATCTGTAGATTTAGTTACTGCACAGCTGTATGTATGGCCTAGATTATCTATCTAGTAGAAGAAATTATGGAAGAAGCTGCAGGAAGCTTCCGTACCAACATTCACCACATGCAGAAACTATAACTTGACCACTGTACATACCACGTTGGTTTTCTACCCCATGTGAAGTTGTTTTGGAAGAAGCTGGAAATAGTTTCTTTATCAACATTCACCGTATGTAGATTTCATAACTTTACGTGAAAATTTGTAGGAGTTTCTTAAGTATCTTCTTACACATTTGTGACTGTCTGTAGATGCAGTTACTGCACAGCTGTACACATCATCTATTACTCTTAACCTTATTCAAAAAGTATATTGAAGATGCTACAGAAAACTTCTCTACCTGCATGATCTCTCTGTAGGCATAATTACTGTTGGGTTGTATTGTTGTCATTGATTCTCAACATATGGTGAAAACATCATGAATGTA